>NC_090935.1:550920514-551223544 GCF_040938575.1 Ambystoma mexicanum | reverse complement strand
TAGCAACTGACCTGCACAAAATGCAAAAATACACACTAGTTGAAAGAAATAGGAGAGAAGAATCATGACAGAGCCTTGTTAGCACTGATGGCACATAGCTTGAACTATTGTCATGCAGGGTGCTAATACACAGTCATCTTTTATTACATTTTAATATAAATGGGCTTTACATTTATTCTTGAATAGGATTCTTTTAAAATGTATTTGTATTTACTGCAAACCTTGAAATAAAAATAACCTTTGCAAATCTCAGCAAAACAGGAGTCCAGGTTGTATATGAGAATGTGATTTAAGAGATTTAAAACATGCAATTGCTGAAAGTTATGTAATATAAGACAAGAGGAGAAGAGGAGAAATCTTGACTTTAAACGTATATTTGTTGACAGCTATGGCCCCTCAGTTTTCCATTGCCTTTTGGGTACTATTGCCCCTTACGACCGGCTGCTCTCCCTCTGTACTTCCTCCTCTCATAGTGAAGGTGACTCCTGCAACCCTGTGCCCCTTGTCTAATGCATTCTTCGACTCTGTTCCCTTACTCCAAGCCTCCACTCTCTGCAGTCCCTATTCCTGGGTAAATGGATTTCCTTCTTTTCTTCTGTAGCTTCTGAAAAGCCTGGTCTGTTCACTGTACCAGGGGACCCCAGGCTCCATCTAGCCCATGTATCCCTGGGCATATTCTTTTTAACTAAACCCTGTCACTCTTTTCTTCTATTCTATAATCCACTCCTGAGATCCCTCACAGTAACATGTAAAATGTGATTCGCAAGCAATAGGCCTCCCAAAATGAAAGACTTATCAAAATACAACATATCACACAGTTCTATAACTCCATAAAATCTGCTGCCTACAGAAAGGCAAACATATGATACATACATTTTCACATGGGCCCGCAGTATAAGAATATTGTTACTCTCTTGCCAACATGAACTGGAGAAAAGCCATAGAATTGCTGTCATTTCTTCCATAAAGCTGTGGGCCTTAGGGAAGTTGGCCATTTCATGCATGCCTTTTGATGGACAATAGAGGTCGGGAAGAGTGTAAGACATAACAGCAACAGCGACCTTCAGAGGAACCAGTCTGTTGGGAAGTGTCTGGATTTTCCATGGGCTGAGGCATAGGGAGGTGGACATTAAGGTGAAGTAGTGCCTCCGTAAAACCTATCCCTTGACGTTGACCGTGGTCCACAGCACTGACATGGTAGTGATGAACTTACACATGAAATCACTAAGAGGATTGGAAGTTCCTCTCCTTTCCTGATTTAACATTCAAAAACTAAAAGTCTGTTTTAGAAACCCTTAACTGTGCTTAAGATGAGACTGCAGAATGTGGGTTCTAATCATAGTTAGAATACAAATAAAAATATGTCCAGTCAGTCACTACAGTCATGTTTTTGTGCCAGAATATGCATGTCAGACATCACACAGGCTGTGACTCCAAGCGTAGCCTCTCGCATACCACCTGTGCTGAAATAACAATCATGATCATCTTATCCCCCCCATTTATCCCCCTTTACCCAAAGGTGCCACAGGGACTAGCTGGAGATCCAGCAGCAGAGGATTGCAGTACGTAGTTTAGCCCCAGGCAGACCAGCATGTGTTACTTCTGTCCAGCATTGCCACAAACAAACTGAGACTGTCTGAGGCACAGCTGAAGCTCTTTGCAGATGTAGAAAGAAAATCCTATTCAGATACGAGAGGGCAGGTGTCTGTTTCCTTTTGCTATAGGCTCACGCAATTTTAGGGAGACTTGGCAGCTCTGCAGACAGAGAAATGTAGGGGGCACTCCATGACACGATATGGAATACATTGACCGAAAAAAGGGACTAGCCAGAAATGCTGTCGGATGGTAAACTCCATTGAGGCAGTTAGTACTGTGGTAGAGTCCAGATTTTCCATACTAACGTTCAGGATTCTATTAAAGACACAGAGGCTCATATTATGCTTACTCTTCTTTATTAAAACTCAAGCAGCAATCTTAAAAAAGACAAAAACAATGTAATCTTTGCAGTTTGAAACTCTATTGCCCTCAGGCATTAAAATTGTCCTAGTCCACGAATCTTGAAGTTACGGTCCTATGACCTCACAAGGTCTTCCTCCCCACTTCCTCTTTCTTTCACTGTCTTGCTGCAGCTTCCTGATGAATGACTCCACCTTGAACAGGGTATAACGAAGAACAAAACTCGTAATGAACTATACCACCTGCAGATCCGGCAGGGCGCTGCCCTGTGTTGTCCTTTCGGACACCATCTTCTTTGTCCCCCTTCACCCTCAAGGACATTTAAAAGACTGTCTGGTTAGTGTCCCCACCTGCCCAGATACACGTTAACGATATCCTTCAGCCGAGGTCCACTGGCAAAGACTTTGGAAGCCATAGCCCCTCGCGTGGAATGCGCTCCGAAGCAACAAGCGTCTATGCTTGTCTTGAAAGGCTTAGGGAGCGTGATGAAAACTCGACTTTCTCCTGTGGGTCTGAGATGCATGGTTTTCGTACGCTTTCAGACACCTGATTGGACATAATTTCAGCTGCTCTGGAAAAGCGGAGAAGATAGCTGTTCTAGTGCAGGTTTTTGTCCTCTTTTTCACGAGGAATGTAACCCCTTCTGGAGAAAAAGATTTGGTATCTATCACCAGTGCTCCCACGTCCAATACTCTTTTGCAGCCACTAAACACAGCAGATGTTCACATTCCACAGGCGTGAATATTTGGGTAATCAGTGGACGGATCACTCTCAAACCCTTGAGCAGTCTGACAAGTAGGGCGCGTTTCCCGATCGGAGCTCTGACAACTTGCTTGTGACTCGCAGAGATGAACTGTTCTGTAGGCCTTACCCTGGGCAGCTAGGCTTGCCAGGAAGTTTACTAGTTGGATCACATCTGCTGCAGCAGGGTGCACGTCTCTAGCCATACACCAGATGAGCCTTCTATTCCAAGTCGTCCTGTAGGATTTGGCCATCCTGGGCGCCCAGGATTCTCCAATGAAGCGCTCAGTCTCTCCTGATAGTCGTGGCTTTCTCCAGGCAATCCTGAAATCCCCCAAGCTACCAGCTGTAGATTTCCCAGCATGACCAGAGGGTGCTGGAAACATGGCGGGTCTGCCAGAATTTCTGGCTCATCCAGTAGAAGGATCAGGGTGTCACAGATGAGCTCCAGCATATCCGGGAACCAAGCCTGACTCCTTCAAGCTGGCGTTACCAGAAGTATTCTTGCTTGCTGTTGACTCACATACACCAGCTCACTCGCAATCATTGCAAAGGGGATAAAGGTGTAGTTTCTGCACTGACCCAATTGCTGTAAGAATGCATCCATGGCCGCTGCCTCCAGCTCCAGCCTCCAGCTGAAGAACCGTTCTAGTTGGCGGTTCAACCTGGACGCGAATAGGTCTGTCTTGCAAGGACCTGTCCTCTGCATCATCTCATGAAACACTGAGCTGTTCAACTTCCAGTTGCTGGAATCCAGAGGAGTCTGGAGTTATAGACCATCACTTGGTTGCTGATTCCTGATTCTGCCGTGACACTCAGACCTTTCTCCTTGTAGAAATGCCATAAATCCTTGCCTAACTACATGCACTTGCATGTTCTGAACACTCACAAGGCATAGTAGGTTTGTCTTCCCCTCCCCTTTGTCTCTTCTTGTTTGTTGTATTTAATTATTTAACATTGTTGTAATTACATTTTCTATCATGCCCCGTCCCTTCCTTGTTGCGCTTTGAGACAGTATTTGCTTCCTGTATAAATGCCTACCAAGTAAACAATAAATAAATAAATACGATAGATGTATCATACCAACGAGACATTGTCCATTTTCAGTAATATGCAGCATTGCACTCTGTCCCAGGTTAAACATTTGATTGCGAAGGAGCCTGCTAACAGCTCCAGGCATTTGATGTGAAGCCTGGATTCCTCTAAGGAGCATCACACTCTGGTCGTCAGCACTCTGCAGCGGCCTACCCAACCCCTGCGTCTGGCATCCGATTCTATCACCAGGTCCGGAGCAGAGCAGATAATGGACCTTCCTTTCCACGCTTCCATGTGTCGACGCCACCAGGCCAGTTCCGTTCTTGTGTCATGCGACATCGGCACAGTGTGCCTGTCAGAGGTATCGAATCTTGTAATGGTAATGGAGGGGCCCGGGAAAGATCGCTTGGATGGACCAGACCAGGCCAAGTGTACCACTATCCTCGCTAACTCTCTGAGGGAGATCTGATCTTTGGACAAGACTGATCTGATCTCCTTCTTTATATCGTTCATTTTCTACAGAGGCAGATACAGTGTTCCCAGCTTTGGATCTGTGAACTCCATTCTCTGCTGTGGGCTGGTCTCGGATTTTTCCAATCCCCAGCTTCTCTAGGAGACCCGTCGTTAGGACCATTTGCTTTCGCAGCCGCCTCGGATCCTGCGCCATGAGACACAGATCGTCGATGTATACAATCAGTCTCACTCCTGAGTAGCTTGGTGAAGTACTGCAGTGCTGAAGCCAGGCCGAAAGGGCAGACACGTAAATTCCCACTTTTGGCCTCATCAGAAGAATTCTAAGTATCGCTGGTGCGTCTCGTGAATGTGTACTGCTAGTTAATGCAGTGGCGCCGGGAATATTGCTTGGATCGATGAGGCCAGACGCCCCACTATCCGGGCGATTTCCTGCAATGACAACCCCGTCTTCGTCAGTGCCTGATCTGTTTCTTGATGTTGTTCACTTTGGCAATTGGTAAACTGAGTGTTCCCCCGGTTGTGTCTACCATAAACCCCAGGAATTCCATGAATTGGTCTGGTTGAACACTGGATTTCTCCCAGTTTATCAGAAACCCCAGTCACTGTAGTAATTCTAATGCGATATTCACTTGTACATTGAGCATTTCCTTGTACTGGCACATAATGCAAATTTCATCTAGGTATATTATAAGTCAGAGAACCTGCTCCCTCAGATGTGTCACCACGGCATGAGCTTGGTGAAACACCATGGTGCCGACGCCAAGCCAAAATTCCCACGTTGACTCCCCCCCCGAAAAATCTCAGGAATCTCTGGTGTTCCTATGCAACTGGTACCGTCAGATATGCGTCCTTGAGGTCTATCTGGGCCAACCAATCCCCCTGTCATAATATGTTCCTAAGTGTCTGTATACCACAAATTTGTTCAAACCTCTCAAGTTGATAATTGGTCTCAAGTTGTGTTTCCCTTTGACCAGAAACATATTGCTTATGAACCCTATCTTTGCGTTCCAACTATCTCAATTCCAATTCTAGCACCTGTTGATCTTCTATGCTAAGGCATATACCACTCTTGGAGGTTGTCTGCCATGCGTGTCATGCGAAAATCTATGTGAAACCCTTGTACCGTGTCCAAGACCCAGGCATTTTTGGATATGGTAAGCCAAAATTCTACATTTTTTGCTAACCTCCCGCCTACTGCTGGGTGCGGAGGGGTCTATGCTTATTGAGTGCTTGATCTCGCTCTCTATCACCTGTGTTATTCTGTTGGCGGTTTCCTTGTTGGCATCCTCCGCCCCTTTCTCTACCTCAGGATGGAAAGAAGGGGTTTGGCTTTCGGTCCTCTTTCTCTCTCCATTGTACGTGTCACCGAAGGACCTGTTGTATTGGTACCGGCTGGTAGAGCGGTCCCTGTTTCTACCAGCCCTGCTGAAAATGTGTCTGCCGAACACCCTCTTCAGCAAGTTTGGGATCTATCTTTACCAACAGCGACCTTGTCCTTTCGGTAGTGATTACGCATTTGGCATTCCCCATCATGCAAATGGCCCTCTGTGCCTATCCGGTTAATAGCACTGCATCCACTGTCTCATTCTTCTCTCAAGCCTCTTCTGCCATCTGGAGTATTTTCGTGAGTGGACGCACAATGTCTAACATCTTGTCCTGGCAAGAACGCCAGGACCTATCCAATCCTTTCCACACATATTTCACATACTTCCCCATTAACTTGACCATTTTATCATCGATCTCCGGTGTGTCAGCAATTCCCTCAGGCAGATATGGTCTTGGGCATTCAGCCCTTAACTTGTTCCTGACCTCCTTTGCCATTGGCGCCCTAAGATGTTTCTTCAGGTAAGCCGCTATTTTCCTAGGTGGTTCCCATTCTGAAGACCGGGGTGGATTAATGCCTCTGGGCCAAAATCGACGCATCTTCATCATCAAGCTTCCTTTTCTCTGGAGCTTTCTTACGCTCCTCCTATGAGGAAGATATTGAGACCACTTCCTTCTCGGAGGATTCATCTTGCCAGTCGTCATCCTGTTCATCTGAACTACTGGATGACCAGTCTTGCCACCTACTAGCTCTTATTCTGGACCTCACCTTTTTGCTTTTGCCACCTTTCTTCTTCTGTGGCTTGCTCGGGGATGGTCTGGGCCCCTTGCGCCATGTGGGCTGATTTCCTTCCCCCTTTACCTCTCCCATGCTCTCTTATGCCTTTGTGTTCTTCCATTCCTCTGGAGAACCTCAGATAGTCCTCCATTAGTGTCCCGTGTTGGGACCCATGTCCCACTGTGGCACCAATAGCTTTCTGTAGTATGTGTCCCATGCTGGGGTAACTTCTCTTCTGGCAGACCTGAGCCTTGCCATCATCACTGGTGCTACTCCTCATTGGAGCCTTATGGGAGGGTATAGCAGTATAAACTGATTACAGGAGTCTTGGGCTGTTCCCGTCAGTAATATGTATATAAATTATAGCAGCGAGTGCAGTTGCTGATATTTCAGCCTCCAGGTTTTACATGGGACTATGCCTGTTTCTTGATCAAGCGTTGCTACGCTGTTCTGGCCAGCAGGCGTGCTGTGTGTACCGTTTGTACGCTTTGCAGCTAAATGAGCTGAAATATTGCTCCGTCCCTCGCTTCTCACATAAACAGAAGCTGGTAAATGCCAGTAGACTGTCCGTTCTTCCCGATGCTTGTTTATCACGAATGGTCCCAGAAGTGTGAAAATGGAGTGCCAGAACCAATTCAGTCAGTCACGCTCGGATCACACTTTGTGACCGTTGTGCCCCTGCCAACCGCCCTTTGATACTGCGGTCGCCGGAGGAGCCAGATGACCAAACAAAAACTAATTTCCTTCGAGGATATGCCCCGTCTCACCAATGTGAACACTGCGCTACGCCAACACTTCAACATGCGCGCAGTCCAAAAACACCTTAACTAATGTCACACACACAATCAATGAAATTAAATAATGTTATACTTAACTTGCTGCTCGAACAGCAAAGAGGTTCAAAGGAGTTGCAGTGTTTATGGGGATATGTGACTATGGATTGGACAGTTTTATCACATGGTTTTTCAGGACCAATAATACTTGGACTACCAAAGACTCGAACCAAGTGGGACTTGTAGTTATTCTATATCATTCTTACTATTTATTACTGGTTTGATAATGCTGCTTAAGAAGTGAAAAAAGACAAAGCATAATCCAAGCCTCTATGTCTTTAATAGAATTTGAGTACAAGGTCTGAATTTCTAGTTTTATAATATCCCACAATGATTCAGAGGGTGTTTTACACTTGTTTAATGTCTTTCAAGTTATTTAAACAGTCAATTTTACATCAACCAGTCCAGAGATTGGTGACATGGTGGGGCACGTGCCACATTTGGCTCACCCACTCCCTGTTTCTGCTTCAGTTGCTTTTTGTTTCACCTATCAGCCCCTTTGAACGACCAGGTGTGTGGCTTGTAATACTGCAACGCATGCGCACTCCGCTTTTTAAATAGAAGTCGGAATGAACCACTTGTTAAAAACTGGAGGGGGTTGCGAAAAATGGTTTAGTCCTAATAGAGCGCTTTTGTCCTCAAACCTGCGCTGTCAAAAGACTTACGTGCCTATCCTGTAATAATTACAGTAGGCTGACCTGCTTTATATCCGTATTTCTGTTTTGTGAAATTGACCATGCCAGTCCACTTACGCTCGCCACCTCACGTAGGATCCCGGTTGGTAAGGTCGACATGTCAGCATGGCTGCCGCGGCTGTCAACAACAGGGCTGGCTGCGGGGCCGGGATGGATGGGGGTGTCAGTGTCGGGAAACACAGCAGAGGCGCAGTGAAGGTGAGTTGGAAGGAGGTTGATCGTTAACCCTGCCCCATTTCTTCCGGGACGCCCCGTACTGTTGGCAAGGTTCATATGTCGTCATGACGCCCCCATTACTTACTCTTCCAGACATGGGTTTGTTCGTCCATAATCCAAATAGAAGTGTATGAGATTAACGTTTACTGTTAAAATATTGTGTTCGTACAATAGTACATCCTGTAAGTAACTGGAAGGTGGAGTCTGGAAGAGGCAGTTAGGCTTGGGAAAATAGTCTTCCTTGGAATTGACAAAATCAGGGCCGACATAACGGCTGCCTGCTTGAGGCTATGTTTCTAACTTTCTATCTATTGCAGCCGTAGATGCATTTCTTAGAACTATATGTCAATTTGTACTGGTGCCGCAAGTAGCATCAGTTTAAAGTGCATCGCAAGTAAATGAAGGAATTTCCATTTCTTATGTTGGTTGCGGTGTTAGTGGTCTCAGAATGAAAACTCCACATTCTTTTTTTTTTACTTGCCAGTATTTCGTTGTTTGGTAAACAAATCGTTATAGACAAAACTTAATTTAAGTTTTCCTACAGTTTTTACAGAGGAATGGTCACCTGAATCATTGGTGCACCCATTCTGCACCTCATACCGATTTTTTGCAGAGCATCACTTACATTTGTACGCACTTCTCACTGTGACCCACCCTTTTTCACCATGGCCGTCTTGTGGGAACAGGAAAACTGGTGAACTAACGACCACTCCAGTGATGATAGTGCGGTACAAATATCCTTAAAGGAATAGTGCGCTCAAAAATGTTATTGTCCTGAGCATTCGGGCATGTGGTTTTAAGCAAACTGTGATCAATCGTGAATACATTTCCTGTGCACCTTACCTTAGTTTTCCACACTTTTACACATGCGAAATCAATGAGCGGGACTGACCATCTTGTGCTAATCTTCTCCGTGGATCGATCGCCCTAAGTTCAAGTGCCCTCGCAGCACTAAATCATATCACCTGCCCCTGAAGCTGACATCACTGTTCCAAGGGATATTCTCCACCTATTTTCATGTTAGTGGGCAGCGTAGCCAAACACGCCCAGTCATCACCTACGTCTTAACGTCAGTAGACACAGAACCCAGAATATCAACACACACCCTCTCACAGCAGAGCGCGTCCCAAATCGGAATAGAAAACACTATTTTTAAAGGAAACCTCAATACTCTTCAATTTACAATGTGCTTTTATTTTACAAAAACGCTTGGAGAACATCCAGTGATTTTAATTTACCACCAGTTATTGGAAGTCCTTGAGTTATATTATCAAAACTTTTTTATGAGTGACACGGTGTTCCTTTCGAGAGAAGATGCGCATTTGAAGCACCTTGAATTGCAAGGCTTCGGCATCAGCTTCTTGCTAGACCACTGTAAACAATGACAGGTTGCTCCTTGTCTCTGGTACCGCCAAAGGCCATATCGGGCCCGGGCGATCCTCCCACATCAGCGTAATGGAAATCCATCTGTTTAGGCATATCTGCCACTACTGGCTGGAAAATCCATCGGTTGCAATCTGGAAACTATGGCATTTGCAGAACGGCAAAATATAGCTGCGTAGAAAACGAAATAAAAATATATTTTAGTAGCCGTTATTTATTCAAATTGATCCATTTAGCCTGTAATTCTGCACCGGGTGAAACCTAATAATGAATACAAACCACAAACAATGGAAACACACAGCTGCGGACAAGCGTGAAAAAAAAAACATAACAGGTTATCATGCCATGTCCTTTCTAGCGAAGGGCGCCTGCTACCTTTTTTAAAAATGTAAGGGAACCGGCAAAATCAAATTTCAACAAGCAAACCAAGTCCCCTTGGAAAATGTTCTGCACCCGGCTCATTCAATAATGCTACGTTGATAGCACACACTGATTTGCCATGGAAGAAGTGGTTTAGATATCACTAGCTTGCATACAGTTTGTATTTGCGGGTCGTCGATGAATAATCGTCACAATATGCTCCAACTAACAACCGATAACAATGTAAGCAAGCAATACCGATCAGAAAATGAAACCTTTACTCGTTGGTCTATAAACTCGTCTTTAAACTGAATAGTTAACTTGCATAATATTTGGTATTTCCATTTTCTTAGCGTAACGCAGAGTGTCCGATCAGAACAGCAGTTTTGTCATAGAATGAAAATACATGTTCCAATGTCCAGTTTTAAAATAGTGAAACTATCATTTTTGTGGGTATTCAACACCTTCCGCCTTTCAAGCCATAGCGAATCCTCCCTTTCATCCAAGGTTGAATAATTGAGGCTTCTTTAGAACTTGTATGCCTGGTCGGTTTCGTTTTTGTGAAGGGAAGCCATAAATCTAAAACATACTGTACAAGACGCTTCGGTGTGAACTACCCGCAAGCAACATCAAACAAAGTGACCTTCACTCCATGGGAGCGATGAGCCCGGGCGACCAACGTGTCATTCGAAATAGGTTCGAAAAATAAACAAATTGTTTGCTGGCATCCACCAGTTACACTGACAGATAATACAAGCCACTGAAGTCTGGTGTAACCTAAGATTCCATTTGTGTCTATCTGAAACAGACTGTGATAGCATATGAAGATATTATATTGCATTTATAACACGCCAATGCACAAGTGCTTCAAGGTGCGACGAGGCAATGCAGAGGGAAGACGAGACAACGATCTTACTGGTTGGGAAGTAGATGATCCTTGCCCTCGCCCTCGTTCGTCACTCTTGAAACATTACATATATAATAACCCGACATCCCGTTACACCACACCCCATTGCAAATAACACATACACTATAGTTTCAAGCCCAGCATTAGGAAAGCATTTTGAAATGGCCCAAATGACATCTTTCTACTAGGCCTAAAAATCACTCTCTCTGTACAAATGCAGCTCTCCCATCCCCAGCGCCTCGCTCAGCCTGCCCACCCCATTGCCACGTCTGTGCGTGCCCTGTTCTCGCGGAGGAATGTGCCCTGCGTATAACAGACACTGACAAGTCAGAAATCCAAGTGCCCATTCATCTCCACTGAACTTCCCGTGCACTAACAACCTCCACCCCGCCAGGCCTGAGCCCACCAGTTCAGACCCTGCAGTCCCTTTCATGCTGATTTCCATCTGACCCTCCCGTGCCCAGATCAGTCAAGGACCCACATCACAACCCTTATCCCATGTAGTAATCTATTCTCCCAAAAAGCAACACACGTCTACCTATATCCTGAGGACCCAAGCAGGGCAGATGATCGCACAGGTCCAGTTCAGGGGGAAAAGGGAGAAGAGCGGGGCAAAAAGTTGACAAAGAGGATACATTTAAAAAGACAATTCAGGCCATCAACGCCAGAGCCATGCACTGCATGTGTCGATGTGGTTTGCGTCTATCAGAGGGATTAACGGGCACTTAGCAACCACAGACATGTATGTTATCGTTCGAGGATCAGTAATATGAATGAAGAGAAGGCAAAAGATATACATTAATCATAAACTGGATAAAATCTGCATAATTAAACACTTCTTAATACTTTTTATAGCATTGAAATTCGAGTTTAATAGCATTCCATTGTTGGTGTACAAACATTGCGGTACTTATCCCAAAAGTTATAGTGAGCACATTAAGAACACTGCTGAAAATCATTTATACCGGTAAGTCAACTGTTCACAAGTTCAGCTTTAGCTGGACAGGGCTTTTTTGCAATGTTTTGTGGCATTGTATGTGCCCTAGGAATAAGATCAGGATCCATTCCATGAGTATGCATGGCCAACACAGTCAAAGTGAGATCTTTCACAAAATCGAATTCCATTTCCTGTTATATTCGCTTTGCCCCCCATTTTTTGCTTTGTTTATCAAAGGCCAATGTGTAACGAAGAATCCCAAAGTTTCTGGCAGTCCTCGATTGTTCTCTCCCTAAGTTCTTGTTATGCGCTAATACAGCTAGTAATGTTTGAGCTTGCATACCGTCTATGCCGAAATGCAACCATTTGGGTCTGTACTTCAGGCACATATTGTGGAACACCTACAAATCTCCGGTGTGACAGAATTCTGTGAGTCCCTTTAGATCTCTTGAAATAGTTTTTATCGAACACAATCTTCTCAAGAGCTTTGTGTGGAGGTGAACATGGCAACCACTTCTTCTTGCGTTCCTGCTCCTCCGATAAAGGTCCATGTGCACATTCGTGAAAATGTTGGTTTTCTGTCCATGAGTGAACGTTGGAACAGTGGTGCATCAATGAGCGCCATTTTTGAAGTAGAATTAACAAAGACCCATTACAAGTTTTGGAGCTCCACCAAAGATGGTTGCTGAAAGACTGAGACCACTGTAAAATATTTTCCGAACCCTTTTTTTTTACCAGCAGCTGTGATTTCTTTACTCACTGATTTGGCAACGTGCCATTCATCAAATTGATGACGAATGTTTGGAAACTGCTCTCGCACGATCTCTGAACTCACAATTTTGTTTAGTTTCCATGTCTTGAAAGTGGTATATGCAGTACTTTGCTGAAAAGCCGGGGCTGTTGCACTGTTTGTCGCCAGCTAGCCAGAACCGTTTGCCAGAGAATGGGCTTTCAATTGACATCTGTTCAATTTTCCAGGCTTGACTAATAGCGGGGAATAAGAATTCCCTTTGATATTTGTAGTACTGGGTTTTAGCAAGTGACTGAACTCCCACAAATTGACAGAAACTGGACATCTTGCTGAAAGTCGAACCACTGAAAAGTAAAGCTGCTGAACATAGTAGATTTCTAGCTGGCACTTTGCCCAGCATCGGTTGGGCGGACCATGAAAATGTATGATGGAGGCTGACACAGCTGGCTTGGATTTTCAGGTTAGTGCCTTGTAATACACGAAACACATGCACCAATGGCTGCCCGCATATTTTCACCCTCAATGTATGGCCACACTTCAGCATCAGTATGTCTACCAAGCAGGTGTCGAATACAATGTATTTTTGCTCCTTTATTAGCCAATCGTCCTGCATAAATTGTGGGTGTGACTCAACTGTGGTGGACAAATCGTCCAAACCAGCCAAACTGAAGTTGAGATCTTTGGCAAGATCATCGAGCAATTGCTAGGTCAGCTTGTGATATTTGCACACAAATTGGAGGAACTGTCAAATTCAATTTTTTATTGGGTGGACCTTTTTTTGCTTTTGTAGATTGTGTCAAGTGGTCTGCGAGGAATTCCATTGCATCTTCATTATATTCAGTTTCCACTTGTCGAGTTCTCACATTGTAGCAATGGTCCAAGAACACTGTGCTGGCTTTGCCGATCACATTCAATTCAGTTTCAGGCCATTGGGTGTAAGCATCACAAGTCTGCTTGTTGACTGGACCACGCTGCGCCTCAAATAGTAGTTGCTCCATGGTGAAATCTGTTTGGAAAGCAACTTCTTTGGTTTCATTTGTTATCTATGTCTTTATACTTCTTTTCCTTCTGGGCCTCTAGGAGATGTGTTGTAAAAACATGTTCAATGTATAGCATACATACAGAAAATAGCACTATAAATACAGTAGCATGCTATGAAGTAAAGACCAGCCCAAAAACACTTCTAGAAAACGAAAATGTAGTTAGCCTTGTTTTCTTGATTTTCAGTGAACCCATGGCCTTCTCTGTAACTACCGCACCAGCAAGCTGATCCATAACCTCTGATCCATGTGCCTCCACTTCTAATTCCACACCTTGTGTACATTCCTTCAGTAGAATATTCATTAAAAAAAACAAAAGTCAATTGTATTGGAAATTAAAATCTTTCATCGCACACATCGCTTACACACATACCCTCGCAAATAGTGTACGTCATTTAGTCAAAATATACATTTCAAATTTCACCTGATTGGTGGCAAGTGTACTTGATCAGAGATCACCATGCAAACCATACTGATATGTTGCCCTCTTTTTCAATGTATTCTGCATTAGGGATGAAGTGTAACGTTAGAACTGAAATCATAAAAGTTTGAAACACTGCACGTTTGTATGAATGTCACTGTCTAATAGTATCCTATGTAGGATTTACTTTCTTTCATTCGAGGGAACTGCAAGTAGGCATACCTCATACTCTGGACCAGCTGCAAAGGACGATGTAATTGTAGTCGAAGTACCAGCATCCCCCTGTAACACAGTACTTGTTTTAGTACGGATGAAAACCGCAAAATGGAACAGAGACAATGGGATGCAGACAATGGTACATATAAAGAGAAACCCACACACTTAGTGTAAACAACCGACAGGATACATAAACGATTTCATGATATTTGAAATTCCAAGCATAATACATTCTCGTAATTGAAAAGTGAAATAAAATTACCTAATAGGCCCTTGTTGTTGTTGATAACTGAAAGAAAGAAGTGGATGCAGAATCTTGCTCCTTAATTTTCAGTGCATTGTCATGAAGTGGTAAAAGGGAAAATTAGATTTGCATTAGATATGTGGGAAGATCCAACTGTCGAGAATATTGTCACGGCTCGCTCCCTTCGCTCCCGTTCCTGTCACTTTGGGGCATGTTTTGGGGTTTTTTCCCTACTGGACATTTCCTCCGAACCTTATGCTACAGTGCTGTGATGAATTGGGAGCGCTAAAACCTTATTTTCCAAGTTACTTCCCTTCCGGATCCATTCCAGGTTTTTGGCAGCCAGCATGCTACGTTAATCTAATGACTATGCTTCCCAGAATGCCTGGCTCACTGCCTCACCTCCTCCCTTGCAGGACAAGGTTGGGTGGAGGATAGGCAACACCTGTGGCTGCAGGTGCAGCAGGCGGCACACCTGAGGGGTGTGCTCGTTAAGGAGCTTTAAAAGCCTCAGTTTACTTCAGTCCAGCGCTGATCATTGTTGCAGTGTTCCTGTTGTGACTGGTCCCTTGTTCTTGGTTCCTAGTTTTTGTGCCGGGTTCCTAGTTCCTGTTTCTTGTTCCTCTGCCCTGGATTTCGAACTTATGTGCTTAATTGATTTCTGCTTTCTGGATTTCCCTTTCTGTCTTCCTCTGTCTGCAGGCAGCCTTTCTCTGTGCTTTACCCTTTGATGCTGCCCAATTTGCCTGTGTTCTCTGTTTCTTTGAAGCTGTCCTTTGCTACTGAAAAACTTGATGCATTAGTCTTTCCCTTTATAGATTTAGCTTCCTGCCTTTTCTCCTTGGGTGGGAAAGGTTTCCTTTTGTGATATCATTTTCCCTGCTCCTGATCCTTACTTTCTATTGGGATCCATTCCATGTTTTCCATTGCACTTCTGCATTTATTTCCCATTGATTATTAGGTGTGGGGTGCTGTTGTAACTAGTCCCAGTGTGAATGCCCTTTGTTTTCCTCACTATTCCTACTTGCCCCTTGACTAGGGTCTTATGTATTTAGTTTCCTCCACCCATTGCTGTTATAGCCTTCATAGTCCCAGTTTGATCAACTGGGTTCGTGGGTTTACTGACATTCAAGTGGTCTTTCCGGTCCTCGTGAGTACTGTTTCTAAGTTCCTTTTTCAGTATCATCCAGAGTGTCAGCTCACAGATCCTGTCCTTGCTTGCCCTCTACGTGGGCTTAGCGCTGTCAGTATCTGTAATAGCATAGTGGGTAAGGAGTTTGCCGACTTTCCTTTCAGTCATAAGGAGGTACTAAGTGCTTACCCCACATCCCCTTTCATATATTGGTATTATTGTTTCACTCTATTTGCACTCCTGGGTTTTAGTATACACGAGTCTTGGGTATTGTATACACGTTGTTAGATTCAAAGTTGTTCACTGTGTGATTCCGTGCACATTTCCCTTGCCATATTCATTGCCTTCTTCCTTTCTTAACAAATATAAACCTCTGCCTATCTGTAGGGCTCACCATTGGTGTACAGGACGGTGTCCAGTCAACTGGTCGACAACAAACTGGTCGACTGCAATTTGGTCGACACCATTTGGTCGAATGCCAAATGGTCGAATTTTTTTTTTTTTTTTTATATATGTGTTTTGTGGGTTTTCGTGTGGGCGAAAAAAAGAAAAAAAGGGGTTTGGGGGTTGGGGGGGGGGGGGGGGGGGACCCCCCCCAAAAAAAACCAAAAAATGGGTAAAAAAAAAAAAAAAAAAATTCGACCATTTGGCATTCGACCAAATGGTGTCGACCAATTGTCCTGTCGACCAAATGTTTTCGACCATTTGACTGGTAACCGTACAGGACGTCTCTGTGGTTTCGTCACTTGCGAGTGTCTGTACTTCCATCAGTATTCTCTCCTAAATAAATGCAAATTAACAAGGGGGGGTCCTGGGAGTCCCTCTGCCAGACATTAGTCCTGGTTACGAGAGACTTACCCAGAGTCTTTAGCTCACTATCTTTCACAGAGAAGAAATATCCCAAACATATCAGTCTTTGTCCTGCCCTGGGGCAGTCCAGCACCGAAATGCTAGGCAATTCTCCTCTGAACAAGAGTACCAACAGAAACCCCAGACACGTGTTTCGGTCTGGTTGGACCTCATCAGTAGGGTGGATCTGTGCCTCTCTAAGAATAGTGAGCAAGGGGTCCACGTCTGGATTCCCCTAGTAACTTAGGGTGAGACCCAAAGTTACTTAAATATGCAAATTAACAAGGGGGGGTCCTGGGAGTCCCTCTGCCAGACATTAGTCCTGGTTACGAGAGACTTACCCAGATTCGTCGAATGCGGAATCCAAGCCTCTCATAAAGCCACCATGTAAATGAACGGTAGGCCACCAGCCGGTACCACCTGTGGAAGAGAAACACACATACTGTATTTAAATGAACCTGAGAAGTGTACAAACATTACTTGAAAATGCATCCTGTATCCTATGGCATAGTTGCCCGTACAAATTGTACTTCATAGATCAATCAACGTGGGCTTTGAAGTGTAGACACATTACAAAAGTGAAAACCCATGCAAACCATAGCGTTTTGGGCACAGAGAAATATTGTTTCTTAGTTGAACGTGAAAGACGCATAAGATGAACACTCTTGATTTCCCCAAAGTGCGAGGAATGTATTCAATTGTCAGACTACATTCATTTGGCAGTGATAGATCAAATTTATGACAATATAGGAGACAAACATGAAATATTATTTGTCTCAGTGGTCAAAATTACATCACACCTTGAGTACACTTACTCATTACTTGGATTGTGAGGGCCAACTGTTGCGCGAAGTTCGTGCATAAGCAGCATCATAATCCTCAACACGGATCTTATGAGGCAGGATGCCCTGAAGTCATGCAGCTCGGTAGCGGCGGTGGGTCTTCCTGCGATATGTACGACAAGCATACAGAGTTTTCTCGGCAGCAGCAGTTCTCCTCCTCTGTTGGCATGACCTTGCACTGATTGCAGCTACACCATGTGGAAACATCTTCCATGCGACTAGGCTGAGGCTCAGGATCCATTGATTCCGCTTCCCAACTGTCGTCCGATGCCCCATCGTTTCCGCATCTTTCTCTATCAAGTAATCCTGCATCGGAATAATCCAGCTCGTACTGGTAGGGCTGTATTGTTTGTATTTGTATTTTATTTATTTGTAAAGCGCAGCTAAGCCCTTGGGCAACTGGGCGCTATTTTTACATGTTACATATTACACAGCATGAATATACAGGCAAGAACATAAAGGCATAGATATGCACATAGATTACAGGCAGATATTTACAAATTGGGCAACTGGGCGCCATACTTACATGTTGAATATTACTGAGGCATGAGTATACAGGCAAAAAACATAAGGACATATATAAGGCACATAAATTACAGGCAGACATTTACAAGTGGTATTGAGTAGCGGTGAGAATGTTAAACAGTTTTACATTATGGAGCCAGTTGGTTGAGGTCTTGCTCAAGAAACCATTTTTTAACCCTCATATGGAATCTTTGGAAGGAGGGTTCCTCTCTTATGGAAATAGGGAGTGCATTCCAATTTTTTTCCAGCAAGGACTGGGAAGCTAACTCCCCCTGCGAGTTGTTGGTTACAACGTGGGATGGAAACGCAGTGTGCTTGTGCGGTTCCGATGGGTCGCGTCGATGAGTGGCGTGAAAAGGTGTCGGATAGGTAGGTAGGCGCCAGGTTGTAGAGGCACTTATGAGTAAGTGAGTGATTTCAGATCTATTCTTTGCTTAATATTAAGCAATTTTATGGTCTGTCTAGTTGATGTGATTTGTTGTTTCCTAGAGATGTTACAGGCCGATCTGACAGCGTTATTTTGCATGACTTGCATTTTGTTGATGTTTTGTTGAGATGTGCCCAAGTAGAGCGCATTGCAGTAATCAAGCTTTGTTAAGACTAATGCTCTTGCTACTGAAATGCAATTATTTGTTGTCAGGTAAGAGCGACAAGCCATGATAAGCTTCCATGTATAGGCAGTGGAGGATGCTAAGGCATTAATTTGTCTCGTGAGTGAGAGCGCTGAGTCGATATAGATACCTAAGGTTTTAACATCATTGACAACTTTAATAATATTGCTGTCAATGTTAAAAGATGTGAATGAGGTTCCTAGTTTGTTCAATTTGGTAGGAGGTCCAAGAAGGAGCAGTTCCTGTTTTTTTTTTTTTTTTTTTTTTTTTTTTGTTGTTTAGACAAGCTTTGCCATCCAGATTTTTATGGTGCTGTAGATATCGTTGAGCGTTTTACTGTCTACAGTGTGGTCACCAGTGATGGGTATGAGTATCTGGGTATCATCTGCGTAATTAGTGTACGTGATACCCAGATAATCAAGTACATCGAAAAGGGGCTTAGTGAACACATTGTAGAGAGTTGGGGAAACGCAAGATCCTTGAGCAACCCCACAAGTTTTTTTTTGTTTTTTTTTAAAACCATTTTATTGTTTTATAAACATAACCAAACAATACAAACCAAACAAGCAGTGTATATGTCAACAGTTACATTATACTTTCTTAGCTTCTAGCCACTAGTTCTCCCATCCCACCACCCCCTATACGAGTCTATTGCTTTAAACATTCTGTTTCCGCAACCTGTGATACGGTCTCTTCTTCTACATGTTCCGCCAGGTCCTCCATTGACCCGAACAGCTCAGCTATCATTGATTTCCAGGCCATCAGGGACTCGGTATCCTCCCCCCCCCCCCAGTGCTACTCGCTTCTTGCCATAGCATGGTTTCCGCTTCCGCCCATTTTTGCAGATCTCCCCACCATACATCCACATTTGGTATGTGGCATGTCTTCCATCCCATGGCAAGTCTCCTTTTTGCAAGCACATAAGCCAGATCTCTCAATTTACTTACATGCTTAAGCTTATTTGATCTCGGGACCCCCCCCAGCAAACAAGCCCACACTGTATCCACTACAATCTTGACCCCCGTTTTCTCCAGTCTCCTTTTCACTTCACTCCAAAAGCGTTCTATGACCGGGCATGACCAGAACATATGTACCATGCCCGCATTCTCCTCATCACATTTGGGGCATGCTTGCCATCCTGCGTTCTCGAACCTCGATATCCTCCTCGGTGTCATATATGCCCTATGCCACAGTTCTGCACTCGGTAGGGGTTGGTTCGACTCTCACTGGACCGAGCCTCCCGGCTCTAGTTGCTCCTGAGGGTTCTCTGTCGCAGGACTTAGGTTATTGTCGAGCGACCTTTTGTGTCTCCAGGGTCACATGGCTTCCCGCTGCCATTCATTCGGCGGAAGATGTGCCCCAGACTGGGGATTGAAGTTGATGAAGGGTGAGCCGGATCTGTGGCCCCCCCTTTCTTTCTCAAGGGTGGCTCGTATTGGGGCTATTGCAATCGGGTACCATTGATGAGGGTTGTGGGGTTGAACGTGGAGGGGGCTCTAGTTGTGGGTTGTTGGAGAGGGGAATGGGGAATGCAGTTGGTTGTAACTGGGTTCGGGGACAGTTGCGAGAGGGGGAAGGGTTTTGGAGGAGACGGGTTTGCAGAGGTTTGGGTGGTCACTTTGGAGGGTTATTGTTGGCGGGTTAGTCGAGCAGGCAGATTGGGTACGTTTGCTCAGTTGGGTGAGGTTTGAAGTTGGGATGACAGTGCAGACTAGGATGGGTTCTTCGGTATAGTACGGTGCGAGATGGGGGGGATTTGTATGGATGGATCTTTTGACTGGTTCAGCATGGGGTGCGGTTGCCTGAAGATTGGTACTTGGAACGTCTGGGGTTTTGGCAAAAGGCTTAAGTGCCTGCGGGTTGGGGGTTCTTGAGGCGGCATGGTGTTCAGCTGGCCATACTGCAGGAGACCCACATGGTGCAGAAAGACTTGGACTTGCTTAGGAGGTGGTGGGGGGATGTTAGTGGGGACATCCTACTCGTCGTACGCTAGAGGGGTCCTGATTTGGGTGGAGACGGTGGTGCTTCTTGGTACACTGGAGGGGAGAGAACTATGTGTGGTCAATTCCTATGCACCTAACGTAGATGATAAAGATTACTTCCCGTCGGTATTGAACCTGGTGGGGGGGGGGCATCGGGAGGGACTGTTCATATGGGGGGTCTTTAATTTTCTCCTGGACCCAGAGCTGGATAGTAGGGGGAAGACAGGGTTACTAAAACAGCAGGCGGCAGTATCATTACGGAGGGTGGTTGTGGACCTGGATTTGGTGGAGTTGTGGTGAGAGTCGCATGCAAAGGCACAGGGCTATTCCTTCTTTTTCGGGAGTACATGGCTCAGTGGAGGCAGCGGGTCCCTGTGGGAGGCGTTCAAGGCTACGATCAGTGGGGGTCTCTATAGCCAAAGTAACCGGGGTAAGAAGGACACTACAGGAGATGTTGCAGAGGATGGAGGGGAGAGGTAATAAAATTAGGAGAAGGACATGGTGGAGGGGCAACGGTATTAACCTCTCATCGCGAGGCGCAGTACTCGTTATCTAAGTTTGATAGAAGCCGGCAGGACGCACGGATACATGGGGAAGGTGATAAGGCTTGCCGGCTGTTAGCCTGGTTGATTCGTCGGGAGCAACCCCAACATGTCATCACGCAGATTAGACGGGAGTCGGGAGACCTAGTCAGTACTCAGGATGGTATTAATGAGGCGTTCAGCCTCTTTTATCAATCCCTGTATGCAGCTGAGGGGACATGCTATGAAGTGGAGGCGAATGAACCACTGGACTTGATTTAGCTGCTGGCCCTGGCTTGGGACCTCAGGGAAGGGTTGGAGGATCCCATTGAGAAAACTGACATGAGCAAGGTGCTCCAGTCCATGCAGAAAAGTAGATCACCCGGGAGCGATGGCATCCAGGTAGAGTTTTATTGCAAGTGCGCTGATCTCCTAGTCCCCTGGCTTAAAGTGTATGACGAGGCCTTAGTCAGGTGTCCTTCTGACCTCGATGACAGAGTTAGTAATTGTCCTGTTAAAGGAACGAAAAGAGCCCCTGGACTGCGCATCCTACCGCCCTATTTCATTATTAAATGTTGACGCCAACATTCTAGGTAAGATCCTGGCTGCAAGGTTGTCCAGGGTGGCTCTGGTATTGGTACACCCAGACCAGTGCAGATTCATAGGGGGGGCGTAATACTATGATGAATTTGTGCCGCTTGCACCATGCAATGGACCAGGTTGGATATTCCAAGGGGGAAATGGCTTTGGCATCCTTCGATGCTATGAAGGCCTTTGATTCTCTGGAGTGCGAATGGCTGTTTAGGGTATTGAGGGTCTTTGGGTTTGGCAAAAATATTTTCTGATGGTTACGTCTCCTATGCAATAGGCCGATGGTGAAAGTGAGGAAGAATGAATGGGTATCACCGCAGTAGATGTTAGGTGGAGGGACAAGACAGGGGTGCCCGGCCTTGTGATGTTATTCGCAGTGGCATTGGAGCCTTTGGCGTGGTATCTCAGGAAAGAGATGAGTGAGGCAGGGATATTAGCGTGGGGTGGGGTGAGACGCACTGTCTCTATATGCAGATGATTTTACTGTATGTGGAGAATCCACTGGATAGTATGCCAATGCTGCTGGAGGTATTGGGCAACTTGCGGAAGCTGTTGGTACTTCTGTATTAATTAAGATAAGCCATTCCTGTTCCCGCCGGGGGCGTGGGGGCTCCGTGGCTGTGATCTAGCTACCCTCCCGGACCGGGGGGAAACAATGGGAAGGGGGATCACTTTGGTAATTGGGAATCCATATTTTTCACAATATTGAGAAGACTTTTGTGTACAAAATCGGCAGGGCGTTGTCAGGAATAGGGGACTGTCCAATTTTGAAAAAAGCTGCCTATTTCACTGATGGGAAGGGTGGCGCTGTGCAAAAATGGTCATACTTCCGAGGCTTCTTTACTACTTTACTGATATCTCTTATGGCATTAAGAAGGTGTTTTAAGAAGGTGTTTTTTAAGATGTTGAATGAAAAGATTGGGGAATTGCTGTGGAATGCAAGGAGGAGAAGGGTCTCGCTGGCTACCTTGCTATGTCCAGGCCTAGAGAGGTGCCTCAATTTGCCAGACTATGAGTGATATTTCATGGCGGCACAATTGTAGGCGATAATAGTGTGGGCCGATACAAGGGGGGAATTGTTGAAGGTGCTGTTGGGAGGCCTCCTGGCCCATCGGAAGGGTCTAGATCTGTTTTTGGGCACGGTCTGGGGAAAAGGGGATACTAATGTATTTCAGGTGGCACAGTGACCTGGAATAAGCTTCTGGGGAGGCTGCATGTGATAGGGTTATATAGTGCTGACTTGCTATGGAGTGTGGACCCAGAGCTTTGTTTGTGATGAGGCGAATGTGGTTGTCTGCACTGGGGGACACGGGTGCTAGACGGTGGGGGATTCGTTTGAGGGTGGGACACTGATGTCATTTGAGTGGAGTGCTTGGTGGGTTTTCGAGAGGGTACTTGCTTCCTTTATCTTACTGGTAAACTTGACTCTATCTGCCTCACAGTCGTACTACTGTCTTGTCTATCGTTCCCCGGGGTCGTGTTCACCCTTTTTACACCCATTTCTATAATTAGAGGCGTCATTGCAGTTAGAATATTCTAACCTAGTTGTCCGAGGGGATTTTAACATCGGAGTTAACTTACCTTTAGCTCCTAATCGTGAGCAGTTTTTGGACAGCTACTGTCATGATCTCTGCTTCCAAAAGGTCAGGGTTTTCCCAACTCCCTTGGAAGCAGATCCATAACCCAGGTTCCGAGTGCCAACCAGTCCCAATTGGGACCTTTTGGACCCAGTCCTGGCGCCAGTGGCACCAGGCTCATAAATATGCCCAGTCCCAGCGCTGGAAGCGCCGGGCTCATAATGCTTGGGTGGACTTTCCTGCAGCAGACCATGCTGCTTACTTGCCTGCCAGTTGAGCCTCTGATCCTCTTCTGTTTGGAACTACTTTTCCTGTTGGGTGGGGCAGGAGCCACTCCCTAGATTCAGAACACTGGAACTCTTCTGGAAAGCAGGAACTCTTTTCTTACCTAGGCGTGGCTGTGGAAGGAGACACCTAAGCACTACAGGAGGCTATTTAAACCACACCCGATGGATGAATCTTGCTTTGCGTTATTCTGCATCCTCTGCAGCAGAACGCTCATCGTGTCTTCTGCATCTGATCCTGGGCCTAAGGAAAAAGGCTTACCATCCTGAATCCAGTCTTCAGCAACACCTATAAAGACAAGAAAGAACAGGTTAGCATTACGGTCTTCAGTGACAGCTCTTCACTTACCTGGTCCATCGGCTGTCACCAACGCCTCGCGCTGCATTCCGGCATCTGAAAGACAAAGGCTTACCAACTCTTCGCACGCTCCGGAGGCCTTCGGCGCTGCATCCCGCATCTGAAAGACAAAACAAGGTGCGTTTAAAGACATTGGGGAACTTTAATACTCACGTGCCATTACTCCTTTCCACATCTAACCCAGTGGGTATTCCGGCACCCTGCAGCCGCTCCGAACTTGTACCTGCAAAATAAAAAGACAGTTGGAGCGCATCGTGAAGCAGGCAACAAGCGCTTACTTACGTGCTTCCAGGCGCTTCTATTCATCACACGGGCTCCATCTTCAACTCACTTCAGCCCGTCATCCGCCATCGCCGGAACCCTGCAAAACAAGAAACATCATTACTAAAGACTTTAAAGACATTAGAATTACTCGAAACTTACCGTTCGTGCAGTAAACGACGGACAGCAGTCCTCTGAAGTCAAGAGGCCTGCTCCCCTTATCCAGTGAAGAAACTGGTTACAGCACCCTGCCCCGAGGCAGATGGAGAGCACGGCGTTCACTTACCTAAGGTGAGAGCGTTAACCTTTGGGGTTCTACAGGAGAAGAGAAAGGGAAGAAGAGAGAGACATTCAATAACCCAGTTCCTTAATCCCATATTTTCTATCTGCAGACATCTTACCCTTTGAGTCAGACATACAGTGCACAGAGGTCCAGCCCAAAGAGCCAGCCGTGTGTTACACATCACCTTTGAAGATACGGTATACGCCCAGTCAAGACCGGCGCCTCTACGGGAATCAGGTGAGCGTTACAGCTACCTAGATTTAGGGATTAAACAACATATGGTTGAACCTACTCATCAATTGGGAGTAACCTGGAGCTTATTCTTACAGCTATTCCAGGAGTAGTGGTTGTCCCTGTTATGCAGCTTTCTGATCTCTTTTACGGTGCCTCTCATGACCCGTTTGCTGCCTTCTGCCAAGCGTATTATCAGGAGAAATCGGCGTAATGTGAATTTACCTCTTTTTGCATCTACCATTATGGCAAATGACCTACTGATAGTTCTGTTGATCTTTCTACTCTGTCTCTATCATTGTTGAAAGCCTCTGATCAGCTTGCACCTTTTGGAGCGTGCAAGTGTTCGTTGTCGCCCTTCTCAACTGTAGTTCTCAGCTGAACTTAAAACACCTAAGCTTGGTGTTCGCCAAGCTGAGCGTAAATGGCATTCATCTTACAGCGTGGCTGATAAAGCTATGTTTGCCTCCATATCTAGGAACTCTAATTTGTTGGATTAAAACTGCTAAGCAGTTTTAAGCACTGATTGATCCTTATACCTAGACGCAGAAACGGGGGGGGGGGGGTGACCCCTCGCCTAGAATTCATTAACACTCTACCTACCTCAGCAAGAGCAAATGGTTTGCGCTGCCGGGAAAAGGGCATTCAACGCATCAGAGAGGTGCTTTCTCTGTCCGTTAGAACACTGGACCTTGTATAGCATCGGAAGAGCTTCATATTGTTGGGGGGGGGGGAGGGGGACAGAGAGGGTGGGGGTTTGTAATCCTTCTCACTGTTGTATATGTTTATGTAGTTAATATTTGTTACCTGACGACTCGCAATCATCCGCTACATTAAGGTTTCTTCAACAGTTGGCAGAGTTATGCTTTATGCAGCATTCAGCGCTTCTGTCTTACCCTTTTGTTACTGCTTGCACAATGTACCTGATTGCAGAATGCCAATAAACAGATGGTACAAAAAAAAAAAACTGGCAAGTATTAAAGCTGTCCTTAATCAGTCTTGGGAGCTCTTTTCTGTTGTTAAATCTTTCTCTTCTACCGCACGCTTTTTTCCTGTGGCTTCTCCATCCCAGTCTCACTGCCAAGCATTAGCGTTTTTGATTCCATTCGAAAATCACCAGCATTTGTGATAATATTGAATCCACACACTGCGGGAAGGCTGTTGACATCAGCCCACCTGTAAACATCGGCTGGGCTACCTTCCCGGTGTTCTCAGATGAAATGGTCTTGACTGCCATTTCTCGTATTAAATCGGCAGCACCGTTCGACCGCGTCCCCTTATCTATTTTGCAGGATCTTTTGCCTAGGATCATCCCTTGACCCAGGCTGTGAATCCTTCCTGCAGCCGAGGATCCATTCCTGAGTTAAAACGGGCCACTGTGGTCCTTCTACTTAAGAAGCCATTCTTGGACGCTTCTATTCTTTCCAATTTCTTTACTTCCCTTTTTTATGAAGCTTCTGGAAGCTTTGATTTCTCCTCTTCTCTCCACTTTTTTTTGGAGTCTTCTGCAGTGCTTGATCCTTTTCATTCTGGCTTCCGTCCAGGAATGGGTACTGAGTGTCTTCATTTCGGTTATGGATGATCTCGCCAAGCTTGTCGATGGCGGGGCACTGAGGGTCCTGATTTTGCTCGATCTGTCAGTAGCTTTTGATACTGTTGATCACCCCCCCCTCCTCTCTCGATTGGCCGTGCTGGGAATATCTGGGCCCGTGCTAGCCTGGTTTACCTCTTTCGTGTCGTGGCCAATCTGTATCTCTTCCTCCCTTTCTTTCTTCTTCTCTTCCCTTGTTCTCTGGGGTTCCCCAGGGACCCGCCTTGTCCCTGATGTTATTTAATATCTGTCTGCTCCCTGGTAGCTCTCATCCGCTCACATGGCTTTAGGTGTTACTCTTACGTGGACGATAAGCGAATCCTGGTCCCATTAGATCTTGACCGGGATGGTGTGTCATCTCGCCTGTGTGACTGCCTGTCAGCCGTGGGGGATTGGATGAGCACCAATTGGATGAAACACAACAGAGATAAGACTGAGGTCCTGGTGGTGGGATCCTCGGCCAATTAGGACTCTTGGTCTTCTTCCTTTTGGCCTGTCTCACTGGGTGCATTTCCCACACCGGTGACATTCGTGAAGAACTTGGGAGTTGTCTGCCTCACTGTCTATGGCCTCACAGGTGAGTGCAGTATGCCAGTCTGTTCATTTCTGTTGCGGGTTCTCCGTAAAATCTTGCTTTTTCTCCCTGCTCGACTTCGTCCAACAGTGGGGGCCGCGCTGGTTTCTAGCAGGAGATATTACTGCAATGCTCTTTATTTGGCCCAGCCGGTTGGTTTGATCCACTGGCTACAACTGCTCCAGAATCTAGCCGCTCTGCCACCCCGTATGGCACACACATCACCTTGGTATTGCGCCATCTGCACTGGCTCCAAGTGCAACAGCAGATTGCCTTTAAATCTCTATGTATTGTTCATTGGGCTGTATATCAAGTTGGACCTGAATTCCTTCGGGACAAGTTCCAGCCCAATATTCCCACGGACTATCTGCTCTGGTAGCGACCGCTTGGTTGTGGTTCCCAGGTTCCGCCTTCAGAGAGTTGGTAGCCGGGCCTTCTCTGTTGCGGCTGGCAAGTTTTGGCACAGTATCCCTTTCAAACTCAAGAACCATCTTGCTTTCAGTGGGCTGCTCAAGACCATTCGCTTCTGCTGATTCTTTTTCTCTTTAGCTATAGATTTGTTGTGCCTCTCCTCATGCCAGGATGCCCTCGGGTGTATATGCACACTATAAATTCCCCTAACATAACATAACATAAGTTATGGGATGGTGACTAGGTGATTGGCCAGTATATAGAATGATATCCCAAAGGAGCCAAGTACAAGCCTGCTGATGCAGGTGCTACTGACGCAGGAGGGTGGGGGAGGCGGGTGTAGGATTTCCCAAATGTACCAAGCAATACAGGGTGAATTTCCCCCTACCCCCAAAGGATCTGGCCGTCAAGAATAATTGGGAGATGGATATGGGAGAGCAGATTTCGGAGGCCGAATGGGTAAGAACTTGGGAACAAGTTAGGAAAGTCTCAAGGAACGCCATGTTCCAGTTTATTCAATTTAACTTCCTACATAGGGTCTATATGACCCCGGCCAAACTACATGCGATGAATAACAACTTGAGTCAGGATTGTCCCAGATGCAGCATTGGGCTGGCGAGGTTCTGGCACATGCTGTGGGAATGCTCTGTGGTTGCATGCTATTGGCAGACAGTGATTTTGAAGGTCAACGAATGGCTACATGCCAGCTTTGAGTGTAATCCGAGAGTGTTTATATGGTATCTGTTACCGGAGGGGGGAAACAGTATAAAGCGAGGTGACGCTTGGCTTAGTTCATGCTGATACTGCCAAAGAGGTGGGTGGCTATTGCCTGCAAGAAACCCCAGGGTCCATCCTTGGAACATTGGATGGAGGATATCGGCAGGTGGGGGTGGCAGAGTTGGACATTCTGCAAAGAACCCGGGACCCGAGTTGGCGGAGGGGGTGCTGGTGGACTAGGGCGAGTTTCTAAATGAGCTGCAGTCCTCTGCAGACTGGAAGCCTTATTGAATGTGAAGTGTGAGGTAGGCATGGCATCAAAAGTATGAGACAGACACAATGATTCAAGTTCAATTTGTTTATTAGCCTTGAAAAGGGGCGGGGGTTGGAGATTTCCTACCTTGACCTAAGTCTACGATGGGAGAGGTCTCAACCATCCACAAAAAAAACTAGTTTGTGTCAGTCTCTTCGTCAAATAAGGAGTATAAACCTAGATTTGCCCTCACGCTCCTTTAAAAAATATTGTGTAGAGGTTATGGGTCAAAACAAAAATATAGTGTATCAAAAGTTAAGTTAGGATGGTGGTTAAACCAGTATTGAACTCCCTTCCCCACGTTTAAAGCACAGGTGGTGGGTGTTTGGGGGAGCTTTTCAAACAGGTGGCTGGTTTCTCAAAGTTTGACAAGTTGGCAACAATTCAGTTACACCTGGTTCCTTCTGCCCGGGTCTCTCAACAATCCGTCTTGTCTTGTTATTCAAAACACAATCTTCTTGAGGCTTACCTCAACTCTATTCAACACAGATTTTTAAAAAAAAACATTAAAAGAGTTCAAACTTTAGTCTTCCCTCGCCTCAAGACTGGGTCTTGTCCTTCAACTTTCAACCTCTACGGGGTTCCCTTCCCCAATCTTCTTACATCACGTGCTTTCAACACATCTCAGAGGCTTTTGAAACGGCACTACTTTCTCTTCCTTCATGCCTGACCACTCCAACTCTGACACTGTTGCATTGTGACTCTTGATGTTTTTACAATCGTGCCTTAGGGGGGACGTAACAGGATTCTTGGGTACTGCAGTTCTATAAACAATCACAAAAGCTTGTGCCTTTTTCTCATAATTTAAAATTCAGAAGCACTTCCAACGGTTAACCTATCACATTTGTTTCAACACAGGTTTTCCCTATGTCAGGCTCACGCCTTTTAAAGTTCATCCTGATTACTTGCACTTTATGTTCCCCTATGTCGGGATCCACTCTTTTTAATCCAGTTCAGTTTTCACAGCTCGTCACATATTTTAAGGTTCCCCTCTGTCTTGGCTTTCAGATTTAATGTGACATTTTTCACTTGTTAGGGTTCAAACAGTTATACGAAAATGCGCTTTATCCACAGGACCCCTCTGTTACTAGTTTTACTTCTTTTCCAACTAGACTACAAGTCTCATAAGGCCTTACTCTTGCCTCTTTATCTTGGGTGCCTTTCACCAACCAGACTTTTATTTCACTCACTGGTAGCGTTCAGGCTCTCCACTTCTTTCGGCTGGGTTGTGGTCAAGGCCATCTGCATCAGCCTCTCTGCTCCTCTCCAACACTCTTGTTCACCTGAGAGGAGAGGGGCCTACTTCCTGAAACAAAAAGGAATACTTTCTCCAGCTCTTTGGCTCTGCGTCACAAACCCTTCTGGCTTCACGCAAGCATGATTCTCTTGCCTGGCTTTCTCTGGCTTTCCTTTGCAGTTGAACAGCCCCTCGGCTTTCCGTGCTTTGCTGCCTGGTCCTTGTCAGCCCCTGGCGAGCTGCTCTTTCTTGTGGAAGGCCTTCCCTCTTGAGTGTTTGGGATTTGGGTAGGGATCCTCTGCCGGTCTCAGCCTTGCAGCCTCCATCCTGGCTTCCCAAGAGGAACTCTCTGTTCTGTACGGGGCTACTTTATACACCTGGGTGGTGTCAATTGGTTGCAGGTGTATGTGATTGGGTTGGACTGCCTGATCCTTCCTGGCCTCATTATTGTGACAATATGGTTCATTCCCATAGGAAACAATGATCTTGCTATTCTTATGGGCAATCTTCATTCCTCTTTCTTTGTTCTTTTCTGTCTCCGTATTTGGGGAGGGGGAGTCGGAATGTGTATGTGACTATCTCCTGACTAAGGAAGAGGGTTAGTTGGAAAATTGGGAAGGGGGAATGCAGCGTATCTGCCAGAGGCACTCTAACTCTAATCCCCTGAATAAAGAATTCCCCAGAAGGGGGCAGTGAAATACCCTCAGGTTTTTCACAGATGTGGGGTGGTGGCGAGGGCAGAATGAATGCGGGTGGAGGGGGGGACTCGGTAGTGGGATTTTCAGTCTCTTGTTGAATCTATGGTCATTTTTGGTGGAGTATACATTTGTGCCCCACTTGTCTGGTGGAGGCTCCTGAACCTTCTCTTAAGTAGTCCAAACGTGCGATCTATGTATGTCCTGGTACTCTTGTGTGCCTCATTGTAGGTGGTCTCCTGCGGTGTACAAGGGTTCCCGACCAGTGTCAACGACCATGGTAGCAGCGGATGGCCCGTGTCACCTACAACAGGTAGGAAGGAGAGTGTTCATCTTCACTGTTTTGCTTCTGAATGCTCATTGCATTCACTATAGTGCTAGTGGCCTTTGTGTGCTCGTATGTCAGTAGGGCTGACTCCCTGTACGGCACGGTGGTGGAGGGGTTTTAGTGGCTGTGAGTGTACACAGGAGTTTGCAATATGTTCTCAGGGTTGTCTGTGGCCAGCGCTGTTTGTCACATGGTATATGGTTTATGGCACTTGTCATTTCCTCATGTATGATCTCATGGCTGTCTCCATGTGTGCCTCTATTCAGCATCATCAGATGTCATATTTACCCAAGAGCCAGGTACGTTGTTCTCGGTGTTCCTCCATACGCGGTGGAGTTCTGCTCCTCAGGACCATGGACTCGAGTGTGGAACCTTGCAATCGTGCACAGCAGTGGCTGATGGTCAGATCCGCATCACAGGTCATATGGATGTTCATGAATTGGTACTGTTTACAGTTCCACTATGCAGGCTCCACGGCCTGGGGGGCATCAATGCCACATGTGTGTAGTCAAGTGCTGCAGTGATGTTAGGGAAATGGGTGATGGCATAGAATTGCGCCTTTTGCTGCATGCACCTGGGCCAGGGTGGTAGGCAGCAGTTTCAATGGGCATGCCTCATGAGCGCATCCAACACTTGCTTCAGCACTTTTGATAATGTTAGCTGGGATATGCCATGCAGCATCCCCACAATCTCTTGGAATCCGCCTGTGGTGCAGAAGTGGAGGACGGACACCAACTTCAGTAGGGATGGGATTGCAGTTCTGATGTGTATGGCTCTCTGAATCTGCCTCTGAGGATCTGCTATGGTGTTCGGTCCAGGCAGTACAGTGAGACCAATTGTCCATGAATCGGGGCACAAGGGGACAGAGGGGCACGTGAAGTGGTGTGGCCGGCCTCCGCGACACGTCTGCTCCGTCGATGTGCTGCCTGTATCCATCTATGTAGTGGCCTTGCATGCTGCTGGAGCTCAATGAACAGCAGCAGTTGTGGTTGCAGTAATGCACTTCTGGTTGTGGCTCCATGCTGCTTGGTAAAGGTGTGTTTGGGGTGGGTGTGGGGGTTAAATACTCTTTTGGAGGATATTATTGGCACCTGATGCTTTTACCTCCAGCTTTTAGCTTTTTCCACTCTTTGCTTTGTTATGATAGTCTCCCTCCTGGGGATTGTCCTCGGGTTTTACATTCAAGTGTCTTTATAGTTATTTTTTTTTTTTGTAACCGATTTGTATTACGTTTGAAACGTACACAACAAACAGGTTAACCCCAAGTCGGCCACACCCACCCCTCCTATTTCAGATGCAAAACCAGCCGTTCCATTAGCATCCCTTTTTACCTCCTCCCACCATAACTGGGCTTCCTCGCCTTCCTCCGCCTGGTTTTGCCAACCGCCTTAAATATTCCATTGTTTATAAAGTCTTGCTCCCTTACTTTAACACACTCATCCACATGCCTGCTGCCCAGATTCCTCTTCCTGAGAAGCAAACCTTGTTCAGCCCATTCCAAGCTCATTCCAAGCCCCCACATCTACACTCGCTCCCTTTTCTCATCGCCCTGTACCACACTGTGGTCTCGGCCATTGACCACCGCTTGAAATCTGCCCACCATGCCTCAATCCTGGGACCTCCTGCTGATTCTCCAGGCCATTGCAATTCTACTTTTTGCTAAAACACATATGAAATCTTTCATCCTAGAAAGGTTCCTGGTGTGCCTTTCCCCTCGGAAACATCCCCAACAAAAAGAAATCTGTGGGCCACGAATACATTTGAATTCCCCCTCTGGCTACCCTCTCTGCCAACCCCTGCCAGAACTTCTCTATCACTGAGCAAGCCCAGAACATATCATGTCTGCCTTTTCATGTTCAGTTCTTGGGCACCCCTCGGACTCCTGTCTCCCGAAACACGGCACTCTGTAGTGGGTGAGATATCCCCTATGTGCGACGTATAATTGGATTAGTTTAAATCTATAGTTTCTGGAGACTCCCTTTGTGTACTGTGAGAAACTAAAGGGTTTCTCACCTACTGGTCCCCATGGATCTATCTCTCAGGTGGCCACGGCATGCCATCGCCTTTGGATCCAGACCCTGGGGGTGAACCAGTGCGGGAGGCTCACCTGGGTGAGCGGTCTTCTGGGGATGGGGGTGAGACGACCGATGACGAGATGCAGTATTTGCCCATTTCCCGTACTCATGCCCCATCCTACCAGGTAGAATATCTTGAGACTTAACTCACCCCCTCCCTTCTCTACACAAACAGTTTCACACAGACAGTGTGCTGTGGGAAAAGACACTCGCACCCGAGCATTACATTGGTCATGTCCTGCTAATCGGGTCAGGCAAAGTCAGGCCCTTGATTAATCACCTACGTACTGTGAGAAACCTGAAGGTGTCTCACCCGCTAGTCCCCAGGGATCTGTCATCCAGGTGGCCAGGACACGGCTATCACTCTTGGATCCAGTACCTAGGGGTGGACCAGTGCGGGAGGTACACCTGGAAGAGGGGTCTTCGGAGAGTGGAAGTGGGACACCGAAGGGTGAGACGCGGTATCCACTTCCTTATGACGCCTTTCCCCCAGCCAACCAGGTAGGATACTTGGGAACTCAGCCCCCCCCCTTTCCCGACACAGACACTTTCTCAGCCCACCGTGAGCGACAATGAACTAATACTGAGCCGTTTATCTGCATGTACCAACACCATGATCAGCCGATGTCGGGCAATTACGGATCATTACATACACCTGACTTCCATCACACTTCCCCACATGGATAAAAGGCGGAGCACGCAAGCACACTATGAGCGAGGCAAAACATACAAAGGAAACCATTCCGAAATGGCAGTTTAATACAAGGAGAAAGACGGCGAGACCAGAGAGGGTCATAAGGCTGGAAGTACCCTGCCACTCCAAAGACCATTGCTTTCATGAACCTTGGAACGTAAAAAAACGAAGACCAGGAACGAAGGCTGATCAAACCTGTGCAGTGTGTTGTAGGTACCCGGGGCTCTCCTGCGTCGATAACCCGGGCAGGGTGGAGCGATTGCAGCCGTGGTACTGTCCTTGGCTCCTACAACAAAGCAGCGTCAGAAAAGACAGCACAACTGGAGAGACTGATACCGAAACAGCTTGTGTTTTGAACCAAGGTTACAAGCGGCAACTTTGTATAAAGAGAACCGTGTGTGAGGAGTTGGCGATGAGCGACGCAAATGTAATTGGAAACTAACAAGAGTAATTGGACTTTGGGAGGTCAAGTCAAGATACCATATTCAGAGTGGTCCGGTGCCACGTGGGCACTCATTCGAAAGTCTGTTTGTGTCATGATTCCTACCCCTCATGTCCCCAGTCCTCCAAGATGTCAGGCTGGAGCCAGGCCACGATCACCTACATGGCCCTCAAGGACCTCTCCATCCCTCCAAAGACCCACTTGGAGTCAGACTTGGCGCTTGTGGCACCAGACTCACTCACTCCCATAGGATAACATTGGGGATTGGACTTGTAGTGCATTGATGGGGACAAGATGGATGCCCCCACATATTTCGGTTCCCAGAACTGCATGTGCGGTCTAGTCTTTTGGGTGTGGTTCAGCCCAGATACACCAGGGATACCCAGAGACTATTTAAGCCACACCCAGGCTGAGAAACATGCTTTCGTTTTCTGCACCTGCAGCGTGACACTCAGTGTTCGGATCGGTCTCCAGTAAGCCTGAATCTTTCTTCTGCGCTCAACTCCTGCAAGAACACCTTTAGGAACAGCCTTAACCTTGCGGCGCTTCTGCCCATCATTCATCGCTCCTTCTGTTCTGCGGGCATCTTCGACGGTGTCCTTCTCATCCCGGCACACCGCTTCCTAAGGAAAAGGGAAAAGAACAGAAAAAAGGCATTAGTAAGCATTTGGCAAATATTCGCTTATTTTTAAATACTATACAAGCTTCAAACGCTTACCTGAATCCCAGCTGCTCTGGGGTAACTCTGTCTCCGGAACTTCTCATCCATCTGTAAGAGGGAAAAGGCACTCCAGGTTAGCGTGGAAACATCTAGAGGAGCTGCATACCGCGCTTACCCACCGCATTTGTTCTTCATAACCAACATCCACGCTGAAAAGGTTGCGGCACCTAAAAGGCACAGAAAAAGAACTCTGTTCAATGCAAATACGAAAGGGGTGCATCGCGCCCTCAATCATCATCAGCGCTACTCATCTCAGCAGCACGTGGCCATCCCCGGACGCCAGCCATCATCTAAGGAAGGAAAGGAACGAAGTTAGAGAACTGTTCAAAAGACTCATTATACTTACCTGTTGGACAGTGAAGTAACTAGGCAGCAACGAGCCCGCATCAATCAACGCGCCCCTGCGCTGAAAGCAGGACGGAGAGCACACTATCCAAGACAACAAGGTCCAGTCTCCAGTCGAATAGCCTGCAGGGAAGGGTTCGAGGTCAGAACAGGCTGAGTGACGTCCCCATGGATACCAGGTGAGCGTTACAGTTTGGTATCCAACAGATGCTGAATGAATTAAAAGGAAGATTGAGATGGAAGTGGTCATGCAGCGGGTCAAGCTAAATCCTGTGCACATTCGAAAGTCTTTGATCATTTAAAGTACATTGCCACTGGCCCGACCTCAGCTGAGGGAGACTAATTGAGCGGGGATCTGAGCCCGGCAGCGGGGGATCCAGGGTGAACACCCGAAGTGTGTACATGCAAAATACTGGGGGGGAAAAAACATTTCCTTAATGTTTTGTGCAGCAGCCTCTCTGATTCAAGAGACTTGCAAGAAGTAAAGATACTTGAATACAGAAGGTCTTGAACTGCGCAAATTGAACTGCATCCTCGTGCCACAGAAGCCAGAGTGTGTGCTTTGCTAAAGTGACCCGCCTTGTCCCATGCTGACGAGGTGGGGAAGGGAGGCTTGATTTTTCATGAACATTATCCCACATTATTTGTAAATTGGTGGTAAGGATTGGCTATATTTTAGTATAGGCCCTTTTTATTTGACAAGACTCCACTAGGACTGTTATTATTTAATGGTCGTAGCTTGCTCCCATCTGTAGATTTAGGTTTAGATAGGCGTTTATCACCCCCTTGTGAAAGTTCAATAAACACCCTTGAACTGTGGTCCCTTGTCTGTCTTACTATTGCCATCATGCGTTCCTTACAATACCCATTAGCTCTCCCCACACGGATAAAAGGCGGAACATAGATAGACACTATGAGCAAGGCCAAACGCAAGAAGGAGCAGAACTTCCGGGGGGGGACCGAACATACTGGAGCAGAGCGACAGACGGACGAGAGCAACCGGTAGAGAAACCCAGGAGTTCTCTGTAGAGGGTCAGACAAGAAGACTGCATTATTTATTTATTTTTTTAAAACAATTTTTATTATTTTAACAAACAACACGCCAAACATTACAACCATTTAGGACGTTCATAATCAGTTTCAGGCATCACATTATTCAGTGTTATCCTCCGTCCTCCCTCCCACAAACACGTGCCGTCTTATCCGTGCCATTTGCATGAGCATTTTCAGGTATTTCGATGTTTGTCAACTCATCTGAGTCTTCCGTTTCATGATTGACCTGGTGGGGGTTTGCCATCGAGGCCACCAGTTCCCTCCAGGCTATCAAGGGGCCCACTTCCTCCTCCCCCCCTCCCCTAGTGGCTGCTTCATAACATACCGCAATTTCTGCTTCTGCCCATTTTTAGAGGTCTGCCCACCAACTCTCCATCCTGGGCCTATGGGCCGCTTTCCAGCACATTGCAATTCTACGCTTGGCCAGGATATAGGCCAGGTCTTTCATCTTGCTGATATGTTTTGAATTACGTGGCCTGGGAAAACTCCCAAGCATGCATGCCCAGGCAGACCTCACGTCAAGCACCACTCCCCCACTCGCCATTCTCGTCTTTATTTCTTCCCAGAATCTCTGCACCCCTGCCTCCACCTCCCCGCACCTCGGGCATTTCTGTACAGCCGAGCCTCCAAACCTGGCTATTCTGCCGGGGGTCAGATAAGCTTTGTGGGTGACATACAGCTGGATCTGCTAGAGTCTCGCGTTCCGGGACACCTTCTTATGGTACCTTTTGGACTCTTCCCACTGTCCCTCTGTCATGGGTTCGCCCACCTCCCCCTCCCAGTCAAGCCTCAGTTGGAGCAGCTCCTTCCCTGCCTTCGCCCTCGGGAGCTCATATATCCGGGATATTTCGTGCCCACCCTCCGAAACATCATACATCATTTCCAGGGTGGCATCAGGTTCTTCCGCTAGTACCGTCTCGGACCACCTCTCCCTCACCCGTTTCATGAGCCTGGTATAAGTAATATATTGGCCCCTATGCACCCCTGTCTCCTCCTGAGCCTCTGGAATTCCAGTGCCTCCCCCTCCTGCCATATGTCTCCTAGTTTGGCTAGGCCCACCGGTTCCCAGTATCTGCGGACCCCTTTGAGCAGTTGGGGGTCTTCCCCGCACAACACCACCAGCGGGACCTGCTGAGAGAGCGGGTCTGGGTTGCCCACAGTTCTCCATGCTCTGCGCCAGACTTCCCAGCCCAGCACCAATAGTCTCCCCATCCCTGCTGTTTTAGTTTTTTGCAGCCACACCGTCTCTCTAAGGAAATATGGGGCTGAATCACCCTGCAAGAGCCTAGCCTCTGCCGAGTCCTCTGCAGACAACTACCTAGCCACATACAACAACTGTCCCGCCAAGTAATACAATTCAACATTCGGCAGGTTTATGTCCCCCTTATCACACGTATTCTGTAGTTTCCACAGGGCCACCCTATTCCTGGAGTTGTGCCACAGGAAGCCCCTACACAGGCCATGAAGTCTCACAAAAAACCATCTGGGGATCAGATACGGAACATTCACAAAAAAATGCAAAAGTCTGGGCAAAACCACCATTTTGAGCAGCGCTGCTCTTCCCATCATAGCAAGGGGTAATCTAGACCAGAACACCATGCTATTTTTAATTCCTTCAATTGCTTTCTCCGTGTTATGTTTGTGCTCAGTCTCTATCTTATGGTAAATATGTATGCCCAGGTATCTGAACGTCTCGGTCTGCCAGGCTATCTGCAGGAGGGGCAGCTCTTCCAGTGGGACACTTTTATACCTTCCCAGGGGGGAACACTCTAGAGTTCCCGGGGTTTACCGATATGCCCGAGAGGGTGGCATAGCGATCCATCACCTCCAGCACATATTGCAGATTCTCTTCCGGGAAACGCAAGCAGAGGAGCATATCATCTGCATACAGTGATATCAGGTGTGAGCCTCCCGTTGTACGAATCCCCCCCCTCCTCGTATTGATGCCTTAGGCAAATTGCCAACGGCTCTAATGCCAGGATATATAACATGGGCGACCAGGGGCAACCCTGTCTGGTCCCCTGCTGAGTTGCCATTTATCTGAGATTATAGTTCCTGTTTTGACTCGGGAGCTATACAGCATCTGGGCCCATGTAATGTATCCCGGTCCCATCCCGTATCCTTTCAGGGTCGCCATCAGCCATGGCCACCTGACAGAATCAAAGGCTTTCACTGCATTAGCGACACGATGGCCAACTCGCCCGGGTCTTCCTCGACTTGATCAATGATGTGATGCAGCCTCCTATGGTTGTCTGTGATATTTCTACCGGGCACATAGCCTGTATGATCCTGGTGTATCAGCTTGCCTATTACTCTCCTAAGTCTGTTGGCCAGCACTGCTGTGAGTATTTTACTATCCTGATTAAGCATAGACAAGGGCCTATAAGACCCACATTTCACGTCCGGCTTGCCCGGTTTCAGGAGCGGGATGATCACTGCCTCACGAAGGGACTCTGGCAGTTCCCCTCGCTCATAGGCTTCATTGAACATGGCCAGCAGCGGCTGGAGTAGCTCCTGCTTATATGTTTTATAAAACTCACTGGGCAACCCATCCGACCCGGGCGCTTTACATGTGGGCAGGTGTTGGATCACCGCCTCCAGTTCGTCCGAGGTGATGGGGGGGCATCTAGGTCTGCATGCTCTAAGTCATCCAAGATGGGCAGCCCTATGTCCTCTATTGTTTCCAGTATCTCTTGACCCATATCCTCTCCTGCGTCCTCATATAATCTTTTATAATACTTGAGGAACTCCTCGTTTACTCCCTCCTGGGTATTACAGATTCGGCCTTCCGCATCCCTGACCTCTCTGATCACCGGGCGGGGGGGGTCTCATTTTTGTATAACCAGGCCAGTAGTCTGCCCGGCTTATCCCCCCCCCCCGCATGTTGCCTCTCTGTATATTTCTTATAACTTAGCTTGCATAATCTGTCCCAGAGTTCACTACAGGTCATCTGTAAATCCCTTATCTTGGCGCTGTCCTCCCGGGTGGTCCCCCCCACTCTGTATCAGGCTTTCCATCTCTTTCTGCTTCCTGCAGTTCATGTTCTATACCCCCTTGGATCCCTTTAGACTTTGATATAGCTACCCCGCGCATCACCACCTTAAATGCCTCCCATACTGTTCCCGTGGATCTTACACTGCCCGTATTGATATGAAAATATTCTTCGATGGCCTCCCTCAGGTCCTATCGAAATCCTGCATCCTGTAGGGCCTCAGCTCTAAGCCTCCACGTCGGGATTCACGCCCTGGGGGGTTGATGTCGCCACTCTACGACCAAAGGCGAATGGTCGGAAAGTACCCTGGCCTTATATTCTGCTCTCACCATCTCTTCCACTATCTCGGCGGCAGCAAACACATAGTCCAGCTTTGTGTGCAGGTCATGTGGCGCTGCGTAATGCGAGTATTGCCTGTCCGTTGGGTGCAGCCGTCTCCACACATCCTGTAGACCGAGGTATGTCAACCGTGTCCTCAGTGCTTTTGCTGCCGGCGCCGGCTTATATGACTTGGCATCTGACCTGTCTATCACGGGGTTCAGGGTGCAAGTCCCCTCCCCACACTATTGCGCCACCCAACAGGGGGCACATTTTGTTATATAGGGACCTATAATATGCCGCTGTGTCATGGTTCGGGGCATACACATTTATAATGTTCACTTCCCTGTTCTCTAAGAGTCCCACCACCATTCTACCTTCCGGGTCTATCGTTGATCTGAGCAACTGAAACGGCACATGCGGTGCCACCCATGTGATCACCCCTCTCGCATATGCCGAGTACGTGGCTCCTATGACGTTACCCTTCCATTTTCTCCTGACCACCTCCAACTTCTCCTTTGTGAGGTGGGTCTCCTGTAGCAAGGCTATGTCAATCCGCATCTTCTTTAGGTACATCATCACTTTATTACGTTTTAGATAACTATTGAGGCCCCTCACATTCCAGGTCGCCACTCTGAGATTACCCGATGCCATCTTCTTGACATTCTCCCCATCCACCCTCCCCTCTGATGTCTTCCTTGATGGCCCGTTTTCTGACTCTTATCCCTCCAAACCTCAACAACCCCCCCCTTTTCCCCAACTCTGCCCCACTGCACACAACCCTTCCCCTCCCACCACCCTACCCAACCCCAACAAATGCCCAGCTCCATCCCTGGATCTCAGGCCCACCCGCGACTGGTCCTATCTCGTGAACCAAGAACTAGGACCCCGCGGGGCGTCACCGATCTAACATTGACCTAACTAAGTATAATACTTAAGGGTTCAAGGATTGTCTCCCAGGAGCTCCCACTCATCTGATTAGGATTATTGCATCTAACGGATCCTGCCAGCATGTATTTGCTGCAACACATTCCCCACAAGCTTTAATTAATACTATATTCAAGTCCCAAAGTCTTAGCTATGTCACCAGAGATGACCCAGCTGCGTGCTACTTATCTTCTGCGGCTCCCGTCTGGATATCCGGTTTGTGAGGGCGACCCTACATGTCCAGCCAGTCCATAGCATCCTCCGGAGTTTTGTTCTTGTAGAACACTTTCAATTTGGCCGGGTAGAGCAACATATAACGGTGGCCGACCTCTCTCAACCTCCTTTTCACCGCCCCGAAGTTCATCCTGCTGCGCTGTACGTGCAAAGTATAGTCCGGGTATGCCGTGATTTTCGCCGGCCCCCTTTCGATCGTTCCTCCCTTCTGGATGAATTTGAGTATCTTATCCCGGTAGTTCAGAATCTTTGCTATCAGCGGCTTTGGGGGGTTCCTGGGGGCGGTCTCCTTGTCAAGGCCCTGTGCACCCTCTCAACTGCAAACCCCTGGGTCAGTGCTCCGCCAGTTATCTCCTGCAGGAGCATGGTTTCAACATATTCTGTTGGGTTAGGCCCCTCCATTCCTTCTGACAGACCAACAATACGAATGTTATTGCGTCTGGCGCGCCCTTCTGCCTCTTCCGCCCTGTTCTCCAGGTTGCCCACAAGCTGCACAAGGGCATGGAGCTCCGATCCGTGTTCGGTGCCACCTCCTTTTCCAAGTTTCCAGTGCGCTCTGCAAGCGTCCGCACATCCTGTCTCAACAAATTAACTTCCTCCTGGACCGCTCCGATCTTAAGGTCCAGACCCACTTTCAGTTTGTTCATTGCCAGGCCCAGTTTGATCTCCCAGGCAACTTTCAAGTCTGCAATCGCTGCCAGCACTTCCTGGATCGTGCCCGGTGTCTCCGCTACTGCCGTAGTAGTGTCCTTGCTTTTGCCCCCTTCTGCACCTGGAGGCGTCTTGGGATAGGCCTCCAGCGTGGGCTGTTTGTTCCTGGGTCTGACAATTGTATTGGACATTGTGCTATATTGTCCGGGCGTAGGTCAGCAGCACCACCCTTCGTGCGAACGTCCACGTGGCATCAGGTCACTCTTGGCGTTTCAGGGGCCGTTTCAGCTGTGTTCAGGTGTGTCCTTATTGCTCGCCCCACACCTAGAATGGGTTGTGTCCTCCCACGTACCTGCGCTCGTGCAGTGTCGTACTGTTGGTTCCTGCTGTATTTCCTTCGGTAGCCTGTGGTCATGTGAACCCACTGACCCAGCGCTCTCCCACTCCGGCACTCTGTTGGCGCAAGGCCTTCCAGCCCATAGTCCAGCCCTAGGTGCTTTCCTCACGCTCCTTGACTAAGGAGGCCGCCTTATATTATATCTGGGGACCAGCAAGTGCCCCTGAGTTGGCCTCCTTTACTGTCTTACTCCTGCAGCCCGTAGTGAGGTCCCACCAGACTCGGACCTCGTTCGCACACCTCGGTGCGTCTGGCACTCGGCTTGGGCTGCTTTGTGTCCCAGCTTGGGTGTAGCGCCACTCCATCCGCGGGCCAGGGGGCATTCTCTGGGCCCTTTACAGTCTCTACTGTTCACAGCTGCCAGCACATGTGCAGCGGACGTCCCCCCCTGCACTTCTTAGCCTCCCCCAGGGTCTCATATGTGCCCTGGTAGAGCGCTGGGTATCCCTTTTAGGCCCCTCGGTATTGTGGTCTCCTCAGCCTCCAATGCTCATCGGAGGCGGCACCCTGGAGCGTGTCTGGTCTCCTGTATTCCGTCACACCTCACAGCACCGGCAGCTGCACTTTCCACAAGCGGCTTAGCTTGCAGTATCATAGGTCGTGTGGGGCATCTGCCTTGAACTGTTGACAGCCCCTTTAATTCCTCTTGTTCTCTCCTTGTGCCCAAAGTCTGATTCCCAGTGTTCAAGTTTACAGCCACTGCCGCTCTCTCCCTCTCGCCAGCCCTAGGGTCCACTGCTACAATGTTGCATGCCTGTTCACTAGCACCATAAGCCGAGCGCTCGTTCGTTTCTTCCCTAGGTGCGCTGATACAAAGTGTCTCGTGCAGCTTCCGCCAACGTTCAGTCACACTTCCCCGCAGGTCCATTACCGGCCGCCAGTTACCTTCAAGTTATGTATGCGCTGGCCCTGGGTGTGCGTGTCTTCGGCCGCCGTGTTATAGCAGCGTTTGTCAACGAAACCCAAACTGATAGAGTAATTCTACATATCCACTCAAATTACAAAAAGGATCAAATTCTTGATGGTGAAGCTCCATTAAAACGATTGGGATTTATCCTTTCTGAAGTGAAGCCTGAGAATGTTAATAGGCTGTGTCCATCGTCTGTGGAAAGATCTCCGCAAACTTGTCATCAAATTGGAGGAAAAAGGGATCGGAATTCAATTCCAGAGGGAAAAGAAAGTGTCCCCAATTGCTTTGACCTCTATGGCCACACGACAACCGCTGGGCTGTGTCACTGACGCACAGGAAATGATGGCTAACTTGAAGCAAATTAAGATAACGGTGCCGCTTGATGAGTCGGACAAAAACAAACAAACGGGCTCGCACGATGGCATAGATGCCGTCGCCAATCCAGATAATTGGAGTTGGCTGGCTAGTGCTCTGAGCTTCAATAAGTCAAGTTAATGTCAAAAGTATACAGTAAATAAGGACATAGAAGTTGGGTCTTGGAACACTAGGGGTTTTGGACATTTATTAAAAGAACAACCCATAGAAGTAAGGGAAGTAGACATATTGTGTTTACAAGAAACTTGGATTTCATCCCTTCTAGTTGTCGATGGATACGAAATAGCAATGAATCCAGCGATTAGACTTTCAAAAGGAAGACCGTTAGCAGGCTTGATAACTCTGGTACACAGAAGATGTGGATTTCGGATTACAGAGTCCTTTAACATTTCACATTATATCCAGGTGACAGTAATTGATCGAATCGGTAAAGAGATTGATATGGAACAGAAGCTATATCTAATAAACATTTACTGGCAACAAAAAGCGACAGGGACCTGGACCTTTGCTGACATGCTATGTGATGAAATCGACAACATAATGTCAGCTGTTGAATCACCGAACATTATAGTATGTGGTGACTGGAATCTCGACCTTGTTGCATTACTCGATTTGGGCATTGAGTAGCAAAAATACTCAAAATGTGTAAGAAAAGCAAAATTGGCAGCACATATCCAAGAGGAGTTGAATTGCAGAGAACCTCAGAGGCTGAATGGATTCATTGAAGGAGACATACCCCCAAAGCCAACGTGGAAAAGGAATGATCAAAGTTCAGTGTTGGACTATGTCTATGTATCCAAAATGATATTTAAGAATATAAGATATCTAAAGGTCCATGAAATGTTAAACAGTGATCATGACTTGGTAAAATTTGGGATCCGAAATTACCAAGTACATAAAGCTCTAATCTCAAATGCCCAGGATCTTGAAATAACTCCGGGACAAAATCGTTTGAGATTAAACATTTCAAACATTATTGAGTTGACAAATTGTGTGGCAGAGGAAGGTAATATGAATTATGTTCCGTTCTTAGAACAATACAGAGGAGGAAGGCTCTTGAACGGAAAATATAGTTCTACACCTCTCCACTGCTTCGATCAAGAAATTATGTTAAAAAAAAGGGAATTGCGACGGAAAATCCGCTCCCTGAGAGCCAATAAGAAGGAAGATAATCGACCCGAGATACTCAAAATCAAAAGAGCCTACAATAACTGGATAAAGTATAATGCTACAAAATGATGCAGAGCTAATACAACAATGCTTAGCGAAGAAAACGTGACGAGATTTCTGGAAATTAATAAACAACATGGAAGTGCAACAAGAAGCGCTGCTAAGTAACATGGTGAGCGAAGCATAATGGATTCAGCATTTTTCAGAATTATTCAAGAGTAATGGCCACACAAAGGAAGTTAACTTTGATGAAGATCTGCCATGGAATATAATCATTGAAAAATCTGACATCCTGGACAACATCAAAAGGCTAAGCTCGTCTCGGGCAAGTGGCCCTGATGGTCTAACAAACCACATGCTAAAACAAAACCCAGACGAGTGGGCTGTGTTTTGTGAAATAGTCTTCAATATCATCATAAAGGAAAAGAAGATACCGATGTCATGGAAGAGTGCTACAATCGTGCCGATTTTTAAAAAGGGAGTTCGATCTGACCCTAAAAATTACAGGCCAATTGCACTATTGGATGTTGTCGGAAAAATCTTCGCAACTCAACTCCAGAAACAACTGACATCATGGATTAAAATCTCTGGAGCATTTGACACAAGACAATCTGGCTTCATCAAAGGTGTTGGCTGTAACCTGAACTTATGTATGATCAATTGCTTGAAAATGGAAGCAATACGAAAGAAAAAAAACATCTTTGCAGCATTTATAGATCTTGCTCATGCTTTTGATGCTGTTGATCGTAGTATGTTATGGGAAAAATTGAAAAACAAAAATTGCCCTGAAGGACTTTTCTGTGCAATAACTTTACACGGGTACTAATAAAAGAATCCGTCTTGACAGAAAAGGCTCATTCTCCTGTGCTATAAAAACTGAACGAGGAGTGAAACAGGGATGCCCGTTGGGAGCGGTCCTCTTTAACTTCTTTATTGCAGATGTGGAAACGGCTTTTGACGATATAAGATCTTTCTCGCCAAAAATTAACAACAATATTGACTGGATGCTTTATGCTGATGATATTGTGCTTATTGATTTAACAGAAATTGGCTTACAACGGAAATGATCCGCTCTAGATTCTTATATTAAAGAGAATGACATGGTAATTAACAGCAACAAAACTGTGATCATAGAACTAAAGAAAATACAGGGTCAAAAAAGCATTCGAAAAAGAAACTTCCAATGGAAAATTGGCTCAGATACCTTAAAAAGATTTGCTGAAGTAAGATACCTTGGTGCCACAATAAGCGCAACCATCAACGATGACCCGATGGCAAAAGCGATAAGGTCAAGAGCTAAGCAACTGACTTCACAAGGATTGCTTGTTAACAAAAAATATGGTAAATTTAGCCTAAAGCCAGTCATCGATTTTTATAATCTTAAGGTGGTACCAGCCCTGATACACAGTGCAGCGACTGCTCTGGGATGCTCTTACAACAACTGGGAGGTATGTGAACATCTCTTTTGGAAAATAGTCCTACACCTAGGAGATGGAGTGCCCAAAGCATGTATATGGTATGAGCTCGGATTAACATCAATCACAGCGAAAATCACATGGAACTCTCTATCGCTTTATGGCAAAATAACAGATCCGAACTCGACTCCTCAATTTCAAATTCTCAAATTAAATCAGCGAAGTGATGATAAAGCGATTTCTAAATCTCTGGATAAGAAGTTGTAAGAAGGTGCTGGAAACTCTTAACACACCTGAGGAAACTCTGTGGCGCAAACCAAACAAGTTGAAATTGAAATTATGGCAATGGGATTGGTTCGAAACCTGTCCTCAAAGATCCTTACACAAATGCATGCAAATTGTGCCAATAGAAGCTAGAGCTTATAACAACCCTGCACGATACATTCTAAGATTCCCAGATAAGAACTACCGCAATGTATTTTTAAGATTTAGGCTAAATCAATTTGAAACTAGGGAGATTTTAAGATTAAGGAACCAAATAGCAGAAAATGATCAACTCTGCAGGTTTTGTAAAAATGAAAAAGAGACTCTAAAACATCTGGTAGCTTTTTGTCCGGCACTATGAGAAAAAAGATCCTTGAACTTTGGAACTGAAATTGGAAAAAGATCTACATGGAATTGTGATGATTGGAGGTCAGCTTTATTTGAAGGAGTAAATAATAAACTGACATATGCTCTGATCCATTTTCTAACTCATGTGAAAGACGCTCTAGAGTCTTGAAAGCACTAAAAAGTTAATTTACGATGCAATAAACTAGGGTTGGGACTTTGTGTGCCCTGGGGATGGATGCATTGGAATTTGGAACTCTGAAGTTACACTCTGGCATAAAAACTATTGAATTTGAGGAATCTATGAAGAGCTGAGCTCTGTGAATGCTGGAGTTGTTTATTTCTTGACTTGTAGTTGATTAGTATTCTTGTCCTTCTTGCAATTGATCTTTTTTCTTGTGTTGGTTCAAATGTGATGAAGTCCTTTTAAAAGTTTGTAACAAACTGATATAAAAAAAAATAGCAGCTGTTCTCACCCGCCCACAAGACTTGTGCGCAGCCCGTTCAGCCCGCCACTCTCTCTCCACTCCCCAGCATCCAGGCCCATCCGATTCCGTGTCTTAAGGCAGGATACATTCATCCGTTGCAGTTTCCAGCTGGGCTCTCATTTAGTTATCACTGCGGCGCCCTCATATATCCTGATGATTCCTTTGTTCTGGTTGCCATTTTGTATCCTACTTCCCCTATGGCGCTCGCTGTTTCCAAGCAATCATAACTTTGTATCTGTGTATTTTGCGTGCACCAAAAGTTCAGCGAGTGCGTTCTCCGCCTTCAGAATCAAGCATGTTGATTTTCAGTGCTAACAGGCATCCGTGTATGCACTTTTTTACAGGATCATTACAGGATCACAGGATCGCAGGAGCTCCTCCCGAACACGTCCTCTTACATGGCCGTCCTAGCCACGCCCCAGAAGACTACATTGTGTTTGTAATTGTAATTTCTAATTGTTTATTTGTAAAGTGCTTATACACAGGTGAAGTGCTTCAAAGTTTCAAGTGTGCCTGCGACCCTCCCAGGTGAACACCAGAGTTGGGGAGGCGAAGCCAAGCCTGTGGTACTAACCTTGACTTGTGTCATGTCCCGCAGGTGCAGATGGTCCCTGTGGCAGCGGTAGAAAAGCATCGGATCAGTCAGCTATTGTTCCCCCGAGGTGGTGCTTCGGAGAATGTGCTGTTCCAGCTTCCCGCAACACTTTGAAATGGCGGACTCCGACGGCAATGGCTGACTTCGCCCCCGCATTGTCAAGGAAGAGATATCAGACACTGGAAACAAAGCAACGTTGCGTTGCTACTCTCCCCCTAGATATGCTCCAGTGCTTTTGTAAATCTCCATGAAACGATTCTCTTCTGTGTTGTACTGTTTTACTGATCTAATCTCTCCCTCTTCTTTCAGCGAGTTCCGCCGTTCACTGCAGCAATCTGGTTCCCCGCGATAGCTCTGAGCCTCTCTCTCTCTTCCCCCATGTACATCTCATTCAAGGGTACGTCGCGCACCGTATAAGTTACTCTCTGGCAGCAGCTATATTTTCATTTCGTACTCACCGGTCCGTGCTCTGTCTAAATAATCTGCGTTCTTATTCTCAGCAGAATTCTGCCGACGCTATGTGGTTTCCACGGCAACAGGAATTGCTTACCGCAGACCCGGAAGTCTGCAAGCTCTCCTTCACCGCTGCTACCGCAGCGCCTCAAACGCTCCTTTACTGTGAATCCTGGTAGGGATAGATTCTACTTCTTTCTGGAACATAGATTTTGTCTTGTGAACACCGTTCACTTACGGTCTAACTATTACTTTCCTATTCACGGAAGTACTTGCAAGCGTCTCTGGTGTTCGTACGAAACGCAGGTGCTTTCCTCACGTCAGTCATTCTTCATTTGAGTCTCTCACGAATGGTAAGCGTGATTCTCTTAGGTTAAGTCCTGACCTGCAGATATAGTACTATTACTAATCGGACGCATTGTCTTAACCAATCAAGTAGGCAAGAACAGGGCAGTCCCACACTACTAGAAACTCTACAGCAGATCCAACATAGCAGTCCTCCATCAGAATCCAACAGCTGGAAGGTGCTAATGCAGCAAGAACCAACAACACGTTTTTCTGTCCCAGAGTGGAAAACCAATTACCTTCTGATATTCTGTTTTCAGGCAGGAATAGGGCGACCAGGTGGATTCTCCACGCATCCCAACTGCTTGTACTGATCCTGGTGGGTGAACTTCCATTTGGATTCAGTTTATGACAGTCTGTAGGTCCCAAGCATTACAGTTAGCAACGCCTAACAAATAAATATCAACATGGATCAAATGCAGCAATTGCTAGCCGCAGTTCAGTCCTTAATAGCCTAAGTTCAATTACTTTTTTTAAATTCTTTTTTTATTAGCATTTTTTTAGTTTACAAGTCCAACTTTTTATGCTATATTCTCATAAAATAGCAACTCAAAGAAAGAAGGGGAAAAAAGTAAATAAAGAAAGAAATAAACATATAGCTTGACATCAAGATACCAGGCCTCTATTTAGTCAATGATTGCACTGGTAGCGCTCTTTCTTTCTTCCATAATCAATTTAAAAGCATCCTTTAAAAATGCCAGTAGGGCTAGTGTTACAGGTACATGTTTTCCTTGATTCAACAAGTTCCACCAATCCTTAGATGACATTACAGTAAGTTCCTCAGTGAATTTTCCCAAATAGTACATTCTGAAATGGGTCAGCAGCGGGCACTGTAGTGTAAGGTGGAATAAGGATTCTGGTATGTGAGTGCAGAGTCTACAAGTGTAGTCGCGATCAATATCAGACGTCAGTCATTCTAACACTTCCTTTGTTGGATACAAATTGAAGCGGAATCTCAAACTCCTGCCTTAATGTAGGAGCAGAAACTTCTTTATGTAGCTAAGCACTACACCTTGCTTTTATTTTGGTTCCCCCTATTTTTAGGGTGCTCGCTCGTTCTTCTGTCATTATCCAGTCCAAATCAAATAACTTCTTTTTCACAAGTTCTGGGTTCTGTAATAACGTATCTACTGATAATTCCACACTTTGCAAGATTTATATACAGATGCCTTTCCATATAATCGGACTTGGTTCTTGCTCTTCGTTCAGGGCCATTTTGAGAACTGCAAAGCCACCATCCCTAGGGGGATTCAACCACTTGCGGAAAAATGCTAAAGATTTCCACACAGTGACTGCGTAGAGTGAGGCAAGGCCCAGCTCTTTTCGAATCATATCCATTGGAAGCGAGTTAGGCATCCCAAGTACTCGCTCCAAAAGAGACCCTCAATTTGAGGCCACACAGTCCCTGCAATTTGTGCTTCTGCCCCATATGTCAATATGGGCGTGATCTTGAGTTTATAAAATTCGAGCAATGGCTCTAGTGAGAATTTGCAATACTTCTGCTTTATAAACTTGCTTTGTGATGCCAAGTTCCTAGTTTTAGACTTCAATGATGCCAGCCTGTAAGTCATTGATACTTCCATTCAGGGTTAAACCAAGGTAAAGCATTGATGAAACTTCTGAATTCTTTCAGGTACCATGCTCTCTTGGAACATCTTACACCCCTACCATCTCCCAATGTCAGTATCTTTGATTTTTTTGGGTTAATCTAAAGTCTGTTTGACTCAATGTAGATCGATGGGGCATCCAGTTGTCGTTGGAGCTCTATTTCCGCTTGGTCCAATATCAGGAGATCGTCGGCGTATAAAAGCCTACCAAGGGCAATTCCCACTATACTCTGTGGGAAGCACCTTCCACAGATGAAAGCTTCTTCAATGTCAGAAATGTAAAGGTTGAAGATAGCAGGTGCCAGGCGACATCCCTGTTTTATTCCCTCAGATGTCTGAATTTCCTCCGACAGGGCACCTTTCTTGTCTAGTCTTACTCTAAACGAGGTAGAAGTGTGTAATATTTCCAATGCTTCTCTGAGGTCTGTCGGGCATCCCCAACTTTGCAGTTTTGACCATAAGATAGATCTATCAATCGAGTCAAAAGCATGCGCCAGATCTATTGATCCGATGTACATTTGTTTTTGTTCTGGCTAGCTTTGACCCTACATTTCAAGAGGTTTATCAAGAACAAATTCAAAGCTGTTCCCGTACCCTTAATAAATCCCACTTGCCAGATGTCTTGCTGTTTCGTGTGTGTACTTCGGATGTTCTTGATTCTTTTAGCAGGATTACCGTAAACCACTTGCCCACCACATCTAAAAGGGCGATGGGCCTGTAGTTGGTTGGGTCCAATCCATCTCCCTTTTTGTACACTGGTACTACTATTGATTTCGTCCAGGACTCTGGGATGGGTTTTGTGTTTTTCACTCTCTCAAACAATTTCATCATGAACGCTGCCAATTGTTCTGGGTCTTTTTTTAGTATTGTGTTTGTCAGGCCATCCGGCCCTGCAGCCCTCAAATTAGTAGAGTTTTTTATCAGGTCGACTATGTCACCTTTTTCGGGCCCTTGGTATTAAGATATCCCTGCTTAGGAAGAGCTGTCCATAATGATCCTCCCTTACTTTTGATGACACCGAGTTCAATATTAATGCTTGGTGTGGAGCAGTTATGGTGTTAAAATGTTTCCGTATTTCAGCCGTGTTTTTATTGGCTATCAGTTTTAACTTTCTTTCACTATCCTGCTGAAACAGTCGGGATCTGTGATGTTTTAGCCAGTTTGTAAAGGCCTGCTTTCCTTGTCTTGCTGCTTCCAAGGCAGTTTTTGGTGCCGATTTTTTTTGGCGGCCTAGCACAGTTAGCGTAGTGCTTTTTTTCTATCATCTACGTCCTGGTTGAAAACGTGCGTAGCAGAGAGCACTCTTCTAGCACCTGTGCCAGGTATTACGACAAAGGCTTTGAGTGAGAGAGGATACTGTAGAATTTCCAAGATGTTACCATCCTCATCTTTATTTAGGCCTATTGTCAGTATTTCCGTTAGGGCCACAACATCAGATCTTCTGATTCTTAGGCTATTGCCTCCTGGCAATACCTCCATGTCACAACTTTTCTGGTGATACAATGTGGGTGTTGTCCATCAATCCACAGTCGGGCTTTCACCTGTATGAGATTGTGGTCGCTGTAGATTGGATCTATGACCTTCATGTCAACCTTCCTTGAAGGTTATCAGTAGCGAACACGTAATCCAAGATCTTCATTTGGTTTCCTCTCTTCCAAGTCTTTGCGGGTGGAATATCGGCGTTCAGGTGACCATTTATGATATTGAGGTTTATTTTTCTTAATTCACCCATCCAAAGAAAACCTTGTTCTATTTTAGGTGAGGGTTTTTTTGGTAGGTTATTTATTAGTTCCAACTCGTTATTGAAACATTCAATGTTAAAGTCACCACATATAAGAATGTCTAAATTAGACCCTGCAATCCTTGCTTCGTCTATATGGTACTATTTGTATGAAGTTTTTAGCCAGCGGTGAGGATGGGTCCAATAGAGATTACTGATCAAAAGAGACCAGGGCTGCCCATCCTTTTGTACTTTATTTCTTAGTAAGGTAAACTGTATTAGTGGGGAGGGGTTATTCACTGAACGCACCGTCATCCCGCTAGATCTTTTAACAGCAGTAAGCATCCCTGCTATTGGTCTTCCGGGGTCGGACCTTTCTGGGCCAGATTTAGGCAGACTGCTTTACGACAGCAAATGGTTAGATCTCCCCGGTGTTCGGAATTGCCTCCAGTTCCTCTACCCGGTGGCAGTATTGACTGTAACCTGCATAAATTAAAATATTTCCTCAAAGCTTGTACCGTTCTGTTCACTGTTGGGCTACTACCCTGGTAACAAACAATAACCCAATCTTGATTCTTGTCCTGCCTTCGCCAATAGTCTGAGAACCATGTTCGGATGACAAGAGATAATAGTATCCGCCCAAGAACATCTTTTGGATTCTAAGCAAGGGTCTCAAGAAGTGCTGACCTTCATCACACGATTTAAGCAGATGGCTGCTGATACCGCATGGCCTGACGACACTCTCATAACCTTATTCCGCAGAGGACTTTCTGATGTACTCAAAGACGAGGTTTCTCAGGTTCCACGACCGGGGAACTTAGCGGAAATGATAACGTTGGTAATGCAGCTTGATTACTCTCTGCAACAACAACACAGGACAAGAAACGATCCCACCGAAGCCTTCCCGAGTTTTTCCTTCAGCCAAATAAGAATCCTTCCACAGAAGAACCTATGCAGTTAGGAGTTGATTGTGGGCGCCTTGTCACCCCAGGAAAGAGCACGAAGGAAGTCCCCTGGCCTGTGTATGTATTGCGGATCTAAAGATGATCTTGTCCAAAACTACCCTATTGCTCCGCCAAGGCGACAGGGAAATGCCAATGCCCGATCATAGGAGGAACCACAACTCGGCATCACTCAAAACGGTTCCCCGCATCGTCACCTGTCTTCACACTGTACGGAAAATCGAGACTCTCACATGGTGGTACTTTCTATCTCTTTTACCTAGGGTAACAATCAGGTGATCAATGTCGCTGCCTTAATAGATAGCGGGGCAGCAGGAAATGTCATTGATGACAAATGGGCAAGTTCGAATGGCATTCCCCGGTCTGCAAAATCCTTTTCGATACCTGTAGAGTTGGTGGATGGAGGTCCCCTTACTTTTGGCCCTATAATTGAACAAACCCTTCATCTACAGATGAAGATCATGTCCCACAAAGAGAAGATCGTTTTAGACATAATAAAGGCGGCCCACTAACAGGTCATCGTGGGCCTACCCTGGCTACGGGTCCATAACCCTTATATGAACTGGACCGCATGAACATTCTTTCTGGGTTCCGACTATTGCGTGTCACATTGCCTTGCCCATTGAGCAGTGGGTCTTCATACTCCCTCGACAAACAATTCCAGGAACTCGGATGCAACAATTCTCAACCAGATAGAGGAGATACCTGAGCCTTACCTTCCTCACCAATAAGTCTTTTCCACTTCAGAGTATTCTGAATTGCCACCCCATCACAGAGATGATTGTTCTATTAATCTGGTTCCAGATCAACAAATTCCTTTTGGTCGAATGTACATTTTGTCTGCTAGGGAGAAAGCAGTGTTGAAGGAGTATTTTCAAACCAACCTCCATAATGGCCTGATCACAGAATCATCCTCCCCTGCAGGGGCATCCCTCTTTTTTTTTTTATACCGAAGAAAAACACCACTGAGTTACATCCGTGTATAGACTTTTGCGGTCTTGGCAAAATCACCATCCCTGACGGGTATCCCATGCCTCTAATTCTGCACATCCTCGAAGCAGTTAAGGGATCCAACATATTTACCAAGTTAGATTTATTTGAAGCTTACCACCTAAACAGAATCAAACCAGGCGATGAATGGAAGACGGCCTTCCGCACTCCGGTTGGGCACTTTGAATATCGCATGATGCCCTTTCGATTATCCAATGTCCCTGCCGTCTTCCAAAGGTTCATGGATCATCTCTTCGCCGATATTCTACTGCATTATGTGATTGTCTATTTGGATGGCATCCTGGTAGACTCTAAATCCATCTGTACTGCAAGAGAAGTGTGAGTTTAACCAAAATCGTGTTTCCTATCTAGGTTATATTTTGTCATCAGGAGTCGCCGTGATGGATCCAGCAAAGGTGACTGCAGTACTGGAGTGGCCTTCACCGACTTCGGTCAAGTAATAAAATGGATTTGCGAATTTTTACAGGTTTGTTCCTGGTTTCTCAGCCATTCTCCTTCCCTTCACCTCGCTCTTCAAAAAAGAGGTCCTGTTTGTTTGGTCCATTGAAGCTCAACAAGCCTTCAACAACTTAAAGACTCGGTTTACCACTGCTCCCGATCAGAACAAGAAAGTCATTCTTGAATCGGATGCTTCCCATCAAGCCCTATGGACGGTTCTTTTACAAGAGAACAATCAAGGGGTGGAATGCCCGGTGGCTTATCTCTCAAACACTCTCCCCCTCTGAAATGAACTACACAGTTCTGGAAAAGGAGCTGCTAGCCATTAAACGCTCCTCCGAGGAATGGAGGCATCTCCTGTTGGGAGCCCAGCATCCCATAGAGGTGCGGACCGATCATCATAACCTACGAGCCTTACAATATGCCGAGACGAGGAACAGCAGACGGGCACGTTGGGCCCACTCTTTTTCACCATACAATATTGTATTCACTTTCATCCCCGGTAGGGTTAACCTTTGTGCTGACGCCTTAACCCGGAAAGAGCCTGTTCTGTTTTCTCATTTTAGTTCTGATCTCTATTCCCAGAGGCCATGTTCATTCATGAAATTGGAGACTTCCTCCAGCACATCAAAAAAGAATCCAGGAATCTTGAATCCTCTCACTCTTGTAGCCCCTTGTACTGTATGCCTCCAGTACAAAAGTCTGCGTTCTCCCCCTTTGGGGAGTCTGGCTCGGGGAGTCTGGCTCGGTTGCCCATTCCAGGCAGACCATGGCAGATTATCTCCACCGTATTGTTGACTTGCCTCCGTCCCGAGGCTTTACAGCGGTGATGGTTACTATAGACTAATTTGCCAAGATGGCACATTTTGTGCCCTTACAAAGAGTTCCCTCTGCAGCCTGTATGGCGCGGGTGTTCATCGAGCACATCTTTTCTCTGTGTGGCCTACCGGACACTATCATCTCGGAAAGGGGCTCGCAATATACCTCTCTGTATTGGAAGCAGATTTGTGCCATTTGCATATTAATCGTGCTCTGAGCTCCGGGTTTCACCCACAGACGAATGGCCAGACGGAACGTCTGAACCAAACCCTGGAGTCTTACCTGCGGTGTTATATTTCGGCTGCACAGGACAGCTGGGCAGATCTCTTATCACTGGTGGAATTTGCTTATAATAATGCCTCTCGTGCCTCCCTTGGTGCTAGATCTTTTTATTGCACATTTGGATTTCATCCTAGCTGTTTCCCGTCAGTGACCCCTTCGGCTAGTGACACCTTCGGCCACCTCTTTTCCGGACATTGATGGGTTGCTACAGGTCATTCAGCAAGGCCATCAGTCTGCCAGGTCTGCCAGCTTTGCTTGAAGCTCAGGAGCGGGTCAAACGCTTTGCCAACCGTCACCGGACGCCTGCACCTGCTATCTCAGTCGGGGATAGAGTGAGGTTGGCATCCCGATTTCTTCAACGGCACCTCATCCCTTCGAAGCTCTCTCCTCGCTACTTTGGCCCTTTCACGGTGTTGGCACTGCAGGGAACGGCGGCCTTTCGCTTGCATCTTCCACCATCATGGGCAAGGATTCGTCCTGTCTTTTACGTGTCTCAACTCAAGAGGGATGTCCATGATCACTTCGACAGAGGGTCTGTGCCTAGACCTCCCCCTGTGGCTACTTCCTCAGGCCCTGAATATGAAGTCTCCGGCATATGCGATTCCCGCTATCGTTGGGCTGTTTTGCAGTATCTTGTAGATTGGAAGGGGTACTCCCCTGCTGTAACTCACCGATGGCTGAACAGGCCGGGGCGTTGCTCGACCTCAATGCACGGATGAGAGGGAGATGCTCCGGGAATACACCTAGAACCAGGCCACCTCAACTTGAGGAACTCTTTTTAGCAATATACCCTTCTGCTGTGTAGGATGACAGACAGAATGGTGGTTTACTCAAAAGAGCGGAGATACCCGCACCGCTACGCGAAGACTTTAAGGAAAAACGACAACAGGTTAGTCAGATGAAAAGGAACTACCTTCAGAACAATTGGGGGTTGAATGTTAATCTACCTGTATCCCCCTAAACAGAAACTTGGGATTCAATAGGAATGGATCTCTACCAAATAGCCAACAACTGGAAAAAAGGAGACAAAAACAAGAAGGAACCAGTTAACCCCTTAGGTGATAGGATAATGCCTAAATAAGTACCCTATTGAGTTCTTACCCTTGGTGAGGCAGGAAGGGCAAAGTGGTTGATAAACAACGACAGCAGAAAATAACAAATAGGAAGGTTAGTAGCGGTAAGTACCCCGGGTGACAAGCGGAACGCAAACTAGAGCTGGGATGGTGCACTAACAGGATAGCGTCCACAGTGCACAAGGGTTCCAAGGCGTAAAGTTCCACACAGAAAGAGTCACTTCTAGGTGATGATCTCAAAAGGTCCACTTGGAAGCGGGTGGGTTGATTTAAAAAAAAAGTGTCAAGAAACAAAGGCAATCCACCCTTTGGTTTGCTAAGCGGTAGTATGAATGTATTGCAGGGGTAATAGAGCGTTGACCAAAACAGGATTGAGATCTCACCTTGAGGCTGACAGGGCTGTATCCTGAATTCCAGGAGAGAAGTATTGGAGGTGATTTTAGGTTGCCTGTTGCCGCGGGAGGTGAGATTGAGTGAAGCGTACTGGCGCTCCGAGTGGATCTTTAACAGCGGAAGAGGCAGCGTGCAGAAAAGAAAGGTCAAGAACGCTGCAGTAGGCAGGGAAGACTTAAGGAGGAATTACCTCCAAAAGACCGGTACGGAAACCGGAACCAGTTCGACAAATCCAAGGGAGTAGACAAGCAGCAAGGTCGGGTCGAGGTCCGAAGTCTGGTAAACAGGAATCAAGTTTTGTATTAGAAAAAGTGAGGAACGCTAATTAGAAGCAGCGTTCTGATGCGCGGTTGGCGTTTATGAATGCCTTGCCAGAGGGGCGCGGCCTCGGTGTGCCGCCGTCAGCTGACTTACACGTGACTCGGCGCCGAGGTGAGGGAGGCGAGCCCCGCGTCTCCACGGCAACCTCCAACGTTGGAGGAATGGAGACGCACACCACCTGAATGTATTTAAACGAGTCGTGCGCATGCAGTGCGGGGCCCGAAATGTTACACCTGTAGACCGCACTTGGGAGCCTGCTACTGCTGTCCATGCCCCCCGATTGATCGGTCGTTTCCACTCGCTTCACCCGGGTAAGCCTGGCATTTTCACCTTTTGGAGGGGCCATACTAACATGTCCCGCTGGCGCAGATGGTTCCTGTGGCAGCGGTGGAAATGGATTGCATTGGTCAGCTATGGTTCCCCCAAGATGGCGCTTCCGAGAACTTGCTGTGTTCCAGCTTCTCGCAACACTTCGCAATGGACTCCGCCCCTGGTGTCAAGGAAGAGATATCAGGCACTGGAAACAAAGCAACATTGCGTTGCTACTCTCCCCCTAGCTACGCTCCGTGAGTTTGTGCTTTTGTTAATACCTATGAAACAATTCGCTTCAGTGTTCTATTCCTTTACTGATCTAATCTCTCCCTCTTCTTTGATCAAGTTCCGCCGTTCGCTGCGGCAATCTGGTTCCCTGCGATAGCTCCAAGCCTCTCTCTTCCCCATGTACATCTCATTCAAGGGTACGTCACGCACCATATAAGTCTCTCTCTGGCAGCAGATATATTTTCATTTGTACTCACCGGTCCGCGCTCTGTCTAAATAATCTGCTTTCTTACACTCAGCAAAATTCTGCCGACGCTATGCGGTTTCCATGGCAACAGGAATCGCTTACCGCAGACACAGAAGTCTGCAAGTTCACCTTCACAGCTGCTACTGCAGGGCCTCAAACGCTCCCTTAGTGTGAATACTGGTAGGGATAGATTCTACTTCTTTCTGAAACATTTATTCTGTCTTGTGCACTCCGTTCACTTACTTGATCTAACGATTACTTTCCTATTTTCGGCAGTACTTGCAAGTTTCTCTGGTGTTCGTACGAAACGCGGGCGCTTTCCTCACTTCAATCATACTTCCTTTGAGTCTCTCCCGATTGGTAAGCGTGATTCTCTTAGGTTAAGTCCTGACCTGCGGATATAGTACTATTACTAATCAGACGCATTGTCTTAACAGATCGAGTAGGCAGGAACAGTGCAGTCCCACACTACTAGAAACTCTACAGCAGACCCAAGATTGCAGTCCTCCATCAGAACCAACAGCCAGGAGGTGCCAACCCAGCAAGAACCGACGACGGGGGTTTCTGCCCCAGAAGGTTTCCCTGGAAACCCAATTCCCTGCTAATATTCTGTTTTCAGGTAGGAGTAGGGCGACCAGGTGGATTCTCCACACATCCCAACTGCTGCTTCTGATCCAGGTGGGTGTAATTCAATTTGGATTCAATTTATGACAGTCTGTAAATTCCAAGCATTACAACTCGTGAATTAAAACCGTAAACACAAGAAAGGAATGCACACAGCCAGTGGGTTGGCGAGCGACATGAAAGACTGTTGTGTGTTAAGAGAAGATTCAAGTTGCAACAGTATATCTCACAATAGAAGGCTGCACATGTGTGGATGAGACGCAAACGAAGGCAGACCTTTGGTGAACTTTAAATTACTGATAACTGTGAAGCCAGTGACACAGAGTAGTGGAGTGGTCCGGCGAAAGGAAGTAGCCCACTTGAAAGTCTGTGCAAAAAAGGTAAATGTTCTATTATCAAATGACAAAGTGAATGAACTCTAAAAGGCGTAATAATCAAGATTAACCCCGGGAAAAAAGGGGAAGTAAAAGGTGAATGTTGAACTTTTGTGCTTATGTTATTGAACTACCCAGACCAAGAGACACTGGGGCGAATAACACGTGTAAACTGAAGGGAAAGTCGAACTGGCCCTGCAGAAGTCTATAGTAAATGGCTTGCACATTCAAAAGGTGCATTAAGCTTGGGGAACGGAACCCCTGCAAGTGCTGTGATTGAAAGGTCTGATCCTGACGGAGGGAGACCTATGTATACTTCTTTGTGAACTTTTTGTTGAACTGCGAAAGAACTTGTGAAAGCTGGGATTACAGACTTTAAGGTGGAAGGCTAGGCGGGCCTCGATCCACGTTTTGAACTGCCTTTGTTTTGAAAACCTGAGCCAGAGTGTGTCGTCCTGTCAACGGGGGGCGGAGAGCTGATTTGGCCACATTGATTCTTTATATTCTAACACTGATTTTCCTTTGCATACATATTCCCCATTACACACTTATGTATGAGAGATAGGGCAGGCATTAGTTGTTAGCATAGGCCATTTTGATTTGACAGAGACTGACTAGGACTGTGATTTTCTTTATTATTTGATGGTAGAGTACTCCAATCATAGTTTTAAGGCAAAGTAGGAGTTTTTCCAAACCCCAAAATAATTGTACCTCTTGTGTCAGTGTCATTCTTGTGATACCATGCCTCCCTTACAGTACATCAGGACTCTTCCATTCCTCATCCGTGAAGGTTCTCCTCAAGTCTTCCTCCCACTTGCCGCCAATGTTACCTCCAGACCCCCAGGAACAAGTTATACAGTCTAGGGACCATGTGTCAGCCTTCTGTTACATCATACATGGTGCTGAGCACCAAATTAGCCCCAATGCTCTGTTGGAAGCTCAGCCATCTGTCTGTTACTCTTCTCAGCAAGCTCTGATGAAACGAGAATTGACCTCTGTGTATGCCAAAGTCTCTGACAAGGGTTGGGAAGTCAACTACCCTTCCATCTTGTAAGAGGTCTCCCACCAGTGCTATACCCCTATCTTCCCAGTGTCTCCCATACTGTGTGATGCTGTCTGTTCATCCTGCCATGATAACTGCTAAGAGAATGCTCGGATAATAAGTGTCTGATGTTCCCATGATTCTCCAGGCCCTACGCCACAGTGTCCTTTCCAGCATTAAAAGCTTAGAGGGGCACGGAAGTGAAACCCTCCAGATCCACAACACTGCCTTCAGGAAGTAATGTCCCAACATCGGTTTTAACAGCAGGATATCCTGCAAGATCTCATCCCCCAACCATTGCGCCGTGAACTGTAGCTGTCCTGCCAGATAATACAACTCAAAGTGGGGTACCCTAACTCCTCCCTCAATATAATCTCTCTGTAAAGTATTCAACGCTATTCTATGCCTCCCCTCGACTCCCACAGGAAGTCCCGGATCAAGGAGTCCAACCGACAAAAAAAAGAAACTGAGTATGTAATGAGGTATGTTGATGAAGTGGTACAAAAGGAAGGTGCGGGAGCACTACCATTTTCAGCAATACCGCCCTTCCCGGCATTGCCAGAGGCAACTTTTTCCCCAAACTTAATGGAGTTCTCCACACCTTTGAGCGCCCTCTGAGTGTTATGTCGGTGCTCTAGGGTCGGATCATGCCATATTCCGATAACCAGATACAGGAAAAGCTCTGTTACCCATCGCAGACTGAAATTAGGCAACTGTTCTAGTGAGAGTCCCTTGAGTTCCGCCAGCGGGCACAAGCAGGATTTTTCCCTATTCCCACTAATGCCCGAGAGTTCCTCAAACATATCCAATATATCAAGCATATATGGCAAATTAGTCTCTGCTTAGCTAACGTACAACAGCATATCATCTGCATATAGAGATATCAGATGCCTCACCCCTCACTCAATCGCTGTGCCTGATTCTTCATATTCCAATTGTAAGAAAACCACCAGTGGTTCCAAAGCAAGAAAGAATAGCGTAGTGTACAGTGGGCACCCTTGTTTTGTACCTTTATGTACTTCCCATGCTTCAGAGATCTGTTTCCCAGTTTGCCCTAGGTCTCGTGTAGATCAGTTTAACCCATCTAGTAAAAGCAGGCCCCATCCCAAACCTATTGAGGCCACTCGAAAGCCAATCCCATCTAACCTAGTCAAAGGCCTTGACCGCGTCCAGCGAGGCCATGGCACAATCCGCCCGGAAGACGTCAGTGCTATCCATCGCGGGATGCAACCTCAGGTTCCATGAGGTGCTGCGTCCCAGGAAATACTCAGTCTGATCTGCATGGACTAATGTTCCAATCATCTTCCAGAGCCGGTTGGCTAGTTCCGCCGTCCGGATCTTACAGTCCTGATTAACCATAGATAAGGGTCTATACAAGCCGCAGCTCAGCTGAGACTTTCAAGGTTTAAGGATGGGTACTATAGTGGATTCCTTCATACTTGCCGGCAATATTCCCGCTTTTTGTGCTTCTGTAAAGGCTTCCAAGAGCCTATGAGCCAGTATGTCGATATACTCCTTTATAAAATTCCCCCAGGAGTACATCCAGCCCCAGTGTCTTGGACGTCGGAAGAGCCACAATCACTTCTCTTATTTCGTCTAAGGTTAATGGGGGCCTACAACATGCCTGTCTGGTTTTCGTTTAGCCTGGCCAATCCAATCTGGGCCAAAGCCTTACTGATGGCCCTGTCGCCTTCAGTAGGTTTGTCTGTGTATAGAGTCTCCATAGAACCTTGAGAAGACCCCATTTATCCTGTCCTGTGTATTCACTATCTCCCCTTTCTCATCAGAAATGGCGCTGATCATGTCCCTCGTCTCCTTTCTCCGACACAGCCATGCTAATAATCTCCCCGGCTTGTCTCTCTCTGCATGCAATCTCTGCGTGTATTTTGTATAATCCAGTTTGCCCAGTATTTCCCATTGTGCTATACGTTTCAGGCGCAAAGCCGTTGGCTCCCTAGACCCTTCCTCAACCTTCCCAGCTGCACTTTCTACTTATGTTATGGCTTCCTCAATATGTGTTAGGTTCTGTATGATTTCCTTCCGCAGGCCACCCATCTTTCCTATTGCTGGCCCCGCATAACTGTTTTAAAGGTTGTATACGAATTGTTCGAATAACAATTGACCTTCTGCACAATTGACCGAATTTAAACGGTCAATTAGGATATATATGCGGGGGGAAACCCCCCGCAGCCTCCCACCCAATCCCCATATATTATTATTACACCAACCCATAATCTATATTAAAATGACCATACAGTCAATTGTGCAGAAGGTCAATTAGGACCCTTACTATTCGAACAATTGTGTAATTCGAACAATTGTAAACAAACAATTCGGGTAATACCGTTTTAAAGGCATCCCATAAGGTACTCACTGTCGCAACACTACTATCATTAGTGTCCAAATATTCCCCTATCCTATCTTCAAGGTATCCATGAAACACGTCATCCTGTAGATCCTCGACCCTCAATCGCCAAGTGGGAATGCAGGGTCTCGGCTGCGCCCTCCGCCACGTCAAGATCCGTGGGGCATAGTCCGAGAGGACCCTGGCCTTGTCTATTGCAACAAACTCACCCAGCATCTCTTTTCCAGTAAAGAAATGGTCAATGCGCGTGTGCACATTATGTGGGGTTGAAAAGTGAGAATTGCCATGCTCCCCTCCATGTTTTTCCCTCCAAATATCCACCAGCTCCCAGTGCTGCACCAGTGATCTTAAGGCCATAGCCGGTGGTGCCGGATTACAATGTTTCCCATCTGATCTATCCAGGCTAGGTTTAAAGGTACAAAGTCCCCTCACCAGATTCAAGTGGCACTCCTAAGAACAGCCAAACGCATCCAGGGACCGAAAAAACACTGTGGCGTGTTCACGAAACACGCCTCCCTGTGCTCCAGAAGCCCATGCATCAAGACCATTCTGCCCTCATCAGCACACTTAGACTCAAGTAGATGAAAGGAGACCATAGGCGCCACCCATATTAAGACCCCTCCCCCCCAGCATATGCTGAAAAAGCAGAGCCGAACAGTTTCCCTCACCATTTTCTGGCAATCATAGATTGCCTGTCAGCTGTTAGATGCGTCTCCTGTAATAACGCAACCTGTATCCCATCCTTTTCAAATACGCATGCACTCTAAACCTTTTGAGGTAAGTGTTAAGGCCCCTGACCTGTGAACTAGCTTAACTGTAAAAACCATCTCCCCCTTCTAAAACCTTCCCCTGAACATACAACAACAGCCCACCAGCAATATGCCTGCTCAGGCCCAGCCGCCTTTCCCGCCCCCACCTCCTCTCTTCTGGGCAGCGCGCAGCAGCTTGATGCTCTAAAACTAGCATGCTCAAAGACAACTGAAGCGTGCGACAGCAGCCCACAGTGACCGCAGTCGGAGCACCAGTGCTACTCCTGGCATCTCGGTCCCACTCTCTCCTGCACTAATTTACGTATCCATGATTCCTGACTGAAGGCATTTTCTCCATATTGACTCGGCCTTACGGAGTCATGGAGCGTTATTGTTTCTATTTGGAAGCTGCGGGATCCCCTGTGCCTCAGTACAAGTCTGTGCATCCGAAATACTCGAAGTAGTGTGCTCTGCCATTATCTAAAATCTTCAGTTGAGCAGGGTAGATTAACATGTATCTCAAATTAGCTCTCTGTACTCTTTCTTTGGTAGGTCCAAACGTTGATCTGCAGTGCTGCACCACAGCAGTGTAGTCTGGGTGTATCGCTAACTCTGAAGAGCCCCTCGTGATTGTCCCTCCATCTCTGGAGAATACAAGTATTCTCTTCCTGTCCTGATAGTTTATTATCTTTGCAATTATCGGCCTCAGGGCACGCCAGGCGGGGGTCTCTTTGTAAGTGACCTGTGCGCATGTTACACAGTGAATTCCTGTGTCAGTGTGCTGGGACCCACCTACTGCAGAAGTGGCATCTCTGCCTTCTTCTCTTTCGGGAAGACCAAGGATCCGCACGTTGTTTCTGCGGGCCCTCGCTTCCGTGTCCTCTGCACGCTGCTCCAGGATTCTCACTTTATTTGTCAGTTCGTATACTTGGGTCCGGGTCCCTGCAATGTCCGCTGTGTTGTCATGCATCCGTTGTTCGACATAACCCAGGCACTCTGCTAGTCCTCCAACATCCTGTTTCTGCAAACCCACATCCACCATAACTGCATCAATCTTGTGCTCCAGTACTGCTTTAAGGGCCGCAATTGCTGCTAAAATCAGGCCTTCCCACTGTGGGTCCACTCTCGTCGGGCCTGCTTCCTCTGTCATGGCCACTTGACTCCAATTGGCCCCCTCCTTTTTGGTGTAGGCATCCATGACCGGCTGTCTGGCCTTGTTCCTTCAATTTCTATCCGGCATTGGAGCTCAAGTTCTCAGTATTAGGATAAGAGTTTTCTCCAGCAGCTCGATGGTCCAATGCCTCTCCCCCACCAGTTTTCTGAGAAGGTGACCCCCAGATATCGAACGGTGGATCACATAACCCTGTCTGCCAGCTGTAAGGGAGGCATGGTATCATAAGTATGACACTGACACAATAGGTACAATTCGTAAAACCTTTATTGTAGATTCTGGGGTTGGAAAAACTCCCTACTCTGCCTTATGACTAAGATGGGAGTAGTCCTGACCATCAAACGATAAACAAAACAGTCCTAGTTGAGTCTATCAAATCAAAACGGCCTATGCTAACAAAACCTCATTACGGCCCTTTTTCTTGCACAAAGAGTGAATAAAGGAGAAATGTATATAAATGAAAAATCAGTGTTCAAAAGAATAAACGTGGTTGAACCAGCTCTCCTCCCCACATTAGACCACACCGAGTAAGGCAGTCCCTGTAGGCAGGATGACGCACTCAGGCTCGGATTTCAACACAATACGGTTTCAAAATGTTCGAGGCCCGCCTGGCCTTCCATGTTAAAGTCTCTCTTTCTTGAATTCCAAATAATGTTTCAACAAAATTCACATAGGTCCCCCTCTGTCGGGCTCAGACCTCTTCAAAACGGAGCTCAACAAAAACTTGCAAGGGGGCTCCCTTATCCAAGACTATTACACTTCGGGTCTCCCTCAGTCCTGCTCAGACCGCTTTTGGATGTCAAAGAATTTCAAATGTGCGTGGCTTTCTTTACAGACCTCCACAGGAATACTTTGACTCAAAGTTCCAAATTCAGCTTTCACACTCCCCTTCTCTGTCAATTTTTCTTAATTCGCTTTTGTAGTTAATTCGCTTTATCGTTAAAATGTGCCTTTCACTGAGACTTTTGAGTGGGCTACTTCCTTTCGCCGGACCACTCCGCTACTCTGTATCGCTGATTCTACAGCTGTCCTCATTTCAAATTTTATTCACACGTCTGCCTTTCCTCACTTCCCATCCACACGTGTGCAGCCTTCACTTGAGATAAAAAGTTGCTAACTTCAAACTTTTACACACACCAGTCTCTCAGGTTGTTTGCCAACTCAGCGGCTCTGTGAGTTTCTTTCTGGGTTTTACTATTTCCAATTCACGAGTCAAGGTTAGTACCACAGGCTTGGCCTCACCTCGCCACCTCTGCCGTTCACCCGGGAGGGTCGCTGGCATCCTTGAAACACAATGCAGCCTTCAGACATGGGATCTGGCCCTCTCCACGTGTCTTTCGTGACCTGTCTGAGTCGGTGACCTCCAGTAGGGAACACTTGGGGGTTTTCGACCCACTGCTCTCGTCCCTTGGTCTGTCGCTCTGCTCCAGTAGGTTTGCCTTCACCCAGAGGTTCTGCTTGTACTAGTTTTCCGCCTTGCTCAGAGTGTGTCTCTGGGTTCTGACTTTTATTTGTGTGAGGAGAGCTAATTGGTAGTAAGTGTATGCACACAGTCAAGTGCCTGACTTTGCCTGTCCCGATTAACGGGACATGCCCGGTATGATGTGTGAGAGTTAGTCTGGCTACTCTTGTCACCCTCTTCCTCAGCCCAGTGTTTGTGTAAAAATGGGGGGGGGGTAGTTGGGACCTGGAAGAATCCTAAAAAATAGGATGGGTTAGATAAACAAAAGAGGGGGGGCATACTGCATTGTTGTTAAGACCATAAGTCAGGGTTACTCATAAAGGATACTGATGGAAACCGCAGGTATTCTTCAGGTTACTTTATTCAGGTAGCATAAATCGGGTATCATCAAGTACATTTAGGAGATGGGGAAGTACAGAGCGGAACCAACTGACTCCCACCACCCAGGCTACATCTTCCAACTGCCCTTAGTGGCATTCACACACAACAATCCAATCATTCTCCTAGCATTCCATTCATGACATCACACCTTGCATACAAACCTCATGCAACCAGGATGCAGGGACCAAGAAGAAAAGTCGATCACAAGACCTCCTTCCGTTACCACAGACAAGCACACAAGCAATTAGACAGCATCACACTCAGTCACAACTTACATTAGCACAGACTAGCATACAGGCAATCGAATAGCACCGAACACCATGCACCTGCTCATCTGACACCAGCACAATAGTTTAACCATGGGAATGACTGACCAACCGGGCGTAACTAACATCCAGGTAACAGCACCGCACCACACCAACATTGCAACCAACCACTACCATCTCAGCAACCACTCAGCCACTTTCCAACCACCACTGGCGGGTCACCAGCCTGCCACGCTGGAGCACTACTTGCCCCTCTTGGGCAGACAAACTTACAAACCAAACCATCATGGAAAAAACATTGACACCTCTCATCCCCCACTGTCACTGGCAAACCTCAGGGCTTCCACCCCCAAGCACAAACTGTTCCTATATGGGCTGGCATGTTGCCCGCTAGACCACTACAAGAGAACGGATCTAACTGACAAAACAGACCATTCCAACCAGGGCTAAAGGGTCAGATGCATACTTTCCACAACACCCATGACGCGCATTCTCACCTGACACACACCCATCACACACACAACAGCAACCAACTTGTGCGGCGAAAACACCCTGGTCAACAAATTTGTGAAAAACCAAACCCAGAGTGTTGGCCGGACACCCTGAGCCCTCCACACCAACCCCATATAGGAAGTTGCACTAGACCGGACGGGATGGGCACTGGCACAAATATGTTGGAGGTGGCCCTGGCTTCCAAAATCACCCAAAAATGTTTCCAGAAAACAAGACTAAAACAAATGAAACACAAAACAAATCCTAGGTGCGGTACTGACACGCAACCACTGTATGCGTAACAACACATCCTCACAAATCCACATAAAACCCCACCTGGGGAAACGCAACTGCTGAGAAGGCCTCCATCCAATGGCCAACGGCACCACTGGATGCTGGAACCTCAACCAGAGCCATTCTCGACCAGCCCACCACTGGTCACTAAACAACACATCAAACACCTGTAGCTGCATGCACACTATGCATCACAACAAAACTTCGCACCACTCACTCGATGCGAAACAATAACGCATCATCCTACGGGAACTACAGGGTGTGGTCATCGCCCTACCCACACCTCATCCAAACTTGCACAATAAATGTTCATCATCATTAACCATGGAAATATCAACACTCTGGGCCTGTTGCCTAGTAACGCCTAGCTTTTTACCCGGAAACCCCCAACAGCAGGCAGAAGCCGGCCCTCAACCCGAGAACACCCTCACTGAAAAGGCCTGTTTTGCGCCTGGAAGCGTGGCGTGGCCAACCCCCTATGCCTGATACAATTGGCCCTACTAATCCATCAAAATGAGGCTCTGCTAACGAAACTCTCCATACCCCTATACACGGAACAATTCGCTTCACCACTTTGCTGCATGCTGTATGATCTAGGTATCCTGCAACTCCATGAATACCATGTGACACTACTGTAAGTACACCTTCCCACTTGCATTACAACGCTCTCTCAACGTAATAATCCGATGTACTGCTGCAGTGCCTTATATCAGTGCTATTGTCCTTGCAAGCCAACTACACCTGTACTAAGTACACAGCTTGCTGTTGATAATACTCCCCTCTCTGCTGTATATATGCATTTTAGCCTCTACTGGGATTGTCAAACTTAGGTGCCCCTTCGCTGTTGTATGATGCATTTTAGCCACTACTGGGATTGTCAAACATAGCTGCCCCTTCGCTGTTGTATGTATGCACTTTAGCCACTACTGGGATTGTCAAACTTAGGTGCCCCTTCGCTGTTGTATGTATGCATTTTAGCCACTACTGGGATTGTCAAACTTAGGTGCCCCTTCGCTGTTGTAACGATAGCTATGTCTAGCTCCCATTACTAGCATTTACGCAGCACCTTCCTATATAATGCAGTAGTGACCACACAATAACCTAACATGCGCACTACCAAGACTCACCCTATATATTCACTCTGTTTCCTACTTTGGGCTACTCTAATAATCACCACAACAATGGCCCACACTAACTCTACACCCTGCAATCTGCAGGAGAGAAACCTGCGACTTAGAGCTAGGCTGCCACGACTTTATGATCTCAAAAACAAAAGAACTAGACCATCTGTCTTCACACCCACTCTAACGGCCACTAACCCTAACCCATCTGCCACAGCTGTTGAAAGACCTCCAAAAACACAGAATTACTCTCCTCATAACCAGAAGAGTTCCAAGTACCCCAAACTAAGACCCGCTCAAGAAGAAAAATACAACTCCCACCCTATCGGGAGCCCTTATCAATGTGAGGTCCCTCATAGCGCATAACACGGAAATTGCTGACATACTCGCTAGGATAACCTAGACTTTTTGGCTGTCTACAATGCTGCAGGTCCCGCACTTATGATTGCCATACCAGACAGCTACAATATACTCAGTCGATCGGCCCAACTCTAGAGGAGGCGGCCTGGCCATCATTGCTAAAACTAAGTTAGCATTAAGACTCACCCCACCTCCAGCAACTACATCTTGTGAACTTCTATCAGCTAAACTACCCATCTCCAATAACAGTACACTAACCATTCTCCTTGTGTATAGACCACCAGGCCCTCTAGGTAACTTTGAGGAAGATCTTTCCAGCCTCCTCACCAACAACATCAAAGATTCCACCCAGCTCCTACTGACTTTAACCTGGGATTTAATGATGTTGAGGACAAACGGGCCCAATCGATTTTAGTCGAACATGGCCTTACCCAAAAAGTCCTAGCCCCCACACATATAAAAGGATGCACATTAGACTGATAGCCAACCTGAACTGTGCCACTACCATCCCCAATATTACACCACAAACATGGACCGACCACCACCTCATCTGTTTCTCATCCATCATAGAGCCTCCAAAATTAGACACTCGTGAAATAGCACCACCACTGCTAACAAGAAGAAAAAAATAAATTACTGCTGAAAAACTACTCCCCCCCCCCCCACCCCCGCCTACCAGCTCTCGCTGCTAGCGCTAACAACTCTGATCCAAATACGCTAGTTGAGACATTTAACAACACTATGTCCAAAGCCTTGGATACTATTGCCCCTGTCAAACTACGTAAAAGCAAACCAGAATCGCACCTCAATTCATGGTTCACCCCCCCATCTCAAAGAACTACGAATCGAAAAACATAAACTCCAAGCAATCTGGAGGCACTCGCCTTCAGCTGAGAATAAAACTCTACTTGCTAACCTTGCGAACAAATACAAGAACGAAATAATCCAAACCAAAAAAAACACATTTAATGAGAGAATCAGAAAGGCTAACTCTAATTCTAAAGAACTCTTCTCCATCCTCCAGGAAATGGAAAACCCGATTGCTCCCACGGATAATGTCCCCAAGGACAGAAAATGGTGCACTAGCATCCAAAATGCCTTAGCAAAAAAACAACTCTACAGTCCAAAATTGCAAAGAAGAAAGCCTCCTTGAGCTCCACAGGAACACATGCCACCCCCCTGACAGATACACCAAGCACAGACTCACTAAGTAGTTGCAAACCATTCAGGTTTACCAACATATCCATACTGGAAACTGAAAAGGTTAAATCATCTCTGAAACCATCGAACTGCCAGGGCAACAGTTGCCCGGCACAAGTATTCAAGGACGCAGCTAGAGATTTAGCACCCTTCATCCCTAAGCTAATTAATGCCTCCTTTAAATCAAGTACTGTGCCCACTAACCTTTAAAGAATCCTGGGTACTGCCTCTCCTCAAAAAACAGACCCTTGACCCAGCTATCCCAACCAGTTATAGGCCCATTACTACAGTCTCCTTCCTCCTTAAAATCATTGACAGAGTAGCCTACCTCCAGATCCAAAACTATCTGGAGACGAACCAACTACTAGGATCACGCCAATCTGGATTCAGACCACAACACGGTACTGAAACAGCCTTAATTGACCTCAAGACACAAATCGAGTTGAAGGATAAAGGTAAAACAGCTATGCTCCTCCTCCTTGACTTATCGGCGGCCTTCGACCTGGTGGACCATGCAGTGTTATGCAAGCATCTAGCGTCTGCCGCCCATTTCTCAAGTGAAGCTATAGCCTGGGTACAATCCTTCCTAGCCAACCGTACGATGAGTGTTCTCCCTCTTAGCCTCCACAGACCCAATACATATCACCTGTGGTATCCCACAAGGTTCATGTGTCTCCCCTACAGTGTACAACATCTCCACTAAGCCACTTTTCGACAAACTTGACAGACTGGGGGTAACCTATACTAATTACGCGGACGACACACAGATCCTCATACCACTATCTGGCAACTTTAAACACACAGCTCTAGTAAATAAGATTTACCTCCTCATTCAGGCATGGACGGCCTCTCACGGTCTCTGCCTGAATGACGACAAAATAGAGATACTGATCCTGGGTTTCGACTCTAACCTCAAAAAACTTAGCCCCAGCTACACAGCCTTTAATATAGATGGTAATGCAATCAAGGATGTAACCGAGGTAAAAACACTAGGTTTCTACCTTGATTCCACACTATCTCTTTAAAAACAAGTCAACTCTCTGGCTTCTTCCACAGCCTACAACTGCAAATTAATCAGGGCCTGTAGACCCTAACTCTCCAAAACTAACTGTATCACACTAGCCAATGCTTTAATAATGTCTAAATTGGACTACTGCAACGCCCTCTATGCAGGTGCCAACAAAACTGTCATAAACAAAATGCAAATACTGCAGAACAATGCTGGACATACCCCGTAGAGAGCATATATCGAACATCAGGAAAGACCACCACTGATTAAACATTAGTGACAGAATTCTCCTCAAGACGCTATCTCTCACCTATAAAGGACTGAACAATACTGCGCCCCCATATATTTCGGCTGGACTAACCAGAAAATCCTCCAGTCACCACACTAGAGCTGCTAACCATCTCTTACTAGAAATTCCCAGATTCAGACTAACAAAAGCGGGTGGAGCAAGCTTCCCTGTTAGAGCTGCCTGTGCCTGGAATGCACTCCCTACTGCACTGAGAGATGATCAGCCCTACTCTAGATTCAAATATAACGTGAAAAGTTGGCTCTGGACCAACGACGCACATCAAACTGTTCCCCTGCTCTAGATCCTGGATTTCTGCATGCAACTATCATGATTTTCCTGAAACCTGTACTATAGACTGTCTCCCCTCTTTTGTGATGTGATGTACCCACATCTCGTATATTTGTACTGTAAATAATGCAATAACATGTAATGCATCTACTGTATGTAACCAAGCTTAAGTATTCTTGTTACCGCTGCGCCCGGCTACCCCATGGTTTGGAGCGCATTATCAAATAATAAACTAAACTCCATTACTATAACCGTAAAACACATGCTGTTCTAAAAGTCCATGTGGAGAATTTCAACCTACATTTGTTGCAAAAAACACAATCAAATGTATAAGCGCACTCTAGTGCACACCTGCTCTTACAGATGACTCGCCTGAAAGTCCATGTTGCGCACCTTCTGTATGCAACCTAAGCATGCTGCAAATAAACAAAAAACATTAAACTAGCACGCGAAACGACATCCCCAGCATCTAGCCATTTCCATCCTCAAAATGCAGCTTTATTCTAAAGAACCACAATACTGCAATCCGTCATCAAACATTATAGGTACAATCGCGACTGCACACACCTGCTCTTACAACGGAACTATCTGGATGTAACCTAAACTCTCTTCTAAGACTGGGTGACAATCCTCTAGCATATACTAAACAAAAGCACACGCATCACGTTGCACATTCAAAAATAATGCAACCTCGGCCTGAAATTCCTCAAAATAGTTTGCTCCAAAAACATAGCCCACACAGGTATCTCCAATGGCTAGAAGGTAAACCAACTCTACTTGAGTATGTTAACACAAATGATTACATGTGGCACAAAAATCAAAGTACTTGACGTGAGCCGATCCAGACTGGAAATGTAGAAAGGCTTTCAACTTTACATCCCATGTTTCAGACTCTGCCTTTCTTGTCAAAAGTGCTCCACAGCAAAGTTACCGCACTAACTGCAATGCCTGTCCTTTATGGTGAAGCACACATACCGCGCTGGTGACCAATGTCACTATTTCAAAGATAAGTAAATAATACGGTTGACCATAACTCTGTAGTTAGCAAAAAGTGTAAAATCAGAAAACATAGCCGTACTTTCTTCCACAATGACGGCATCTGCACTGCACTTGTTGGTCTAACGCTGACAGCTTGGGTAGCTGTGCAATCTTCACGCTGTGCCGATCAGAACAAAAAAGACTGACAGTACTTTCTGCTCACATTGCTGCCAGCACTTACAGCTCTCACCATTCTTCCGTTACTGTATGGCTTGGGATTGAAATGTTGCTTCCCGAATATGGAAAGGGCACTTGAATCACAAGCAACATCACAACCATCTGCTTCCCCTGCTACGCAGAACACGTCACAAGGTCCTCTCTTCTTGTATGGCATGCTGACACAAACGCTCCCTTCAACTTGTTTGATGGGGCGTACATCCAACTCTGCTTGCATTCTACGGTGACGTCCAGAAGCCTCGCCATCACCCACTACAGCTACATTGACGTCACCAGATTGTGTGTGGCTGGGAACAGGACATAGTTGCTCCAACGACCGCTGTTGCTCTGGCCACATAAGAGTTAGAGTGGTAACACTGATAAGGCTGACATGGCTCCCATTAAATACTTCAGGGACACCAGTCCTCTAACAAGCTGTGTGTTCTGCCAGAAACGCGGAAATCGCAAGTCTGCCAAGCGCTATGGCAGCTCACCCAGAATAGTCGTTAAGACATCATCTCTGCACCTGTTCCCATTAAGGATACTGGAGGACCCCAAACCCTCTGTCGGTGGGGCCCTAATATTTTTGTCATCTTTTATCCACTCCCTGGGTGCCTCACTTTGTTCATCCTGGGGTCAGAACTTTGTTCCCTTTGGGTGCTTGAGCAGACAGCCTCTAGCTCCTCACATGCCTTGGGTGTTGGCAAACAGTGTAACAGTCTCTGACACCTTCACTTCCCATAGGTGCATTATCAAACAGTCTTTGGCATCACTGCTTGCAGGAGTAGTAGCCAAACAGTCTCTGGCACCTTTACCTCCCCTGGGTGGTGGCCAAACGGTCACTGGGTGCCTTTACTTCCCACTGCTTAGAACAGCGGGCCTTCTGCATCCTGGTCCAGCGTTCTACTGCTCGCTGGCTCCACACAGCTCTTCCCCTTCAATGCGGACCTGCGTTGGAGGGCTTAATCTGCGTATGCGTCTCTTCTGCCAGCATTCGCTCATTCATTTTACGGGCTAATTAGCATTCCACACAGCGTTACATTTCTCTTCAGATGTTGTATCCAGTCCAGCATTACCGGAAGCCAATAGAAAGGAAACCACTTTACTGTTGTTTACAGGACAATCCCATATATGGCGACAGTTTGGTTTGCCTAGGGAGTTCCTTGTGGGAACAGGAGTCCATGTCCCTCAAAGGGGAGTCACTCCCAGTGAGGTACCACTTGCCCAGACCCCTAAGGAGGATCTTGCTGAGCAGGCAACCTCCCTATCCTCACAGGGGGTGGCTCGCCACTGGGAAGAAGGGACGAATACCCTTGACTCGACACATAACCTTCCCCTTAAGTGTGTGCCTCCACCCTTCAAGTGGGAGTGGAAATCGACTTAAAAAGTCCACGTTTTCTTGTTTAATTCATTTCCTGTGTTCTACGGAAAAAAACAAAGTTGCAAGTCTAGGAACCATCTCATGACTCGGGTTAGTCTTTTCTGAGGCTCATCCAGGTTAGTGGTGAATGGTCTGGTACTCGCCTAGCACCAGAGATGTTACCACCCATTTGGAAGCCAGAGCCTCGAGTTGCACTGTTGCATATGATTTTTCTTAAGGAAAGAGTGTCCTGCTGGTGTACAAGATAGGGTGTTCAAGCCTGTCGAGTTCTTGGGATAACACAGCTCCATCTGTTTGTAGGATGAACACACTGTTGAAGTTGGGGTTCCTGACATAGAATTTGTTTAACCGGTCAAAACTCTTTTCTTCTTTTCCTCAGATCAGCTTCTGGGGATGGGAATTTTCAGTGTGTCAGTAAAACTAGCTGCGAAGGTGGTGTAATTGGTGATAAAACTCTGGTAATACCCTCCCTGAGAAGGCTAGGTGATCTTTTTTTGATTTGTATGTTGGTTTCTGCTGTGCAGCTTTCACTTTATCGCTCTGGAGTTATTTCATTTCCAACAAAGTAACCCAAATACTTAACTGCTGACTGAGTTAGGTGGCACTTCTTTGGATTAGCCTTTAATCCTGCTTTGCTGGTGGTATGGGTGATGGTATACAGATGTTGCAAATACTCCGGCCAGGTACTCCGGCCAGGTGTTATGCATCACAATATCATCTAAATAGGCTCCTCAGAAATCAGCATATGGTCTTGAAACTCCATTCATGAGGCGTTGCAATGCCCCATGTAGGCCAAGTGGAAGTACTGTGAACTGAAATAATGTGTAATTTGAGAAATGTGTAAAGCTCATCCTTCGCCCAGGGGCATCCTAGCGCTAAGAAGCATACAGAAAGGACTATCTAGACATGGCCGAATACATTTTTAGAGACCGCCCGAAAGACGGGTGATCCATAGTGGAGCGAAGTAATAAATGGAGCAAATTCTACAGTTCAGCAGCGGAGATAGAGAACGCCTGACCTCTAACACACCCACACGCTTAGCTCACGGAACCCCTACCAGATGAGCCTTGGCAGAGCGCAAGACCTGAGCCGGGATGTACTGGCAGAATTTTAACTGCAAATATTCCGCACCCATGCAAAGGCCGAGCGCGGTGCACTAAGCTCAGGGATTTGAAAAAGATGTGCTTGGTCACAGAAGAACCTGAAGCCGATGTATGAGATAGACGGGCTGTTCCCGGAAGAGGGTGTTAAAATAATCTAAAGCGGATAAGACAAGGGAGGCAACCACTGGAGCCCTAAACTGGGCAGGAATAAACTGCATCACTTTGCGGAGGATCTTAAGCTGAAAATATCCTTTCCGAAACACAGCACTGACCAGGTGGCAGAGATTTGTACTCCTAGATCCTTCACTACCAACACAGGAGTAGGAAAAGGGCCGACCAAAGATGGACGGAAAGGAGTCCAAAGAGTAGCGGCAGAAGGAGTTTCCACCACTAACACCTCAGTCTTGTCGCCATTCAGCTTGAGACAGTTTAAATCTGGATGCAGTCTCGACGACAGAAAGGTTCAGGTGCACAAGGACCCTGGTTGTCATCAGCATGTGAATAACGGAAGCAATGGGAGAGGATGAGCTTGGTCAGAGGCTGAATGTAGATGTTCAACAAGATTGAGAAATGGCGGACCCTTGAGGCGCACCGCAAATAAGAGGAGTAGATGCAGAACGGAAAGGGGAAGAGACCCAGTCGGGGTCTAATCAGGTAGATGGGATCAGAACCAGGTTAAATCAACACTGGAGCAGCCAGCCCCAGAAAGGCGCTCCAGCAGGACCATATGATCAATTGTATCAAAGGCGATCGAGTAGAATCAGAGCTCCCATGTCGCCCTGGTCCTGCAACTACGCCAGACCGTCAACCACAGAGACCAACCCACCTTCTCTGCCACGATCTGGTCGAAAACCAGATTGAGATGGGTCTTAAAAGGAAGAGTCCCCCAGAAATTGGGTGAGACAAGTAGCAGCTAAAGTTTACAAAAGTTTTATAAGGAAAGAAAGAAGATAGGACGAAAATTGGCCGGCACAGAAGGATCCAGGGAAGGTTTCTTTAGAAGAGGAATGGCCAGTGCGTGCTTCAGAACAGCAGGGATATGGCCATAGCTGAAGGAAAGATTGACAGCCTGAGTAATCAGAAGAGCAATAAGGGGCATAGCTTCCTTCAGCACCATGAAAGGTATAGGGGAGGCGGATTTAAGCTTAATCACAGCTGTGATAACTTCCTGAGTGGAAAAGCCTTAAGGTGTAGAAAAGGCAGTTGTCTCCCTTTTCCCCCCCCCTCCCGCCCCCGTATTTAGGGGTACTTGCCAATATCGTTTTGTCAAGTCAAGGGTGAATATATATTTGGCTGTACCCAGTTTTTCAATTGGCTCATCCATTCAGGGCATAGGATAATTATCAAAGGTGGAAAATGAATTGAGTTTTCTGAAGTCCATGCAGAAACTCCAGAAGTTATGTGGTTTAGCTACTAGAACAAGGAAGGACCAGGGACTCAGAGTGTTTGATGATATCAGCCTTGAGCATTTCTTCCAGTTCTAGTTCAGTGATCTTCTTCCCTGTCTGTATGGCTTTAGATTTATTACTTTCCTGCCGGGGTTCGGATACAGTGAAAGAAATGAGTGATTCTCCTGGTTGCTCAGAAAACACTTTGGGGAATATGCCCGGTCCATTTAGAACTTCCTGTTGGGAAAGGGATAGTGACTTGTTGATTAGTTGGTTCTTGAGGTCTGACTCTGTAAGCAGGGCGGTCATTGTGACTCTGGCTTCTTCACTGGGGTCTATTTTCCATTAAAGAGGTTGATGTGGTACATTTGTGTTTTCTGGGGCCTGTCAAATAGTTTAGGGGCCCTTTCTGTTCTATTACTTTATATTGTCCATACCGGTTTGATATCATCTTGTTCACAGATGTAGGAAGGAGAGCCAAAACTGACTGACCTAGGGAAAAGGACCTTGCTACAGTCTGTCTATCATAGCCTGCCATTTGATGTTCCTGTGCTTGACCTAGATGTTGATTCACTATTTCTCTTACCACAGCCATCTAACACACTGGGTGCGGTTTACCAAACCATCCATGCTTGGATGGTGCTACACTCTTTATGCCTTATTGACGACAAGACTGAGCTGCACTTGGTCGGATTGCAATCCCTACTAAATAGCTCCACGGAACCTAGAAATCCTTCATCATCGAGGGTATCGCCGCCCCAGTCTCAAATGAAGTAAAAACTCTTGATCTGTCTGGACTCCACTCTGTCGTTATCGAGGCAAGTAAATGTGATCGCCTCATCTGCGGCCTACACCGCCAAATTAACGCTTGTAAACCGTTCCTTTCCTCCAAAGCTTCATCACAATTGCAGGAGCGCTCATTGGTTCCAGGTTACATTATTGAAGCACCATATTCGCTGGCACTACTGCCTGCAACATCAATAAGCTGCAGATCATACAGAACAGTGCGCTAAGAGCCACCCTGAACATTTCAACAAAAGATCACATCGCCTTAGCTAGAAGAAAGGCACACTGGTTGCCGATTCGAGAGCACATACTGTTCAAAGCGCTTGCTATCACACATAAAACTCTCTCGTACACTGCCCCAAGAAACTTGTCTCTAAAGTTTAATAAAGCAGTCTGTCAGACCTACTGGTCTACTTGCATGCACCTCCTCACTAGCGCGAGATTCATACTTCAAAGATCAGGAGATCTCAGCTTCCCGGTTATTGCTGCTAAGAATTGGAAGGCCCTCCCAAGATCAGAGCACTCTTACTGGGCTTTCCATAAGCACCTCAAAACGTGGCTATTCTCACAAGACCTCTAAATAAGAGGCAGCCTCCAAGTATCGCTTACTAAAATGTTTTTGTGCATGTCTCCTGCAATCTGTTTATAGTCTTAAGTATTGTTTGCTGTTTCGCTGTAACTTGTGCGACTGTAACCAGCGCCTTGATTCCCACGGGTTTAGTGCTCTATACAAATGCCAAAATAAATGAAATAAAATAATGTTGTTATTCCACTCTTGGCAATGCAGGTTATGCTTCACTCCCGCTGAATACGTTCTATCAGGAGGTCGACTCGCCTGCCACTTCTGTTTCCTACTTGTAAATAAGTTAACTGTTGACAATGTGTCTTTCTTAAATCTGCTTCTGTTTGTCTTAGGCAATGCTTGTTATTCTGCTAGATTATTGCCTCTGTTTTACTCTGGCAACAGTTATAGTCTTCCTGTAAAAATCGTCTCTTGTTATTCAGCCAACATGAATTATAAGCTCTGTAAATTGTTGCCCCGCTTTACTTTGGCATTGCTGGTTCTGATTAGCCCATTTCTGTATTGCCCCCTCTTTGTTTTCGTAAAGATGTTTGTAATTAACTGGTTTTTGGCAATGCAGGTTATGATTAGCTTGCCCCTTCTTTGCTTTGATAAAGGTGCTGACCTTTATAACTATAGTTGTAACTTGTCTCTGCTTGCCTCTTTGTAAAGTTCGTATTTCCCCAACATGCTTTCTTTATATTAGTTTGGTATTCAAAACAGTGGTCAGAGGTCAGCGGTCGCATATAGAGCGTACCGAGATTACCTTTCACTGGTAAACCTACCGGCTCTGCTACACGCGTGTGTGTGAACTGCTGACACCGCTCACTTAACAGGAGAGCCTCTGTTTCCCAAAGGAAAGCTTGCTACCATGTCGCTTCCTGTTGCGTAACCTCTGGAATTTATGTTATAAACCTGGGAGACCCTCTCCTGACAGTCATCCGCTTTACCAATAACTGTGGCTCCCGCGTCTCCTCTCCTTCCCAACTTCTGCGTCTTCTGCAACTGCAACAGATGATCTCTGAAACTAAATCCTCATGTTCCAATGGCCTGCACCTGAGGGGGCCTTATATATTCAAAAGTCCCGCTCAGGTGTGGGTCACTAGAATCACTAGTCTGCATCTTGCAGTTTAGTGCCTCTAAATCCCTCTTCCTTGTCTCAGTACTTGGGGCATTGTGGGACTTGAAGTCCCCAATGTGATTAGTTTCTTTCTTCCGAAGGAAGTATTCTAATATTATTGGATTTACTCTGTTTATTAAATGAACTGCTAAGGAGAGGTTTTAGAGAATTAGATGATTGGTTCAGATTTAAGGGATACTTGTGTCAGTCAGAATTCAAGGTATTAATGTCTTGCTTCTCAACTATATCATTTCTTTGGTATTCACAAGAGTCTTTTCTACCCTCAATGGGGATATCTTTGAGAAAGGAAGTCTTACTCTGACAACAAGCCATCAGATATTCTGGCACCCTATAAATATCCCTCTCTGAAGAAGACCAATACTGCATCTCTACTAACTGAATCCTCTTGTTCCCTTTGTGGCCTTCTCCTCCCTGGTGATCAACACCCAGGGTTAGGATCAGGTAGCGGCTGCCTTCCCTTGGCCACCTGGGAGGAGACTTTAGGCAGGGTTTTTGTAAGGGTTCTGCAGGATCAGGATTCATCCCAGTACTCCCCTCTGCTTGTTTGGAGTTTCTTCCACTCTTTGCTTTGTTATGATAGTTCCCCTCCTGGGGACTGTTCTCGGGTTGTACATTCAAGCGTCTTATAGTTTCGAAACTGGGGTTTGCATTTAACTTCACGACTTGTCAAAGTCCTTCATCAAGGATTGCCAGTATTCGTCACACGTTATTTTAGACCATTCCCTCTGAGTCTCTTCATATAGGGCTTCCTCTCTTTTCAAGCTTTCACTCTCAATATTAAATTTATTTACTTATAGTTCATATAGTACCTGTGGCCTCTGTGATGAATCCTGCAGCGTCATCCCAGAATGCCAGCCTACAGCCTTCTCCCCATGTGGCCAAGAAAAGGCAGAAACAACCTTATCCTAACCCTGAGGGTGGTATCAGGGGTACGGATCACATGGGAGGAGAATGCTGTCAAGGGATTGTGATGACTCTGACAGGAGGGACGTGGTATTCATCCTCTTCTGAGGATGAAGGTTTTCTAATGCCTAAATAGTTAATTGCATATTGTCACTGTAGGGCCTCCCCTCCCAGACCTGTCCAATGTACTAAATATAAAAGCCTTCCATGTGCATATGGAAATGATATTTACACGAAGCAGGGAGTTAATGCTACTACTAATGCCCTGTTACGATATGAATAAGGTCTGTTATCGCTACATGTCCAAGTCATATGGAAAATGTGCTGTTTGTTGAGAAAGTGATTATTGGGAAACAACACAAATAACATCCTTAGCGTTTTGGCTCACTATTTATTAACTTCTAGTCATGAGTTCCCGAAGAAATGGCGAAACTTTATATTGGATGCTCTAGCCGATGCAAACATCTCTCTCGAGTTTCTAATTTCAAATCCTTTAAGAGCAAAAAACAAACTTTACCAACATGACTGGATATGTACATGGGCCAAATGTGGCACCCATATAGATTTTAGTGCAGTCTTGTTTGGTCATAAGAAATATCCCATTATGGCTGATTACTTAAGAGTCCCTCGCCTCGCATTGAAAACCAATACTTAAGATTTAGGCTAAATGTATGGCCGACGAACGATATATTGGCCAGGCAAGGTATTATTGGTCAAGATTTTAATTTTTGCCGATATTGTTACAACAAAGATGTGAGAGAAACTTTGCAACACATAGTAGTTGAGTGTCCTGCCTTGGTTTCCAAACTTAAAATCTTCTTTAAGGAGTTATTTAATATCCATCGACCTTTATCTCGGAATGAAATCTGCCAACATATTTTCAACGCTTCGAGAATAGCAATTAAAATTACTTTGATGCTTTATTCGAAATTCTGTGTTAACATATAATATTGTAATGCAATTAATTCCCTAAAGGTATTGATGTCTGATGGTAAAAGACCCAGTGCTGTATATGCACCGTATAGATGTCACTGTTTAAAGCTTTAATGGCGAATGCTTTTCATCTGCAAATAAGAGAACTAATGTATGGAACAGTAGTTAACTTTTAAAAATGTATTTAGGTTTTGTCATTAAGCAAGTGTATCTAAAGATTATGTCCTAATTTTAATGATTCCCTATGATTGATTTAACTAAGGAAAGGTTTTATGAATTTTATATTAAGAGGTGCGAATTGTAACTTCTGGTGCCATATACCGTGTAAACATCTGTTCTTGATCTAATATAGTTTATATGATTTTGGAAAAATGAATTTGTACGAAATGTGTTTTAAACCTGTAAGATTTATGTTAAAATTACTTTGTGTATCCTTTTTGAAAGGTTGAAAAAGTTCAGCCAATCAAAATAAAAAAATAAAGTATTATTGATTCTACATGGGGTTCTGTTTATAAACCTAAGAAAGAAACCTTAATTCCCTTAAAATCTTCAATTAAGGTCACAATCCCTTGAACAAATGAATTAAAAGCTAGTGAAGATTTTCATGTTTATTCAACTAAGAACATTATGTACTTGAGTCCCATAATGCTCTTAGTACTAGGACGAGGAAGAGAAGTCCAGAGTTACAAGTTTGTAGTATGCAGTCTCGTTGTTGTACTATCCCACAACGTAGCAGGCCTTTACATATTTAAAGGACCTTCAGGTGCGGGATGAAAGGAGGCAGCAGAAGTATCGGAAGCAGTGTGAATCAGAGGACGACGTCGCTGCTGTATCGAAAGAGGGATGTCGTGAGGCGACTGTGGCTGAAGTCGTGGTGCCCAAGAGATGCAATGGGAAGCATCGATGAGACTGGCTGTCCTAAAGGAAGGGCAGCACTCTTGGTGTCCTAAATCTCACTCTGGCGTGCGGACTGCACCGCAGCAAGTGGGAGCAAAGGGAGCTCCATTGACAGACAATGCAGCCCATTGGAGGCCGACCGTAGCTGTCAAACGCGCGGACCGACCCGACATACAGTGAAGCGGAGGAAGCCGGTCCAGTGAAGATGCCAGTATCAACCGTCTTATCGAGGTAATCCTGGGGTACTGTAAAACCGACCGATATAACAGAAAGATAATTTTGAATACCGAACAGTTAAATTCAAACAAAGTGAACGTAACCAGTCAAACAAGAGGTGAACAGAAGCAGACTGTAACTTGTATTGTCCAAATGAAAAGGGGACAATTCTGAAACAAAGTGAATACAACTTGTATGAAAGGAGAGGCCCAATAAGAGAACACTATAACCAGCATTGCCCAAGCCAAAGAAGCCAAATGTAAAACAAAAAGAATACATTTTTTCCCAAGGACAGAGCTCCAAATAAGCAGCTTTGTTTCCTGCATTGTCAAAGTCAAGCGATAGCAAGGCAGATTGATAACATACATAAAAGTTGTGAATTGGATTGTCTACAGCAAGTAGGTTGTTTGTCAGAGAAAGCAGGAGAAAAGCTCTCCTTGTAGAAAGGATCGAGGCGGTACAACCTGCATTGCCAGTTTCAAACAAATAATTGTAATAATATTCATCCTTTTGTATATGAAAGAGGTTCTAAGCCAATTGTGTTACAAGTCAAAAGACTGCTACCAGAAGATGTTGTTAGCTTAACTTTTCCCATTAAGGAGTTCATTGTGGAAAGTTGTAAACAAGCCTTGCCATGAAGTACGAGTAGTAGTAGGAGCTTTATTCTGGCAGGCGAGTATACCAGGAAAGGGACAATTAGTCCTGACAAGCGAATGGACCAGAAAGAAAAGAAGTTCTGTAACTGTGGTAGAAGATTGTGGTTGAAGTAGAAGGTGGTAAATAATTGAAGTGCCACCAAGTATTTTGATGAACTCGTACATATCCATCCTAACTAAAATAGAACATTTGAACATTTGAATGATCTAGCCTGATTAAGGTGTTGTTTATGAAGAAGAAATGTAAAATGGTAAAAACTGATTTGATCTCCTGAGAAAGAAATCTGTCATTGACCTTTCAATTTGATATATGAAGAAAGAGACTCTTTGATTTACCAAGTGGAAACTGTAACAATTTTAAGAGTTAGAAACCTTGGGGACATAAGGAAGTTACCTTGCCAAGTAAAGGATGTATTGGATACAAAGAATTGTATATTTCACTATATTCATATTTATTCTGAACTGATCTATGGGAAAGGGGTCCAACGCGGATTATAAGAGTTCTTGTTTTCTTTATATTTGCATGTATGTTGAAGTTGCCAAATGATCCCTATATGATTCTTGTTTTATGTATTAGTGTGAGGGACAGACATTTTGGACACTATGTCCTTTTCTATTAGTATTAGTTTGACGGGCAGGAAAATCCTTATTAGGCTAGGGAAAGACAGGCGTTTCATCACATTTTTTTATTATTTAATAAATGGCATCTTGTGCTAAAACTTTACCTATGTGTCTGCCTCCTATGTCTAACTCCTCATACCTCCCCCTGTTTAGAATCACCCGGGTACCTTCAGTTAGCATGACCTGATTCTGCGGGCTCAGCGCTGGGACGTATCTGCTTTCCTTGTTTGCCTCACGCTTTTTGATTCTCATGGAGACTTGCCTTTCTTGCTCTGTTAGTCCTCGTCTTCGGCACAACTTTGCTGGTGGGAGATTTTGTTCGTCCCTCTGATAAGGGTATCAGTGTTGTTGTCTGGGTCTCCGATTCCACCGCTCCTCCCCCCACAACCTATTTGTGGTCACGCCATCTCTCGGGCGGTTTCCTGAGTTCCTTCCATGCAGCAGTTTTCCCACTGCTTAAAATGCTGTACCTTCTGCATCCTGGTTCTCTGCTCTCGCTGGTTCTGCGGCTCCACACAGCTCCACCCCTCCAATGCGCACCTACGTCGGAAGGCTTCCCCCTTGTATGCTTCTCCATCTTCTGCCAGGATTCGCTCGTTCCTTTTACGGGCTGATTTGCATTCCACACAGTGTTGCGTTTCTCTTCAGATGTTGTAGCCAGTCCAGCAATATCTGAAGACAATAGAAGGAGAACACACTTTATTGTTGTTTACAGGCAGTCGCATGTATGCAGACTGTTTGGTTTGCCTAGGGAATTCGTCGTGGGAATGGGAGTCCTTGTCGCCCAGTGGGGAGTCACTCCCAGTGAGGTCCCACTTGCCAAGATCCCTAAGGAGGGTCTTACTGAGCGGGCTCAACACCCGAGCCTCACATGGGGTGGCTCCCACCTGGAAAGAGGGCACGAATACCCTCAATTCATCACAGCGGTCCGGCAGTTCTGGGTGAGGTGTTTCATTATCATATTTTTTTCTCTCCTGTTCTATTGTTGTGGTATAGGCAAATTGTATTTTACTTTTACCGCAGGATAGATCTGGCAAAATACTGGCAGTGGTAACTTAGGTAGGGCTGGTCTGGTAAGAGCCGTTAGGCCCTCTGATATATTCTGCCTCTGGTGTATTGTGATTCTGGTCTGATTGGGGTTCTGTAAAAGAGACAGTTTTTGTTTATAAGTATTTCTGTTATAGATGGGGAATCATAAAACTGGGAGGAACAAACAGCTTGAAACCTAAATATGGAAAGGTGAGTGAATGCAGGGCGAGTTACCTATGGCCCTTTCAGTAAAACCCCCTCTCTTAGGAATGAGTACGTGGTACAGGGACAACTGTCTGCAGGGTGCCTGGATTAGGGACAGAAGTGGGCACAAAATAGTCAAGGCAGGTGGAGACCACTAAAGGCACACCATGTTGACTATGTGTACCAACATCTACAGCGCAACATGCTAATTTCTTGAATTCTGGGTCAGAAATGTGAGGCGAACAACTTTGTAAAGAGTTTTCAATTTAAAACATTTTATTAAATAAAAAGGTTGGATGAACGCCTCATTATCCCTGCCCTGATGAGGTTTTCCCTGCCTAAAGTAAACTGAAGGATATCTGACCCTCACACTTTTACAACAAATAAAGCAATACAGAAATTTAATTCAATTCAACAATATAACATATGCTTTGATTCCCAATATATTCAATGTCTCTTCTCATAACCTGGGTGAATTTCCCTTCCCCAGATTTCTCCACAGCTCAATTCAGTTTCAAGATTTTGTATAAAGTTCCACTGCTTCCTTAAAGTATCTCCAGGAATTGGAACAGGAATTGGAAGTTCCCACTCCTCCTGGAATAAGAACTGTCTCACATTAGTTTTCTTCCCACACGCAACAACAAATGTCTGTCGGGATAATGTCACAACCTTTTGGATAAAAAAAAAAGAAAGAAATATGCTGTTTCCAACTCCTCCTAGAGTAATAACAAGGTACACGTTGGTAACAACAACAAATGTCTTTGTCGGGATGGTTTACTTCAAACTTGACTTCAGGAAGAATTATTATAACTTTTCTTCAAGTTTTCACAAGGCACAAATCAATATGAGTCGTTTACGTTAGAACCACAGTTTGGCACTTGCATCAACCACTACCTGGCTTATGCCTATTCCAGGATCTTTTGGGCGATGGCTCTTACCCTGTGGGTTTACACACCTGCTTGTCTACTTCTTCAACAACAAGAGGAGCAGAAAAGTGCTTCAGTGGTAACTTCCAAATAAGCCTAACAACTTCAATATGCATCAAACTTTAAATATATTGGGGGGGACGACAAGAAACCACATTAATGCTCTTCAAGACTTATTGGCAGCTATGCCCATCTCCCCCTGGATATACTACTCCGGAAGGGCAGCCCGTTTGCCACCTTTCTTTCCCCTCTTTACCAGCAACCGAGTTGTGACCATCAGATAGTCTCTCTTCTACCTTAGCTTTAGCTATGTAGGTTGTTATCACATTTGTATTTTGTAGCACATAAGCAATAAGCTCTATAGTCATTAAGCCTCTCGATATTCCCCTCTTGTCTTGAGTACTGGTTGTTACACTGGTTGTGTTGGTTTGTTATAAACTCTTGTGTTAGGCATTGCTTGTCAGCTTTTGGAACAATTGCAGCTTTCCCATGGGGTTTTTGGGCTTTCCACACTCTTATGCGCTTATTTATACAGTCACTTGCTTTTAAAAGGCATAACTTTTGTTGGATTTGTATAGTTCGGTATTCAAAATCACTTCTATTGTTGCTTTCACTCACTCGCAAGTGAAGCAGCATGCTGTGAACACACGGACAGTATTGGAGCACTCTCGAGTCACTTGCAAGCTGTGAACTCACTGGGTAGGTCGCTTGTGTACGCTCTGCTCTGTGTTCTCAGCTCTTCAGGGCTTGTGGCTTATTGCAGTCAGGTGGACAGCGTCCTCTGGTCCTCCTCGGCTTATGCCAGCGACGATTGGAGCCACCTTCATCCTCTTCCTTCGCTGCTACTGCTTTCTGCTGCGTGAACTCTGCACAACAAAATATTATCAGGCAAGCGTCTCAACCTCACGCTTCCTGCTGCGAGACCTCTGCAACAGGGAGAGTCGCAGGTTAAGACTCTCTCAGGACCCACCACAGCTTCTGGCAATTCATTGGTCCTGGCATCTTCTCTCACCTCAAGCTTCCCTCTCGGGTCCTACCACAACTCGCGTTGTTTTGTCATCGTCCACTGTACTGCTTCTCTCTCTTCCTCTCTTCCTCTCTTCCTCTCTTCCTCTCTTCCTCTCTTCCTCTCTTCCTCTCTTCCTCTCTTCCTCTCTTCCTCTCTTCCTCTCTTCCTCTCTTCCTCTCTTCCTCTCTTTCTCTCTTCCTCTCCTTCTAATGCCTGCACTTAATGGGGATTAAGCCTCCCAGTCCCCTTCAGGTGTAGATAATTTACACCAATTAAGAGGGAACTCCCACAGAGAATTATTGGACTTGAAGTTCCTGGCAACAAAGATAGCTTTTCTAACTCTTTTTACTTGACAATAAGCCATTAAAACACTAGGACTTTGGGGAAAGTTGAATAGCGGAATCTCCCTGTCTTCCTGACCTATTTCCTCCCTCATGTGAGACTCCCACAGAACACCACCCCCAGGGTCGGGATCAAGAATCATCTGTCTTCCCTGGCCAAATGAGGAAGGTCCCAGGTCAAAGTTTTTTGGGGGGAATCGCTACTGATTCATTACAAAGAAATGACAGATTGCGAGGACAGATACGTTATGCGGGCCATGGGAAATGCAGGGTCCCCTGCGCTACAGTGCCCACAAATAGTAGACCAGACAAATGCAGGAAAGGACAAGCAAGATGATGAGACTGCAGAAGATACAGACTATAGTACCTACCCAGCCACCTGCCGTAGCACAACCTCAATTCCAAGTGCACTGGTGCAGTCTGGGCCTAGTGTCTCTGGCATTCCTGCAGTCCCACATAAGCCCGATGTGCCTTCCTTTTTCACTCTGTCAGTGACGAGGAGAGGTATGCAATACAGTATGGATACTACAATCCTTCAGGCGTCACTCAGGCAGAAGCTAGAAGGGCTGGTGGAAGAGGGGGAGCCCCGACTGCTTATTGCCCTGCTTACTATCCATGTTCCCGGGACACCTGGTGATTTATGGGGTTTTTAACTGGGATTACTGTAAGCAGAACAAAGGGGAATCTCCTGCTGACTACTTAGACTGGTTTAAGGTAGTATTCACCCAGTATTCGGGATCACTAACCTGGATGAGACCACCCAGTGGTCATAGCAAATTCCTTTGTAGCTGGTCTTCTAACTAAGATTCAAGCACAATTGGAAACATTGTGCATCGTGTGGCAGAATAATCCCTTATTGAAGCTAGTTGCGGTTGCAAATCATTGCATAGTGTGTCAGAATCCGTAAACCGAGACCATTGAGAATAAGCTAATGGCCTTGAAATTGCAGAACCTGCAGTGACGGGTGCATAACACCTACAGGGATTTCAAGGGGCACTGGGGGCCTGTAAAGGTTTTGAAGGTGGAAGTCGAGGCGGAGGAGTACCACATCAAGGGCAAACAGAACAACAAGGGCAGCATGTATCAGGGACAATCTGGGTATGAGGTTGCGCATTGAGACTAGATAAATCAGTTGGAGTGCATCAGTTGATCCTTTTAAGAAACTGCCGTGTCTTCCCATTACCTGCCGAAACTGGAAGCAGAACAAGGGACCCCCACCATTTCAGATTGTCCCAAACCATGAGTGCTACAAATTTTACTGTAGTGTACTTATGCCCAGCTTTATTCCTGGCCCCCATACACGAGGACAGTGCGTATCTGTTTGCATTTTGTCATAAGGGAATTTAGGACACCTGGACTCTGCTGCCATGAGGCTAAACGGAGTTCCATACCCTATTTTCTGAACCTCTGCAGCTGAATCTAAAGAAGTATTTAGATGACATTAAATTCCCCGGACATTAAATGCTAGTTCAGTACATAGATGATTTATTGATGGCTTCACCGTTCAATGGAGCGTGTGAACAGGATACTCCAGTGTAATAGCACAAGCCGAAAAGGGTCATAAAGCATTCAAGCAGAAGCTACAGATATGTAGACAGAAGGTGCATTATTTGTAAAATGATACTTCAATTGGACACTGTGTAATCGTCTCGTCTAAGAAAGAGGCAGTCTTTAAAATTCCAAAACCCCAGGCCGTTAACCAAATTAGTGTTTTTAGGTATGGTAGGGTACCGCCGATAGTAGATTTTAGGTTATGCTGAAATTTTCAAACGCTTGCAACATTACACTAAATCAAATACTGTAGAGCCGTTACAGTGGACTCCGGAGGCTGAGGAGGCATTTACAAATATAAAGGGAATTCTTGTTGCGGCTCCACCTTTAGGGCAGCTGGATTTTATAAGGAGGTGTTTAAGTTCTACTGCCACAAAAGGAACGTGTTTGCTTTATCTGTTTTGACCTAAAAGCATGGATTTCACTACAAACCAATAGCCTCTTACAGTAAAGAGCTAGATCTAATTACGTCAGGAATGCTTCCTTGCTTGCGTGCTGTTGCCGCTGCCACATTGCGGTACAGCAACATGAGAATATTGTTTTCAGTTCCCCTCTGCAGGTTGCTGGCCAACTTTCAGTAATCCCTTTATTGCTAAAAACGAAGACTCAACATATGCCTGTGTCCCGAGCTATTAAGTATGAAATTCTGCTTTTATACTCTTCCAACGTCAAGTTGACTAGATGCCCAGTGCTAAATGCTGCATTTCTGCTTCCGTTTCCCCAGAACGATGAACTGCATAGTACAGAGCTCCTTGATTGTGTTGCCATTACTGATTCCTTCTGAACACCCTAAAGTTATTTAACTGATCCTCATTTACCTGAGTCTGATCAGACTTATTTCGGGGATGGGTTCTGTTACCGGGACCAAAATGGGAAGTTGGTGTTTGAAGTATATGTTATGTGCAATCTGGGACGTGGCAGAGAGCGGGAGGCTGCCGGTTGCCTCTAGTTACATCCATGCAAGGTGCAGAGCTGTTGGCATTCACCTGGGCATGTGAGCTTGCAGCTCAACTTTCAGTTGATATTTACACTTGTTCCAGGTATCCTAACTTTGGTCAGCTCTGACGACAGAGCTGACCAAAAACAGGACAGACGACATTACACACCAAAAGAAACGTGTTTGAATTTATTTGCTTACTTAAAAGATGTTCAGCGAAGCTTCTTTTTCCCTTGGATATTGTGACACATTAATATGTACACTAGCAATAGCACAGATTTAAGCTTTTCTTCTCTGGTGTTACTTAAACTTATTGGTGCGACCATGCTCCCTAAATAGCCATATTAAAGTCTGTTGCTTATCAACCCCTGGTATATCGTATATTAGCTGTGGCAAGAACTTTGTAGACTCTACGGCAAAGCTGGCAGTGGTAATGGAATCAGAAGATGAGAACATTCTGTCAGTAAAGGTTACTTCTGAACCATCCCCATATAAAAGCTTTGAGGAATTGACTCAAATACAGGAAAATGCCCCCTCGGGTAGGAAGGATAATTTGGTTACAAAAAGGGTGCCGATTGCATGAATATTGTTCTTGGAAAGTTGACCCTGATTGTTTGGTAGCCCCAAAGATAACATTTTCACAGTTTGTTAGAACATATCATGGAAAGGCCCATGTGGGAACGAGGGGAATGCTAATGACTGAATAAATACTGGTTTAAGCGGATTTTATACGCTTAAAGCTGAACCTATTTCCTACAAATGAAATAATTGGTGCTAGAAAAATATCCCTAGAGCAGAGAGATTGTCGATTCTGTCAAAGTGATCTTGAAACTGTAAAGCACTTACTCATCAATTGTCACATGTTGTCTTCAAAGCGGTAGCAGAACCAATTGTTATTACATTTTGCCTTTATTGAGGAGTCTGCAGACAGAAGATTTTTGGGAAAGAATTTTTGTAGCTCTGCTGATTTCTTTATCTTTAGCATTTTTAGCTTTTGTTAAATCAATTTTATATATTTAATTTTAGAATTCAATTTAGGATCCAATTGGTATGTTATTGTATGTAAAATCAGCAGGGCTTGCAATATCTACAGCCCACTAGCATTGGCGGGTCGTTTTTATTCAGGGCGAGTACCATTTGCATGATACTCAACCTTGCTGGCGAGTAAGGGGATGTTAAAAACTTATTTTTCATTTACTGCAAACCCACTTTGTTGCAGTAAATGGCAAACAAAGGTTTCACTGTGCATGCTTGACAGCATTGCAGCAAATATGAAGTGTGCTTATGGCGACATGCACAGTTTTACAAAAAGCACTGGTAAATATTTTGTCACCAGTCACCTTGGGGCAAGTGCATAGGTCATATGTACAATGAGGAGCTTGCCCTTCTGGTCTAGTGGGATTTTAAAGAATTTGCAGGGCCTGAATAGTATTGTGATAATTTATATTGTATGGCTTGTTGTTTGTATAATTGTGAAAGGTTTTATTATGAACCAAAGCACAATAATGGAATATAAAAAAAAATAATGGTTTGTCCCAGAGTTTTCTAAAATGGCAACCACCTGGGCCTTTGACAGCATGGACTGGTGCTATCTGAAGCTGATCTTGGAGCGCTTCGGCTGTGGCCCAGAATTCACCAAGATGGTGCTCGCCAATTACCAACATGCATCGACAAGTTTCAGGATCAATGGACAGAGTACAGAGTTTGTGAAGATCAGAAGCACTCGACAGGGCTGTCCCCTCTCCCCTCTGATTTTGGCGATGGCGATTGAGCCATGTCAATGCAGTTCCAACAGGACACTCGCATCAGAGGAGTTACAATTGGTCAGGAAACCCACAAAATAGCCCTGTATGCCGATGAAAGTATGCTCTTCATGGGAGACCCAGAAAACACAATGCCCAGAGCGATGGCTCAGCTGGAGGAATTCAGACAGATCTCGGGATTCTCTGTAAACTTCTTCAAATCAAAAGCTATGAACATAACAGCAAGGAGAGAAGTGACCGAAACACTGGAGAGGTCATTCCCGATGGGCTGGGTGGGGGGAAAACTGGAATACTTAGGAATCCACCTCACTAGAGAACCACACAAGCTATATCAGGCAAACATAGCCCCGCTGTGGAAGCAGCTACAGGAATACATGCGCAGGTGGGAATCGCAGGAGCTGTCCTGGTTTGCCCGCATCACAGCTGTCAAAATGACGGTCCTCCCTCGTCTCCTTTATGTAATTTCACTACCAGTGCCCATACCACCAGCCAAGGTCAGAGAGTTGCAAAACACGATATTCAAATTTATATGGCATAGTAAGAAACCTAAGATCCAGAAACGTACCCTAATGCGCTCCCCCCCCCCCCCCTCCCTTCTTGGCGGCCTGGGAGTTCCAGAAATGGACAGATACATTCTGGCAGCACAACTAGCACCATTGCTGAGGTGGGCAGAACCAGAGAACCATAAATGGTGGTGCAGAACCGAACAAACAGCCTCATTGACTTCCCCAATAGCCCTGTTGAGCCTGATAAAAGAAACCGAGAGAGTAGAGGTGCACTACTGGAAATGACGAAATGGTCACTGCAAAGCTGGGACAAAGCCCGGAGGAAGAAACACATTCCGAGCGGAATGGGCCCATATACGCTACTGATGCACAACCCAGATTTCACACCGGGTCTTCAGCGAGGGTATTGGGCGTGTTGGTCAGGGGCTGAAATGATCTACCTGAAAGACATGTACAAAGACGGCTCCCCATTATGCTTCAGACTGCCAGCAGAAATTCAGTATAGGAGAAAATGAGCGCTATAGATATGCACAAATAAGGCACTGGATTACCCACCCAACAGTGAAGAGAGCGGGCACGAGAATGCCATCAGGCCTAGAACTGTCACTGCAAGAAGGCAACACAGCGAAGGCGGTCTCCAGACTCTACAGACTGCTCTCCAACGACCAGCCGACCGATAATCTCACATACAAAATGAAATGGGAAAGAGACATAAAAGAGCCACTAACAGAGGGGGAATGGAACCAAGTATGGGCTTGTGCACACAGCACCTTCAGATGCACCACGATAAAGGAATCCGCTTACAAATTATGCCTCAGATGGTATATGTCCCGGAACCGCATTCACAAAATCACAAAGTCATAATTGCCAAACTGCTGGAGGAACTGTGGTGAGAAGAGAGACTTATTCCATATGTGGTGGACATGCCCTAAAGCCGTTGCCTACTGGAAGGAAATACTAAGCTACATAAAGGACATTTCAGGGGTTGAACTGCTGAGATCTCCGAAGACAATTCTCTTAGGAGTCCCTATAGAAGGAAAATATGCAATGTCAGGAACGACAGCCAAGCTTATTACTCACCTATTATCAGCAGCAAGAATGACCCTTGCACAAAACTGGAAAAAACAAAGAGGGCCCAATCTCAGCATGCTGGTGGATCAAGATCTGGGGAGTAATGGCCATGGAGAAGATGTGCGCTATCAGTACTGGTAAATATCTAAGATTCTTAACTATCTGGACTCCATTCCATGAACATGTGCAGGACAGAGAAGCTCATTTCTTCAAACCTCGCATGCTCCGGAACACGCATGTCATCTGAATTCCCCCAGACATTGAGACACTAACGTCAGGAAAAGACTCTAAATAGTCTGCACTCTGAAAGGTAAAATAGTGTTTAAAGTTGGGGGGAAGAGGGATTTACAGGGGACGATGGGGATAAAGGGAAAGAGTGAAGGGGGGAGAGGGGAATTGAAAAACTGAAAATCCTTGAAGGCAATGCAAACTCCTACGATCTATGAGATATGAACACAAGTAAAAAGCAGAACCTAAATGATTACTTTTGCCAAATGTTATGTTGAAATTACCTGTATGCCTTTGAACCAAAAAAAAACATGGGTTAAAAAAAAAAGAAATGTGGCGTGTCTCCAGAAAATAACATTACAAAGGCAGACACTGCCACCAAAGAAGCATATGTGCCTCCTTATGGTCAATTTGTGAATCTTCAAATTGATTTCCTTCAGCTCCCTCGTTGTCATAATTGGCAATATCTTCTTGTAGTACTGGAAGTGTTCACTGGGTGGATAAAGGCATACCTCTGTACGAAGCAGATGCTATCAATGTTTTAAAACTGTGGTAAATAATATTGTACCTAGATTTGGGATACCAGTTAGCTTCAATAGTGATCAGGGTACACAGTTTGTAAACCATGTGATGAAGGGTAGCCTGCTCTCAGTGTAGGGACAGTAAAAAGGACACATGTGGTTTTATTTTTTATTTTGTAGTTAAATCTTTGTTTGCACATTTATGAACAAAAGATTGCGGTACATTTTATTATTCAGGCCAGAGCGTCTTAATTCATTAGGTTTAAAACAAAACGCACTAGCCCAAACAAGCATAAAGACAAATTCAATCATTGAACAGTGACGCCTTGTCATTCTCATGGGAATGCTTTGATCTATCGCTCCACATTATACTTCCCTGCTATAACCATAAATTCTGTTGAGCAGAACTCCATCTCACTGCAATAGGAGCTTTAGCAACCAGTAAGGTTCTTAGAATGGACGTGTTGGGCGTGAACAGGGGCACCGCTCGCCCACACAAGACCCACAAGACAAAAAACACAGGGTCTCTGTCTATGTCCTAATTTGACCTTCAACGAATGGATGGGCCATATGCAACGGTTAACTGGCATAGGCTACCTGAAGTCTAAATTAAAATGGATAGGAGTGAACAGGGAGGGGAAAGTAGAGAAGCCTAACCTGGAGACCTTGTTGTACCACATCAACAATGTCGCTCCTGTCGTTGGAAAGTTGTGCATACGTATTAGTCTAATTTCCCTTTACAGCCATGGCATGTATCTCGGGCCTGCCTGCCACCTCCTCTTCCAGGTGGCAGCAAACCTTGGGTGTGTTGGGATTCACACAATCGTGGAGCACTCTTCGCTGCGCTGTTTGTATTTCTTGATGTTTGGGAGCACCAGTTTGCCCTTTTCTCTACTTTTATTAAATAAGGTTGAGCTGCCCACCTTTGCCCTCCCCTTTTGCCATATAAAGCCAATCAAGTACTGCTGCAGCCCCTAAAGTTCACACTGAGGTATGGGTATTGTCAGGGCTTGAAAGTTAAACAATAAACATGGAAGAACATTCATCTTGATGGAATTAATCTTCCCAAATCACAATAATGCTCGAGCTCCCCAAAATCTTAAATCTGGTATTATCGCGGTGAACAGTTTTGGGTAGTTCGCCCGATAGAGGCCAGTGCTATGTACTGTCAGTTGGACCCTCAGATATTTTAATGAGCTTGTTGGCTACCGAAAGGGGGTCATCCGTTTCAGGCGCTCAATCGAGGTCTGGTCTATGTTGATGTTTAATGTCTCACTCTTGTCAAAGTTCAACTTTAACCCAGATATTTTGCTAAACTTCACTAGCAGTTGCAGGAGCGTGGGGACCAAGGTGTCGTTATTTGTAAGCGTTAGAATTATATTGTCAGCAAACAGGACTATCTTCTGGGATACACTGTGGTTACACTGTGGTTTAGGATACCTTCTATTTTAGTTGCAGATCTAACTCTCATTGCTAGGGGCTCGACTGCTAGTGCAAATAACATTAGTGATATAAGACAGCCCTAAATAGGCCAAACCCCTTCGACAGGGATCTATTTGCAGCTAATTTCGCCTTTGCTGCGGAGTATAAGGAGAAGATCCCTCTGATAGTTCTCTCACAGGTTAAATCGATTAAGCACTTCTCTAAGAAAGGGCCATTCGACAGTTTATTTTATTTATTTATTTATTTATTTAAACCTTTATTTGTAAATTTTAGTATTACAGCCGCAACCAAAACTTGGACTGCCCAACTGCGGGTCAGTCGACTTGCGCCGTTACATTCCCCCAATTTCCCGAGGAGGTTGACGAGTTGCCTTTGCTGGAGATCAGGTATGCCACATAGGGGCCCCAGATGTCCGGGGGGCATGCGTGTAGTGGTAATGTCTTAATGAATTCTGATTCTACTTCTTGACAGTAGGACACATCCTTCCGCCATTCTGTTATTGTCGGGACTAGGCCTTGACCCCGTGACATGGCGATTCTCCTGCGTGCTAATACGAGTAGCAGCAGTTCTTCTCCGATTATTGCTTCTGTCTCTTGGATAACTTGTGACTAGAACAGGATTACCGCAGGGCAACTCCAGGCGAGATGGAGAATTCTGCTGCGGGTGTTCCGCACCTATCGCGCTTTGCCTCTGACTCTGGTCGATGCTTGCTGCTTTTGGCAGGCGTGTAATATGTTTGGTGTAGATAGTTAAAATGGATGAGCTTAAAGCGTGAGTTCAGTGTGACTTTCTGAGTCTGATGAAGTATGTATTCCCATTCTTCCTCTGGGGTGGGGGCCGTTAAGCTTTTTCCCACCTCTCTTTTGTGCGTGTGTTTTCGGGTTTTGTGTCAGTTATGAGAGAGCTGTATATTGACGAGACCAGAATTCCCTCTCCCTGTGCCTGTATCACACCAGGAAGCAGTTGCCACGTTCGTGGTGGTTGTGGGAATGAGGGGAGGAAAGCCTGGATGGTATAGCGCAGTCTAAGGTACAAGAATGTGTCGAGGGAAGTGGTGCTGCCCCTCTCTTTGGCTTGTTGCAGTGACATGAATGTCACTTTGACATATAGGTCACCCAGTGAGTGTATGTGTACTTTGTCAGCCCATTGCAGAAAGGCCTTTTCGGCCATGAAGGGTATCCCCAGAATAAATCTAACGGGAAGGAGGGGGGGGAGGGGAGAGTATCTGGTTTGCACCCTGTACTTTTTTTGTGCTTTTTTTTTTTTGTTTACTTTTTTCTCCATATTGCGGATGTGGACAGCACTACGTTTAGTGTAGTGTGGGGCACTGGTCGTTGGCTGATGACTGCTCTTAATAGGTTAGGTGATGTTAGGGCTCGCTCTATCTGGACATGTGGTCTGATGAAGTGGGTGGCATACCAGTAGCTCAAGAATTGTGCTTGAGCGGCCCAGTAGTATCGTTCCAGGTCGGGGAGCGCCACGCCCCCCCTTCGACACCGGTAATATAAGTGTTGTGTAGGCTACCCTTGCTGGTTTACTGGCCCAGATTAGTTCTAGTGTGAGGCTCTTTAGTTTTCCAAGATAACGCAGAGGTATTAGAATTGGTATATTGGCGAACAGATAGAGAAGTTTAGGGAGGATTACCATTTCGGGAGGATTACCATTTTGACCAATGACGTTCTCCCCCAGAGCGTCAATGGTAGTGATTTCCATCTGTTCACTTTCTCCTGGAACGATTTCAGTGCCGTCTCGTAGTTATCTTGGAAAATATCGTGGTGGCTTTGGGATAACAGAATCCCCAGGTACCGTACTTGGGAGATCTCCCACTTAAAGTTAGTCATCTGCGACTTTTCTGGTATTGGGGCTTAGGGGAAATACAATTGATTTAGAATGGTTAATTTTCAAGCCTGAGACTGCGCCAAATGTAATTCTTTCATGCATTATAGGGTTCAGATTTTCCTTGGGGTTTTGAATGAATAGTACTAAATCGTCGGCGTAGAGGGAGATAATCAGTTTATGGGGCCCTATGGAGAGACCTCTTTGGAGTTGCTGTGCGCGCAGGCCTGATTCCAGGGGTTCCATCACCAGCGCAAATATTAGAGCCGATAGTGGGCATCCCTGCCTGGTTCTGCGTTGGGGATAGACCTCTGCGGATTACGTTGTGCCAAGAATGACTGATTGTGATTAGTTATATAGTAAAGACACTAGTTTGACGAAATGGTTCCCCAGTCTGAGTTGCCTGAGCACCGCAAACATGAAAGGCCATTCGGAGTCTAATGCCTCCTCTGCGTCGAGAAGGACTGCGACTGCCTGGTGTGAGGGGTCAAGTGCCTGCATGTCGCAAACATTCTTCTTATGCCGAACGTTGTGTTGCGGCTGGGATCAAAGCCTGCCTGGTCAGCAAGTACCAGCGCCGGCATCAGAGGGAGTAATCTTTTGGATAGGATTTTGGCCAGAATCTTATTGTCAAAATTTATTAGGGAAATTGGTCTGTAGGATCCGCATTCCTCGGGCGGCTTGTCTTTTTTATGTAGGAGGATTACATTAGCTTCCCTTAGGATTTGGGGGAGAATTCCTGTTTCAAACGCTTCCTCATAGACTTTCAAAGGGAGAGGAGCCAGTGTGGGGGCAAATCTTTTATAAAATTCCCCCATTAAGCCATCTGGTCCTGGGGCTTTAGTATTGGGTAGACTTTTTATTGCTTCTTGGATCTCCTCTAGTGTAATGGGGTAATTTAAGGGTTCATGAAGTTCTCTCTCTACCCAGTACAATTCTGTGTCGGCGAGGTAGTTGTGTAAGATCTCGGTGTCTATTGGGTGTTTTGCACTGTAAAGGTTCTGATAAAAGGCGCGGAACACTTCAACTATTTCCTCCTCCATGTGCACTGATGCACCTTGTGTGGAGAAAAATCTTTCTACAAGGGTTGGTTTCCTGTCAGCGGCAATCAGGCGAGTCAGGAGGGCTCCCGGTCTTTGCCCATCTCCGTATTGGCATATCTGATGGCCTCGTCTTAGGAATTTGAGCTCACGTTCTGCTGCGGTTCTGAATTTCAGTAGTTCTTCCTTGAGTTCCGCTTGGATGTGCATTTGGTTTGTAGCGGAGTTCTAGAGCTTTCAGGCATTCTTCGCTGGTGGCCAGTTCACAACGTATTAGTTTGAATATCTTGTTTTCTTTAGCGATGCATAACCCCCTTATGTAACACTTTTTTTAATGTTTCCCAACGTGTTCCTGCTGAAGAGACTGTGCCTTGGTTGAGGTTCAAGAAGGATGCGAGTTCCTCTCGTAATAATTCGGATACGAAGACATGATCAGTTAGTGTTCCGGGTATAAAGCGCCAGTGGGGGGTTTTTCGTTTGGTGTTAGGGATGTTGCATTCAAGTGTCACTGTGGCATGATCTGAGAAGGTTCTAGGAAGGATTTGCCATTTTCCTCATTGAAGCGTGCTTCGTGCAGAGACGAGGAAGTAGTCTATGCGTGAGCTCGTGTGGTGGACTTCCGAATGAAAGGTATATTCATGATTCTCCCAATTCCCATGTCTCCAAATGTCGATCGGGTTGTATGCACTGCAGATCTCTTGCATTTGGCGGCTGGCTTTGGACGGCTGGGCTGTTAGTGTCTGTGATTTATCTTTCTGTGGGTCTAAATGCGTATTCGGGTCTCCTCCCCAGATTATGGTTGCTGTGTTGGCTTGCGAAAGGTGGGAAAGCACCCAGTCGAAGTTGTTTGCTCCGTCTACGTTGGGGCCATAGGAGTTCACAAATATAACCTCCTTCCCGGCTATGACACCCTGCTCTAGAAGAGCCCTACCTTCCGCGTCTTTTTCGACTTTTATCATGCGGAAGCTGGATTTAGGGTTTATGAGGGTGGCAACTCCTCTGGCATACGATGAGTAGGAGGAGTAGCAACGGTGACCGCCCCAGTTTCGGGCCCACAGATGTTCTTAGTTTGGTAGCAGGTGCGTCTCCTGTATAATAGCTACATCTACGTTGTGTTGTTTGAGGTATTGCAGAATCTTTCTTGTTTTAGACAGACGTTATCTCCTCTAATATTCCACGTTGCTACCTTGAATTGATCGGATAATTTTGTTGTTCATGGTGCAGTGGTTGCACGTAGTCTGTCAGTGACCAGCAGCGGTTCGGCAATCCCTGTGGGAGCAAGTATGCGCTTGTTTTACTTAATCTCTGGGGGCAGAGGGTCCCGGTGTGAGGGAGCGGGGGGGGCACAAGGGAGGGATTGGTCGGCGCTCAACCACAACAAACTCAGAAAACAGTACCTTCCACGGACAACCCCCAACTCGTCTATTCGGTATCCCCCCAAACAGAATTAACGGTGCTCCGCGTGGCGTTTCATGGTTCATGGCGGGTTTCTTTCTGCTCTTTCCCTCCGGGGTGCCCCAGGCACCTTGTTGGGGACTTTGCATCCATGCCCATTGAGGAATGCACTTGCATCTTCTGGCGAGTTAAAGAATTGGACTTTCCCTTCGAATTGAATACGTAATTTTGCAGGGAAGATCATTGAGTATACTATTTGGTTGTCGCTTGGTCAGCGTTTGACCATTGTAAAGGATCTTCTTTGGGCCTGGACTGTTGGGGAGAAGTCTGGATTAATTTGTATGGCGTCCCCGTCGTATTGAAGGCTACCTTTCCCTCTGGCCAGCCTCAGAATCGCGTCCGTCCTTGTAATTTAGCAACTTGGCTATAATCGGGCGAGGAGGTGCTCCGGAGATGGGTCTGGCTGCTGGGATACTGTGTGCCCTCTCCACGATGAATAAAAGACAGCGATGTGTCTCCGAACAGTCTTCACACATCCTTTTCATGTGGTCCTCCATCTTGGTTTGTAATTGTTGTTCCCTGACTCCAACCACCCTTATATTGTTTCGACGGGAGCGTCCCTCCAAGTCTTCATTCTTAGCCATGACTGTTTTCATTTGGGCTTCTAGTGTTGACACCCTAGACGTCAGCGCCACTGCGCCATCGTCTAGGACCGAGACCCTCTGTTCGACATTGTCCAGTCTGTCCCTGTGTTTGTTGAGGCGATGTTGAAGTAGATCCACCTTGGACGATAGCGAGTCTATCTTGCTGTCCAGGTTGCCTATACCTGTTTTTAAGTCCATTAGGATCTCTCGGATATCCATTTGTTGAGGCTGCTTCTCTTCAAGGCTTAGAGGATTTTGAGGGGATTCCGCAGACCCTCTGGTCTTGAGGTTTTAGCGGCAGGTCCTGCTTCAAAGTTAAGCTTTCGCTGTGACTTGTCGGTTTTACCCATTATGCTGCTGTGTTGAAGCACCTCACAATTTGGGTGGGTGCTGGCGACCGCAGTGTTCCAATACTGGGGTGCTTGCACTGGCAGACCTTGCTCTGGAAGAGGCCTGGGATGAGTGCATCGCCTGGTGTTTCTCAGTGGCTCCCCAGAGACAATGGCACTGCAGAGTCCGTGTTTAGCTGCGTGGGCCGCTTGCCCGGGCTACTATTTGGTGGAGAGAGGTGATTGTCTTGTGGTGTTGTCCACCTGTGTCATCAGGATTGGGCTTTCAACTGGCGTTATACGGGAGGCTCAGGGTTGTGTATTGAATGAACGCTGTCCCTGAGAGGTATTGTTTAAGATGTGTCGATGCAGTATGCTGTGATCGTGCAAAAGGTTCCTCCATCTCGACGGTCCTGTTGCTACTCTGTTCCTCCACTGCAGGTTTCACCGTCACTTCAGGCTGCTCTGTTGTGTGGCTCGCGGGTCAGCGGTGAACCGGGTGGGGGGTCCAGTACCCTGTCTGGTCCTCCGTGCTTGCTGGGATGAGCGTTAATTTGCGGTCGGTGCTCGTGTTTTGCACTGCCCGCTCAGGCACAGGAATACGTTTATGGAAATAATTATCATCTGGGGAGGGAGGCCCTGTAGCAATCGGCTGTATCAGTTCAGATCTTTATTATGGTGCGGCTAAGGGCCGGCCGGGTTGCGGCTCACGGCTCACGATTAGGGCTCCCTCGCTGAGCTTGTAGCCGTATATTGCGGTGCTCCCCTCCCCCGGGCTCTGAATTTTTACAGCCGGGGTACGGGGGAGGGTGGGGCAGGACACTGCGAGGAGGCCGCCCAGATTTGTTTCTTTCCCGCAGGTCCTCCTCGGCCTGCTGAGCGTGCTCTCCCCGCCTCCGGTGCCTCGATCTTGCCTCTCCACGCTCTGCGGTCGCACCGCTCACCTCTCTGGTGTGGCCCCAGGCTGGGACCGACGTTGTGGGCCGGGTCGATGCTCCGCCTCACCCGACTGTGTGCTGGTATGCCCAGGCGTCTTCCGCTTTCTCCGGCTGGTATCGTGTGGAGACGCGGCCACCGCTTGCCTCGCCTCTCCTGCTCCGCGGCGTCTTCTGCTCTCTCCAGCTGTTACCGCTGTTGAGATGCGGTCCTCGCTTGCCTCTCCTCTTCTGCTCTGCCGACGCAGTGGACCCACGGCAGTCTCTGGGATGAATATGCTGTACACTGGTGGGCAGGGACTCGCTGGGGTGCCGCCCTGCGACCTTGGACCATTCAGGCCCTGCGCTTTAGAAACGCGGTCTGAACCTGACAGCCTTCTTTGCTGTGGTGCCCCAGGGCCCCTGAGTCAGTTTTCACCTGTGTTTCAGGCACCGCAGTTGCTTTGGTTGTTGAGGCTTCGCGCCTGTGTACCAGGCTAAGCTCACATCAGATTTGTGACGATTATACAGGATTTAGGAAGGAACCTCCAGGGAGCTCACAGGGGAGTCGCCATCTTGGTTGGCCCTCTAGCGCCCTCTCACCATTCGACACAGTTGAATGCCTTTTTGGCATCCAGACCCAAAAACAAAGTAAGGATATGTGTGTTCTGGGCTATGCCTGGGCGGCCTATAATCTTCCTAACATGGTCTAAGCCCAGCCTCCCCTCACAAAGCCGGCCTGCGACACTCTCTTCCCTCCCACTCCCCCCCCCCCGAGCTATCAGACAGGGTAGCACCTTTGCCTAGTCCGCTCGCTAGTATCTTAGCAAACATTTTCACATCTGTGTTCTAGACTGCAATGGGACGATGCACACAGAGTGGGATTCTTCCCAGCCATGGGTATTAGATATCTTGGTCTCGCTCATGGTTCCACACCCTACCCTCCCCAGATAGAATCTCATTAAACAGGCTATGAAGTGGTGTCATCAAACAATTTACAAACTGCTTAAAGAAGACCACTGTAAGGCCATCTAAGCCTGGGGCATTATCCTTCTTTAATGAGGAAAAGGATTTCCTCCTTTGTAGTCTCCACTTTCAGCAGATCTTGTTGCTCCCTCGCCAGGAGGGATATGGGGCATTTATCCAAGAAATTGCATGTTTTAGAAGGCTGTGGTTGTTCAGTGGTATGATTTTTATAGTATTTATCGAATTCCCCTAGTATGCCCTTTTTGCTTGTGGAATGCCCCCCCCCCATCCCCTTGAATCCCTGCAATTTGCTTTGTCCTACTCCTTTGTTTAAGTCTCCAGGTCAAAATTGTCCCTGCTCCATTGCCCTCTTCAAAGTACTGTTTCCTCATTCGAATCAGTGTGATTTGGGCCTTAGAAGGCTCTAGTGCAGTGATATTCAAATTGTGGGGCGGCCTCGTTCCCGGGGGCGGGGGAGAAGGGGTGCGAGACCACAGACAGAAATGGCAAAAAAGGGAGCAAAGAAAAATCGGGGCAGATGGAAGCCCTGGGCAGGGCCGGCTCGTCCATAATGGGCGAGAGGGTGTCAACCCAGTGTCCCCCTCAGCATTTTGGAGGAGCGAGCCCAGTGAAACACTGAGCGCTCCCTCCGCTGCTTTTTCAAGCTTAGGGAGCGCTCCTGGCTGGCAGAAACTTTGTTTCCCTTTGACAGTTCAGTTCCCCAGCCGCACATTCTCAATGAGCCATGCAAGTCTGGGGGCGTTTTGCTTCCCCAGCCTTGCATAGCGCGTTAGAAATGCTGGCTGGGGAACTACTTGTCTGTATGTGCGAGGGGAGCTCCTGCACACCCTTGCACATACATACATACATACAGCAGGCTGGAGCGGGGAGTTTTAGCACCCATGCTCAGGCCCTGCACACATGTGCAGGAACCAGGAAGCTATTGCTTCCTGATTCCTGTTCATGATGCAGGAGCTGTAGCGCAGGGGAGGAAAATTCAGCACCAGGGTAGGGGGGGTGCAGGAGAGGGAGATAGGAAGAGAGGGGAAGAAGGAGGGGGAGACAGAGAGAGAGAGGAAGAGGGAAAGAGGGGGAAGACCCACCCCCTGTGGAGCTCATTTTGGAAAGGGGGAGGAGGGCTGTACAACAAAGGTATTATAAAAATGCTTTTGTTGCACAAGCCCCATACCCACCTGCCAAAATAAGCTCTCCTTCTGAGGTGCTGTGGAGCATAGGGGACAGGGATGGTTATTTTTTAACTGGACATCTATCATAGATGTCCAGTAAAAAATACAATGCTTTCCCCCTGGGCCGCTCAGTGCCTTGCATACACACCTAATCACTTTAATTGTGTATGTGTGTTGGGCGCTGTGGGGACCTGGGGACTGTGCTGGGAGAGGGGTGGGGGAGCTCAGGGACTGAAATAGGAACAGGATGGGGGAGCCATGGGATAGTGGTGGGAGCAGGTTGGGGAGAGCCCAGAGTCTGTGGTGGGGTGGGGATGAGGGAGCCCAGAGACTGTGATGGGAGCAGGTGGTGGAACCCAGGGGACTACTATAATGGGAGTAGAGTGCGGTGACGGCACACGATTGTACATAGCCATTTGGATTTACTATCCTTTTGGCATTTATGGGGGGCCCGGCCTGCCCACATTTTGTAAGGTGCACAAAGATTTCCTGGAACCTGTTTCCCTGACTTTTTGTCTTCTGACCTACAATTCACTGGGAAGTGCCAGGCCTTGCTCCCGCCTTAGCTGGTTAAGCACGGCGGCTTTGGAGATCAATATTCCCCTTATGTATGCCGTCAATGCATCCCACCTTATCGTTTCGTCCACTTGTCCCACAAGGTTATGATGAAAAAAGCCCCAAATGGCATTCTCCATCTCATTGCTCATAGTTGGATCCCTCGGCAATGCTGGGTTCAGTTTCCACTGCCTAGACATAGGTTCAGGGGCCAGAGATTGATTGACCTCTGCACCAGAGCATGGTTTGAGAAATCTATGTTCCCTACCTCGACCTCACCCATGCTCTGGACGATTGCGTTATTGACCCAGAAGTAGTCTATTCTAGAATATAGCCGAGTCGAGTGGCAGAAAAAGGTGTAGTCCTTCGTAAAAGGATGGACGTGCCTTCAGACATCCACCAGGTTGGAGTCCTCCAGCTGCCTTATAAGATCTTCCGAAAGTCTACTTGCCCCCAGTATGACCCCCTTTGTAACACCCCAGTTTGCATCCATAGGAAGATTGAAATCCCCGCAATTATAATGTGGCCCTTTGCAATTCTCCCAACAGTGCTCTTAGGAAATCATTGTGCCCCACATTTGGAACATAAATTAACACTGTCACCTCCACCCCTCCCACCTACCCCTGTGCAAATAGGTTTCTACCCTCCCTATCTGCCTTGCACTCTATTAGTTGGAATTTAATCATCTCTCCTATCAGAATTCCCACACCTCTTCTCTTTGCGCGAAAGGCAGAGAGGAACTGATGCAGAAAGAGGTTAGTAGCAGCCTTTTGCTGTCCACCGCTCTCAGGTGGGGCCCCTGAACGAAGGCTTTGTCTTATCTGTTACCCACCTTAGCGTTTGCAACATAATGGTACGCTTCTTTGAGGAGTTTAGGCCACGCACAATATATGTCATACGTGTCGGCTCCATATTACTGATGGAAACCAACCCTCTTGGCTCGGTCCTAATTGAATCCAGCCCCCTGCTCCCATCTACCCCCACCCATTGGAACCAAAACAAATATGACCACATCTGTGTTTCAGACAAACAAATAACTTAACTCAATGTTTAACAAAGGAAGTGTTCCACATACAGTGACGTATAATGGCAGTCATAGCTGCCCAACAGGGAAGGAATATGGGTCCCACCTGTAGGAAAGGCCTGCTGCACCAAACCAAGGCTAGAACACCCCCACCCCCCATTACCCGCACAGCCTCTCCGGCTGTCGACTGGGTGGACTCTCAACGTGTAAAGGAGAGAGATAAACACTTTAGTCCTTGGCTTCTTTCAGGACTCATTGCCTTGATTGGATCTCCTCTCTTGGAACCACCCCACATATGGCACCTTCCTCCAGCTTCTATCACTGTTCTCCTTGTGCGACAAGCCCACAGAGATTCAAAGGATTTTTTCCGCCTCTACTGGAGCTGTGCACCGCCATTACGGAACGGGACAGTCCATCTGTATTCAAACTGCTCCTTTTGTAGCTTCCCCGCAAATATTGTCTCTTTTGGAGGGTTGGGTCTGCACGGTCCTGGTATACCAGAAGCTTCTGATTCCTAGAGATGATTTCCCCCATTAACTTGAAGGCCCGCAATATCTTTTCTTTGACTGTGAAGGCATGAAATTTCATGATTATCTCTCTTGGTTGAGCTCCAGGTCCCTTGCGTAGGGGTCCGACCCTGTGAACACGATCCAACCATGTCCCTGCCACAGCAATCGCTGGGAACGACTCTTCAAAGAATCGGAAGACCCATGTCCTTAGGTTGGAGTCCTCTCCATTTTCTTCTGGGCCTCTTATTCTGAGGTACTCCCTACGATGCCTGTTTTCAAGATCTTCCGTTGTCATAGAGTTGGCTAATATCCTGCTTTTCCCCAGCCGTTTCACCCTAGATGTGTATAATGTCCTCTTGCAAAGAGTATATGACCTCCTCTGTATCGTCTGCTCTTGTAGTGATTTTCTTCATGTCCCTGTAGAGATCTACCAGGGTCTTTTCCTAATCTCTTTGGTGCCCCTCCCTCCCCCACACCCCACCTCTCTCGTTCGTGACTGTTTCTGAGGTGTCTTCCTTGAGGGGCGCCATATACTCCAGTAGCTCTTTTTTTTAGAGAAGTATAATAAATCGGGCTCCTTTTGTAGTGGGTTCTGCAGTTTTCACCCCTTCCCTTTTCTGCTCTCCTTCCCCCTGCCCCCTGGCTAGTGCAGGAGACCAGAGGCAGGTAATCGATCTGCATCTACCCAGGGTCTTAAGAGTAGTCATGAAGGATCAGTGCACCCCTTACAATTCACAGGTTAGAGTGCACTCAATCTCAGCAGAGTTGGGCACAGCTGTGCTACCTTCCTGAAGATTTGCTGTGCTGAGACACTGGGTCAGTGTAGGGAGACCGTCCGTACTGTGCCTGGTCCCAAGTGATGCACGGGGACCTGGGAGAGGATGCAACCCACCTTAGCTGGTAAATAGCCTACCCTTCTCTAGCTACTGTCATCTGGGAATGCCACCTACCAAGGACCTAGCTGGGCAGTTCCAGCACACCAGGATCTTTCATGGCACTTCATTGTTCCACACAGCCCGTTTTGTCAGGCCGTCTCTTCTTTTCCCTTGAGAGATGCCAGGGATATCCGTCGTCCATCCACGTTCCGCAGGCATGCAATTTTCAATCCCCCGCTGTGCTGCACTCTAGTTCGGCAACCAATGAGGCTGCTGTTGGTTCGGGCGGAGGGTTTGAGAGCCACGTAACGAGCCCACAGCCTTTGGCACTCAGACTTTCAAACCACAGTTCTGCCCGTTGAAACCAGTTCGCCAATGCACCATGCCAGCTAAAGTGTGCCATTGCCTGGGTTCGAACCAAGAAGCATTTCAGCACTTGCATCACTTGACCCACTGTTCGGACCACCTGTCCCTTCATTGCAATACAGTCGACGTTTGATTTGACCTTGCCATTTTCTCCGAACCGCACCCATTGAGCAATGCATCGAACCAGCTCACCTACGCATTCCGTTATCAGCACATCCGCCACCGAACCTCTACCTTCAAACTGTATCTGGTGGCATCCACAATCCGCAAAGCATAATTCTGCTTTGAACCTCATCCTTCAGTTCCACCCTGCCTCAACATCTGCTTGCCATTGGACCACCATGACTGTTGCATTTTCGAACCAAATCCGAACACCAAAAAGCGCTAAGGAGCCTGGTTTTCTGTTGTCGAGCAAGACACTGCCAAGGTATTAGTGCCTGAAAACTGCCCTGATGGTCCATTTTGAGCCCTGCAGACTGGCTAGATCACATGAATCCCTTTTTGCAATTCAGGAACGTGTCCTTTTTGTACATTGTGTTTTTTATTGCAGTTCTCCCCTTGTCGGTTTTCTATTTAGTTATTATTGCATATGGAGTGTTTTTAATTACTATATATATATATATATATTTATTTTGGAATGTTATACTTCACTCTTTGGATTGCTACTGAGTCACATTCACACCTCTCTTAAGAGTATAGCCTTCACTGTACCCACATTAGCACAAAATGCGAAGGTGGCATATCTTTTAGCTGCGCCTGTTTTACCTTTTCATTGGGCTGTAGAAGTGTGAGGGCTGATAATGCGCTTTCACCTCTGTTCATCCTTGTACCTCTGCAGGGGACTACTAGGAAACTAGAAATATATGTGTTCAAAATTGCCATAATGTTAAGTAGAAAGAATGTGCTAAGTGGGTGTACTAGAATATCTGCCATGATGTGCTAACTTGTCATACAGGAAACTTGCATTGATCTGCTAATTTGGCAGAATGTAATTTGATAACTGTACAGGATGTAAACTGGTAAGGAGTGTGGTAAGTTGATTTGCTGTACACAGTCATTGATGTGTTAACTACACAAAATGTGAACTGGTAATGACTTGCCAAGTGGTATTGCTGGAAACAGATTGTAATATGATAACTAGGCATAATAAAAACTGGTCACAGTGGCCTAGCCGTGTTTAAGTACACATGCAAAGATTAAAAAAAGGAAAAAACTCTTTACTCGATTATTTAGTCCATTGCAATTTCTCTTTGTGGGCAGTATACATGATCTGGCAAAGTAATTTACTCCTAGCTAACTTGTATGTTTATAAATGTATCCCAAAATATTGCTCACGTGACCATTTCCTGTTGGAAGGGGAGTGTGTTCAATTTCTCTCCTAGTGTTGGTGGAAGAGCTGAAGTTGCCCAAATGGGTCCTGTACTTCAAGTGTTGTCCTTTGTGAAACAAAATGTTTATATCCAGTCTACTGCCGCCACCGTGTTGCAGTAGAATGATGGTGGAAATTATGTTGTACATTGCTTTGGAGACTGAGATTATGTGCATGCCAAACCTGTTTAAACTGATCTCTCGTTCTTCTTTTTACATCCTAAAATGTTACATTTAAGGCATGTTAGTGTTTTTCAGCCTCCCAAAGATAGACATTTTCTTTCACATTTGTTTACATTGTTATGTGCGTTTATGTAGCAGTCCAACCACATTGTACATTCCTGTGCTGTGCATTTAAGGCCTAGGTGGGCCGCCAGATTGCTCCCCTGTGAGTGAATGTGTTTCGCTTATTGAAGCTGGGAAGGAGTACCCCCACTAGTTAGTGTGCAGGAATGCTTCTGATTGCTAGGGAGTACACGCTTGTGATTGTGTTTTGGGGTTCCCTAAATGTGTTGGAGTACTCCATGGTCAGTGGGTAGGACTTCTTGTTCAGTGAGTGTGAGGGAGCTGCATAATGGAATTGAGGCATTTTTTGTGATGTGTAGGAGGCTCCTATCCTCCAGTGCAACCTAGTTAACATCCTGTTGAACCAGTGGGGGAGGGGAAAGGGTGAATTGCACATATGGTAGCTGGCAGACTGCTGTTTTCAGGTTAGGAGACAACATTTTAATTCTAGAATTTGGAGAAACAGTTTAGACAAATGAATGGTGCACTGTATTAGTTTCCAGTGGCTGGAAATCTAGACCTGGCTATATGCATCCTTGTTCAGCAAAAGGATGGCACTGTACTGTTTTCAGACCAAGCCAGGTACAAGATAGGTGATAATTGTGTACTGGATACGGTTTCCCACAAACCGAGCCAAGTAAGACCTGCTACACATACCACAGGAATATTGGTACCCTCAGGAAGGCACCAGAATATTGAATAGAGCTGAAACATGTTGTCCATGAAGCCTATGAACGGTCTCCAGATCCTGTGAAATGCTTTTCCGTAGCCTCCTTTTGAGTACTGCAGTCAATTTCAATAGAGCCCGGTTTCCCCAGATTTTTCTCCACCACATTGCGATCTGGCCACCGTCCTGATCCTTCCATTGCTGGGTGAAGGTCAGTCTAGCCACCATCAGAAACTGCCTCAGAAGTTTGGTCATGGTGCCTGACATTGAGTATTGACGCCCCTTACCCGTTTCTCCCAAAACTAGAATTAGTGGGTCCAGTGAGAGGACCATGGCATTATAGCCTTAATTTTAGATTGTGTCTTTTTCCAGGTATGCATGAAAAGGTCCACCACATGTGCCCAAGCTTCACCACACGATGTAGCCTCTGAGGATAACACTACCATTGTAGGTATATTTTATGTGCGCATTCCTTGATTGTTGTACATTTAGAAGCTTTTGAGGCCCTAGCCCACAGCCTACGCCAAGTGTCTGACCTAATTGTCATACCTAATGTCTCCTCCCATTTCTTTGTTTATTGGGAATCCTCCTCTGTGTCGACGCCATCGGCTAAATGATGCCATTTAGAGAGCCTCCCATTCTCTCAGCCTTTCCAACAGTGTTAAGTCTTCTCCCTTTTGATCCAGAGAAAGGTCTGCGTTGTCAGGGATGGAGGAGTATAGGCAGAACGCCGGGAGCACTCCCCATTTCCAGCTCAGCCTGTCCCATTGGGACAGTGAGGATTGAATAGACGTGCAGCATACCCCCTCCCATTTTAGCTTATTTGCATAAGAAAGGGAAATGGTTGTAGCTTGTTGTTCTAGGTCCAGACTCTTTATCTTCCCTCTTGGGTGCACTAAGTCAAACACATGCGCTGCTTGTCTAGCCATTAAGTATTGTACAATGTTCAGGAACCCCACCCTGCCTGCCAGGCAGTTCTTCACCATAATCTTCTTTGCAACTCTGGCTCTTGCCCCCACACCTCCAGATACATGTATACTCCCTCATGGACCCTGCAGGGGGGAGGCTATGAAAAACGTAAAGCAGTCTAGGGAGAGCATTCATTTTCCAAGCTATTGTAATTGGTTATTTATAGCATTCATTTTCCAAGCTATGACTCTTCCCATCCATGATACTTATTGGTGAGACCAGTATTTCTGATCTGCGGACAGGTCATTGATCAGCTTCTGGTAATTCTTATGTGGGTTTGTCGGAATTGTAATCCCAAGGTATTCTATACTTTGTTTCCCCTTGTGAATATCCCCCGCCCCTCTCAACGCCCTCAAAACCTCCTGGAGATTCTCCAACACTATCAATTCCTTTGATTTGCCGTAGATAGTTGAGAATCCGGAGACCTCCTGGAATGATCCCAATTCACTCCGTACAATAAGACCTCAAATAAGAGGCCTTTTAATGTGAAGAAAGTGGTGCTTTTTTATTTAAATAGAGATAAGGCACGCGGAGTACAGATTTGACAAAAACCTGTTTTACTGTTTTTGCCCTTTTTGAAATAGTTGTTGGCACATGCATTTTACCATGATCCTGCTTTCCTTTTGCCTCTAGGTTCTTGAGTGTGGAGTATGTGAAGATGTCTTCTCCTTGCAAGGTGACAAAGTTCCCCGCCTTCTCTTGTGTGGGCACACAGTCTGCCATGATTGCCTTACACGCCTCCCTCTTCATGGCCGGGCAATCCGGTGTCCCTTTGATCGGCAAGTTACTGAACTTGGTAAGGATACAATTGATGCATATAATTTCACATTTAGGAAATCAGTGCTGTTTTTTTTTTTTTTTCGTTATTGACTTACTTAAAAATGTGGTTCTTCAGCTTAGTCCTGGAACAATTTCTAGTAAATAGTTCCTTACTTTTCAGAACCCTTGTATTTGTGTTCCTGCAGGCAAGTGTCATTGTGGAAACCATGCGCAAACTTCCACTGATCTCAAAGTGCTCAGTGGTAAAAGAACGAGAAGCAGAAGCCATCTGGATGAAAAAGCCCTTTGAATCCCCAAAAAAGCTTCTCCTCCATAGCAAAGACATACAAACAATTCATACTCTGTGCAAAAAGGTCTACCTTTAATGTAAGGATTGCCAAGGCCAACTCTAGCTTCCGAGAGCTTTTTGCTATATTGCAAAAGTGAGAACCGCCTGTACCACCTGCTTAAAAACCGCCTGTACCACCTGCTTAAAAAATAGCACCTGGTGCACTGACATACAAAATTCTCTGTTAGACAAAATCACCATGCTCCAGAAGAAAATACTGCTAAAAAAGAGTGCACTGAACAATGACTCCCCCTTAACCGTTCCCCTGCTCTTAGTGACTTACTACAAAACCTCAACCTACTCAGCTTTAAGCCAGTCACTGAAAAAGAAGTAACTCAGATTATCACCGGCCTCAAACCCTCCCGCTGTCAAGGGGATGTCTGCCCTGCCCCCGTCATTAAGGATTGTGCAGATTGCACATTGTTCATTGCCCACCTAATCAACTCCTCGTTCACATCTGGTGGGGTACCAACCAACCTAAAAGAAGCCTGGAATTTGCCACTGTAAAAAAAAAAAACACTCTTGACCTGACCACCTCAACCAACTACTGTCCCATCTCTACACTCCCCTTCCTTCTTAAGATCCTCGACCGCGCAGATTATCTTCAGATTCAATCACACCTTGAAACTAAAAACCTCCTCGGCCTGCACCAATCAGGTGTCCGCCCAGGCCATGGCACTAAAACAGCATCACTGGACCGAAAAAAAACTGTTAGAAGAAATCAAAGACACATGCAGGGTAGCCGCCCTCCTCCTTCTCGACATCTCGGCGGCCTTTGACCTCGTGGACCCCCAAATCCTTTGCCGCCAACTACACTCTGCAGCTCACTTCTCACCTGAGGCCATAGCATGGATCACCTCTTTCCTATTGAACAGACGATGAGCGTTTTCTCAACAATTGCCGCAGCATTACCCGCCCCTGTAACCTGCGGGTCCCCCAAGGTTCCTGCATATCACCTACGCTGTACAACATCTTCACCAAGTCACTCTTCGACCTCCTAGATGCACAGAGAATTTCTTACACTAACTATGCTGACAACAGTCCGCTCCTTCTCCCATTATCAGGCAACTGTGCTACAGACACGAGTCTACCAAACTATTGAAACCTGGATGGCCTTCCACATGTTATGTCTCAATTGCGAAAAGAGAGAGATCCTTCTGATCGGATCTCAATCCTCTCTAAACAAACTGGAAGCTACATTCAAATCCTTTGTCATTGACAGACATTCCATCCTGGTCTCTAGGGATCTCAAGACACTACATGTTTACCTAGATTCTACCCTCTCGCTATCCAGGCAAGCCAGCACAATCTCTTCTTCAGCGGCCTACACCACAATGCTGATTAATGCCTGCAGACCCTTTCTCTCCCCCGACAACTGCTTAACCATCGCCAGGGCACTTATCGGATCTAGACTGGACTGCTGCAATGTTCTGTTTGCAGGATCCTCTGTCCGCAACATCAACAAGTTATAGGTCATACAAAACCCTGCCCTCAGAGCTGCTCTCAACATACCGAGATGTGAGCACATCACCATTGCCAGATGGAAAGCGCACTGGCTTCCTATGCATGAGCAGATCTTATTTAAACCCCTTGCCATCACACGCAAATGTCACACGAGCACCTTGCCAAAATACATCTCAAGTAAACTCGCCAAAGTCCAATCGATCAGACCCGCTCGTACCCCCTACACTCACTGCCTGTCTGTCCCAAGATTCAGGCTCCAAAGAGCAGGTGATGTGAGTTTTCCTGTCATTGCTGCGAAGAAATGGAACACTCTGCCTCTTGAACTAAGAGCGGAACAATCTTACTGGGCTTTCCGCAAGCAGCTCGAGACACTCTTGTTCACCCAGTTTGCAACCACACCTAAGTCCGGAACTAACATTGTCCCTACCTTTCTTTAAACTGTATAATCCATCATATCCATGTAATTTTGATGCCTCTGGGCTAAGCGTGCTATACAAATGTGAAAATAAAAGAAATTAAATTAAATGAAAAGTTGCAGAAGCAGAGAAACGAAGACGCCGGCGCCGCTTCTGTGTTTGAAGCAAGGTTGGTCCTGAGAGGGTCTTCTAAGTTGAAAACCTGAAGTGCAGAGATTGCGCAGCAGGAAGCCGTGTTTTGATGAGCTGTCCCGTGGGAGAAAGAAGCGCTCCTTATTTTGTGTCTTATCCCAGTGTCTGGCGAGTACCTGAGTGCACAAAGAGCAAGACTGGCTCCTTTCCCGAACAGCGCGCGCCACGGAAATACAAACAAAACTGTCAGACGTTCAGGAATCTACAGAAGAAACGGTGGCTGCGGATCGTGCCGATGCGTAGCGGGAGACTGGTGTGTTGGCCTTTATTAGGTAAATCCGGGACGCACCGAAGTCGACCGCTGACTAACACACATTTTGAATACTGAACTAATGCAAGAATGTCATGTTGGCGTTATACTCACTTTGAAAAAAGGCAAGAAAAGAAAGGCTACAACGATCATTGACAGAGAAAAGAGGGGGCAATATTGAACCCAGATAGGAACCCACATTGTCAAAGTAAAGAGGGGGCAATACTTTAGAAAAAATAAAACTAACATTGGCAAGGTAAAGAGAGCACAATATTGCAGAAAGATTGTAACCATAATTCCCAGAGTGAAGAAGAGGCAATAGTTGAGCCATGCACCAACAAGCATTGCCTAAGCCAAAGAAGGGCAAGTATAACAAAGAGACATTGTCAGCACTTACCTGGTGTGAAAGTAGGAAATCAATAAAGGCAGCAGAGAAGCCCTGCTTGTGAAAGGTATCCAGGAGGAGAGGAACATAACCTGTATTGCATGTGGCAAATTAGTAGAACAAACAAAATGTGTATTGAATCCTCACAGAAGTTGTGAATCTCAATTTTGTTGAAAGGCAAAGACCTTACTAAAAGTTTGAACCAACACAGAGTACTTGTAGCAGTGTTAGGAGTATTTTTTATCCTGGCAGGTGAGTATACCAGGAAAGGTATTATTGGTGGTAGTTCTGGCAGGTTTGTGGACCAGGAAGAAGACATTGAAGTACTGCTTTGTGTTTGAATGCTGTGAAGGAAAGCACGTGGCAAGGACACTAATGTGTTTTATGAACTGTGGTGAAACCATCCTAACAAAACATTGCCTCAATATTCTTTAATGGCTCCCCCCACTAACAGACCAACTGTTCTCTTTCCTTTCTCTCCCTTGGTACATTGCTCGTTTTTTTTTGTACGATTACTTACCTCTGAATTGATTATCAATATGTACTAAATTGAATATTATTACGAATTATTGTAATACATTACCTGCCTTCTGTAAACCACCTCACCCTCACTCACTATCACCACCTAATAACCTAACCAACCATGCTCCTTTGCCTGTCTTTTCAAATTGCTTCCTGCATACCATATAATTATCATGTGACCTTTCATGATCGCGCTTTAATGTTGATTTGTTGCCAATCGAACTGTGGTCCACAACAATGTCACTGTCATTCACTGAACCTAAAACCACATAACCACATGCACTACTCACAGCCCTGAAAAAGACTTAGGTCGAAACGCGTGTCGGCTGTGTGCACTCACCTATGTTGAACAACTGGCATTATCTGCAACGTTAATGTTTTCAGACTGCTCTGGTGTTTTGTTGAAAACAATAATAAAGCAACAATTTACTAACACCAACATGACTCTTCTGACCTGATGATGAACCTAAACCACTAGCAAATCAGCTAAATCCTTGGATTATTGAATCCTCCCAGCGCCCAACATCATCCACAGGTTTGCCACCCCACCTACTCATTCAGCCATTGGGAACCCCGGAGTTGGTCCCCAGACAAACTAGGAGCCAGGCTGCGGGCTAACATACAATTATTCCTTAAACCAGGTGCGCGGTAGACTGGGAGTCCCGACCCAGATAACTCCAACCAACTGTAACCTTCTCTTCATGGTATTTTGAGCACGAGTCTGGCTGCAGCGTTTTGGATACTCTGGAGGTTTTTTTGACAGTTGTTGTGCCATTCCTAGCAATAGGCTGTTGGTGTAGTCTACTCTGGACATGATGAGGGTGATGATGGTGAGCGTTTTGTGAGTGAAAGAGTGGAATGATAGGATCATTTTTACTGCGTGTAGGAGGAAGAAGCATTTCTTGATTATTACATTTACTTGTAGCTCTAGCGTTAGTTCGTTGTCCATCAAAACTCTCAGGTTCTTTACTATTGTTGATGGAGCTGGCACTGTACCAAGTTCCGTCTGCCATGGGATGTAGTGATTGTATTGTATTTATTCATTTATAAAGGTCACTGAGCCGTGGGCATCTGGGCGCATTACAGTTTTCATAGTTACAGAAGACGAGGGCAAAAATACATATGCATAAAATGTGTAGCAGAAATTTACATATTTACATTGGATACATTAATTACATTTTCTTACTTTGATATAATATGCAGAATTTTGTAAAGGATACATGCACATGTGGTCACAGGTCTCGGGAGTGCACCCGCCTCTTAACATTAATCTTAAAGGAGTGGAAGGGAGATGTGGCTCTGGATAGAGTTCCATAAGACCAAGACTGGAAAGCTAGAGCCATCTGTTTTTTTGAGTTTGAAGTTGTCAATTCTCAGGCTATTGGATTGCGCCTTTTTGATAGGTCGTTCTGAGGTGTGTTTGGTAAATCTATCAATGAGGAATAGTTGAGCCTTATTGGAAAGACATTTGTGAGTAAGGTTAAGTGATTTGAACTTGATTCTGTCGTTTATGGAGAGCCAGTTGGTACGGCGTCTCACGTGAGAGATATGCTGAGTTTTGGGGTTGCTGATTGATTGTTTCTCGGCTTTTGGGTATGACCATTATTTCTGTTTTGCCTGGATTGAGTTTGAGGTTGTTTGAGTTCATCCAGCTGTAGAGTTCTTGTAGGCAGCGTTCCAGAGTTGTTTTCTTCTTGTGTGTCTTGTATTTTGTAGGCTATTTGTATGTCGTCAGTGTAGTTGTAGCATGTGAGGCCGTGTCTTTTAATGAGCTTGATTAGTGGACCCAGATATAAGTTGAAAAGCAATGGGGAGAAAGATGATCCTTGTGGTACTTGGGGTGGATTTTTATCTCTTTGTAGCTTTGCTGATTCTGTTGTCGAAGTATTTCTTTTTGGCCTTTTGGATTTCCTTTTTGCATGAGTGGATTTGTTGTTAGAATTGAAATTTCTTGGTCCGTTCGTTATTATTCCTCCATTCTAGTTCACGTTTCTTGTTTATTCTTTTCATGGCGCTGAGTAGTGGGGTAAACCATTTTGCTGTCGCTCTTTTGCGTGATGGGGCAAAAGGTTTTTCCTTGGAGATCTCGTCTATTGTTCTGGGGATCCACTTGTGAAGTAGTTCTGTTTTTCTTTCAAGGTCAGCTTCATCCATTGTTGCCGGTGGTTTGTTGATTTACAGTAGTTCAGTTAGGTTGCTATTTTTGATGTTCCTCCAGTTTCTTTTCATGATAGTTGGCAGATTGTCGAGTTGTTTAGTTGTTGGTGTAGCCAGCGTGATCATGAAGTGGATGATGAGGTGGACGCTCCAGAGGATCTGAATTAGTGACGCTGTGGTGATGAGGTTTTTGTTGGCGAAGATAGCGTCTTGTGTATTTCCCGCAGCGTGAGTTGCTCCTTTGACTAGTTGATGTAGATTCATTGTCTTAACTTGTTTGGCTAGTGATTTTTGTGCGATTGTGGTTTCTTCGTCAAACCCGATGTTGTACCCACCAAGGATTATCGGGTGTTGTTCGATGCCTAAGTTGGTGATTGCTTCCGTGAAGGCATCCACAAAGGCTGTATCGTATGTCGGTGATCTGTATACCAGAATTAACTTGAGGTTTGTTTTGGGGTTTGTTGATAGACAAAGGATTAGAGATTCACAGTTTTCGATGCTTAACCCCTTCAGTGCCAAGGACGAGATTGCTCGTCCTTTTTGGCACCTTGTTACACAAAACTGTAATCCAACCCCCGGGCTATGTGAGGGGGAGTTCCCCCCGCACTGCTAGGGGGCTGGATTACCTTCAGTTTCACGTCAGCGTGCGTACAGCACACCGACGTGAAAGTAATTTTCACCGCAGCAGCCATTTCAGGCTGCTGCAGTGAAAATAAAAGGTGAGCGTTCACCTTTCTCCCCCTCGATCTCCGGCTGTATTTCACACCCTGTGTGACAAAATTGCTGCCCGCGGATCGGGTGCAGGGCTTTCGGTGCGTGGGCAGCAATGGCCACTAGACACCAGGGATGTCTTTGAATGCGGGGGGGAAGTGGGGGCTGCTTACAGTAAGCAGCCCTGGCCCCCACCTGGCCCCCAAAGCATCGGGACACATATGTGTACAACCCTGCGGGCAGATGGCTGATCATCTGCCCCCAGGGAAGGGGGGGAAAAAAACAAACCGTGGGGATGGGGGGGTCCTGGGATTTTTTTGCCCCCTGAAATGGTGGTGGCCCTCCCCCTCCCACGCCAGATTTATGCCCCCAGGCAGGAGTACATGAGGTGGCACCCCCCATCCATTTGCGGGGTCGGGGGGAGGGCCACCAGGAATTAGTGTGCAGGCCCCCCAAAGGATGGGGCCTCCAGGTTAGGCCCCCCCCAGGGCAGATGGCTGATCATCTGCCCCCAGGGAAGGGGGCAATAAATAAATATATAAGGCAATAACAAAAGGGGATTTTGGGTGGGATTAGGGAGGCCACCAGTCACCAGGGATATATTTTACAGCAAGGGGGGGTGGCCCTTTCCCCCTCACCCCAAAGGGAAATGGGGGCACCCCTTGTAGCCCTCCCTGGGGGCAGATATCTGCTCTTAGGAAGGGGCATCTGCCCCCAGGGAGGGCTGAATGAGATGCCCCCCTGCATTTGGTGTGGGGGGGGTAGAGGGTCACCCCCCATTACATTAGAAAATTACCTGGCGGTTTAGGGTGCCCCTCAGCCCGCCCTAAAGTGTAGTGTACCTTTTTCATTTTTTTCTTTGTTTACAAAACTTGCCTTGGCGCAGAGTGGCACATTGGTGTGCCAATCTGGCACTGGGGTTCCCAAACCTTACTGCCCCACCCACTGGGGGGCCTGTCCCATTTTTGGGGGCCCTCTCCCCCCAAATGGAGGGGGGTGTACCTCACGCAGCCGTTTATAGGAGACTCAGGGAGGCCTGCATGAGGTGCCCCCGCCACCCTTTTGGGGGGAGGGTGGGAGAGGGCCCCCAAGAATGGTGGGACAGGCCCCCCAGTGGGTGGGGCAGTAAGATTTGGGCACCCCGGCGCCAGATTGCCACACCAATGTGCCCCTCTGCGCCAAGGGGAGTTGGGTTACCAAAGGAAAAAAGTGAAAATGGTGGAACGCTTTTTAGGGGGGGCTGTGGGGCACCCCAAAGGGTCTGGGAATTTTCCAATGGGATGGGGCGTTGAGTCCCCCCCCACCCCCACCCAGCCTCAATGGAGTGGGTGCCATGTCATGCAGCCCTCCCTTCGACCACATATCTGCTCCTAGGAATGGACGCCTGAGCCAGGGAGGAGTGCAGGACAGCCCTCCCCTTATCTGCCCCTGGGGAGGACTACATGAGATGGGCCGCCCCTCTAATTTGGCAATGTGTGGATTCCCACGGGTGTCCTCTTTTGGGAAATGCATGGGGTTGCCTGTTTTCCTTGCTGGCTTCGACACCCTAGGCCCAAATCTGTAGGTTGCCCATATGAACAAAATGGTCAGTGGTGAAAGGCTTGGGGTTACCAGTGGGTTACCCCTTTCCTTTTGCGCCCCCGGTAGGTGCACCCACACATGTGGGGTACCGTTTTCATCGGGACACGTGTGGGGACGTGGGAAGGTAGGCCATGTGTGTTTGGCGGTGTCATACATTCTTGCGTTCCTACAGATTCCCAAATTCCAAATTTGGGGGTAAAAAACAATTTCCAGACATTTCACTCTGCTCAACCACCGAAACACGCCGCCAACAACAGATGTCATGCCTTCCCGCGTTCCCACAGGTGTCCCAACGAAAACAGTACCTCACATGTGTGGGTTCACCAATCTAGCCGCAAAGGTAAACGGCTAACCCACTGGTAACCACAAAAGGGTTTGGGGAGATAACCTACAGATTTGGGCATAGGGTGTCCAAGCCACCAAGGAAAACTGGGAAAGAGGGCACCAGTAGGAATCCACAGAGGTCCAACTTGCGCGAAGCGGATCAGAATGTTTTACCCAGAACCCCCGACAAAGGGAAAAATGTGTTTTGTTTTTGGCACATTTCGGACTTTGCGGGGGTGTCTGGGTAATAAATTCTGGGCCGATTTGCGCAAATCGTACCTCTGCGGATTCCCATGGGTGTCCTCTTTTCGGAAATGCATGGGGTTCCCTGTTTTCCTTGCTTGCTTGGACACCCAAGGCCCAAATCTGTATGTTGTACTTGTCTGGAGAAAGTGTCAAATTCAGGTGTTGAAACAGACTTGGGGTTACCTGTGTTTTAGGATTTCTCCTTTGCGCTCAGGTAGGTGCACCCACACATGTGAAGTACCGTTTTCATCGGGACACCTATGGGAACCCGGGGACGGTAGGCCATGTGTTGGCGGCGTGTTTCGATGGGTGCGCCAAGTGAAATGTGCGGAAAATGCATTTTGTTTCCCCACATTTTGGACTTTGCAGGGGTGTCTTGGTGATACATTATGGGCCGATTTGCGCAAATCATATCTCTGCGGATTCCCACGGGTGTCCTCTTTTCGGAAATGCATGGGGCTGCCTGTTTTCCTTGCTTGCTTGCTTGGACACCCGAGGCCCATATCTGTATGTTGTGCTTGTCTGGAGAAAGTGTCAAATTCAGGTGTCGAAACAGACTGGGGGTTACTTGTGTTTTAGGCTTTCCCGTTGGCGCCCAGGTAGGTGCACCCACACATGTGAGGTACAGTTTTCATCGGGACACCTGTGGGAATGCAGGAAGGTATAACATTTGTTGCGTTTGTGTTGTTTTCATAAGGTTTTGACCAATTTGCTGGTGCCCTTTGTCTCACAACCCTCTCATTTTCCAAATGTGACCTACATTTAGTCGCTGCTTTAGGCACCATACACTTTTGTAACCTGCACAAGTCACCTACCCTTGAAAAGGTCTGCCTGTGCTCTTTCAAAAAATGGATGCTCGCCGTTCCTCACCACATTGGTTTTCCCGATTTACAGTGCGTCTGTTCTGGCCGTGAGCATAAAACTCCTGTGTACCATGGCTCAGTGTTTGGCTTGTGGTATTGCATGTTTTGTAAAACACTACAAAAAATGTGTGCTTTCCTAACTGCAAGAGTCGGGGGAATGTAGCAGAGCATTGCTTTTCTCAAAATTCATAGAAGCCATTGCCGTACCAAGCCAACCATGTCCAATACATACCTTTTTTTTTTCGGTCGTTCTCCCGCTTTTCCCCCAATCTATGGCATTTTCCCCTACCTAGTTGTTGCCTGACCTACGCAAATCACCCCTTCCTAAACTTGGAATTGTGTCTACTTTTCAGAAATATACGCCTTTCTGTCCTCCAATTCGGCTTTCCTACCCTTTTCTTCGATTCCGTCCATGCATGTCCAATTGGCAAAAAGGGCCAAAATCGCCTACCTCTCACAAAACAGTTGATAACCACATCAAAATATTTATTTTTCGTTTCCACTCAACCTGTTCTTGAAAGCCAGGAAATTGGGGAATTCAGCACAGCAAACCATTTGTTGCTAGTTCTTACAAGGAAAAAACCACAGGCTTCTTTGTACATCATTTTATTGCCATTTTTTGAAAAAATGCAAAATGTTTGGCCTTTTTGCTTATTTTCTCTCACCCCCCTACAGCAACCTACGATTCCTGGGTGGCGTTACGACCGCCTACATGTGGGAAAAAAAGGAGCCAAATTTGGCCGAGATATCTCAAGTAACAAAAAAGTCACAAGGCATTGAATGGCCACATACCGAAATTGCCAGAAAAGGCCCTGGTACTGGGGGGGAAATACCCTTGGCACTTAAAGGGTTAATGGTTCTTCTATTTTAATTTTCAGGTGTGCCTTGTATGGCATTGCCGGTCCTCCTCCTCTTCTGTTATTCTTGTTTGCTTGTGCACACTTTCTTTTTTTGTTTGTTTTTTTAAAAACTGTTTTTATTAACTTTTTGCATGTCAAACAGTACATACTAATGCCATCTAAAGGGCAACATGCCCTCCCCCACCCCCACATTCTCCCATTGTTTACATTCAATATTCACTTGCACACAAAGCTACCACTGTCACTGAGGGTCCCGGCACTGTTGCCATTAGCCAGTTGTCCATAAATTGTAATATCAGCTTTAACCACTCTGAGTCCTCATTCGCGAATGGACACAGGGATGCGACCCAGGGGAACGGGGGGGGGGTATTATCCGTAGTGTCTTGCACCAAGGGGTCGGTTTCTTGGTCTATGTCCATGGAAATGTAGCTCCTGAAGGCTGCCCAATAGTCCTTAGGTTTGCTGGTAGGAGGGAGCGTCAGGTTGTACTGTGTCTCCCTTCATTCACAACTCGACATAAGATTGAGCTGAGCCAGTGTTGGAATGTAGGTGCTCTGGCAGCCCCCCATGTACGCGCCACCAGGGATCTAGCAAACACAGAGGCCATGCCGACTAGCGTTTCTCGCTGCGCGAGTCCGCCTCAACTAAGGCCAGCAGCCAAATCTCAGGGTTAAGTGGAATCTGACCAGAAAGACTGGATCTGCGGGCAGAGCCACGCAACATGGTAGAAGTCAACTGGGGTCTGGTGACACCTCTTGCTATTCAGGATCTGAGTGGGAACTATTTGTGTAGGGTGAGAGGGGAGTAATATATCTGATGTAAGAATTAAGTGAATCAGACGGAATCTATTGTTAATCGAAACAGTTTTAGTCTGTGCCTGTATTAAGCTCCACTGTTACCTTCCCATTTGCCCCTATACTGGGCTGAAGGTGGGGGACCAAGTACCCGGGCCATACCATATAGGGTCGAAATGAACTTATTGGTGGATGTCCGCTTAGTAGCATACGTTAACAACGGAGATGTGTGGGGCGTGTTCGGAAAGTCAGGCCATCTGGCCCTCAATACCTCCCGCAGTCGGAAATACAAAAGCTGTGTGATGGGTGTCCATGTACCCCTGGACTTGAGGTCTTCCCATGATATGAATTTGCCTCCAGGGGCAACATCTCCTATTGTGTAGATCCGTAGGTTAGTGAAGTGTTGAATGAAGACGGTCTCATGTGTGAGTGGCATGCCTCGAACATTGTATATAGCCATAGATGGGGAGTACCATTGACCCAGCCCGGCCCATTTCGCCAGGCGGTCCCATGCCTTGAGAGTTAAATCTAAGGGTTGTATTTCTGCCCTCATGTGGCACTCCATAGGAGACCTTTGAGGTCATCAGGTTGGCTAATGGCTTTCCCAAGGCGTGAATGAGGGAGGGTGCCCGTGGAGAACCACCACCAGACGACATATTGAACCTGGGCTACTAAGTAGTATAAGAGGTCAGGGACGTCCAATCCACCCTGGGAGCATGGGCGGCACAGTGTGTGTAGTGAAATGCGAGGTTGTTTCCTGGCCCAAATCAGTTTGATCATCATGCTCTTTACACGGTTCCAAAGGACACAGGAGGCCATATTGGGACGTTATTGAAAACGTATAATCATTTCGGCAGAATCACCATCTTGGACAGTGAAATTCGAGCTGATTGCGAGATGGGGAGGCACACCCATGTGTCTACCCTGTGTTCCAAGTGTTGTAAGGCCGCTAGTAGTTCTCCTCGTGGAGTCTGACTGGGGATATGGACACTCAAATGAATGCCCAACTAGCGGATTCCCTGCGGGCACCAGGCGAAGACGTTACTGATGTCCTGCAGAGATACCCCTGCAGTGAGCGGGAGCACCTCGGATTTGGTCCTTTTGATTTGAAGGCCGGATAGGGCTCCGAATTTGGTGATCTCTTCCACCACGGGGTTTAGGTTGATCTGTGTTTTTTTTTTAATGTATATTAACATATCGTCCGCGTATAGAGAGAGACAATGGACTTATGTGAGAGGGTGGTTACCCCTCGGTGGACATGGAATTCCCTCAGGGCGCAAGCCACCGGTCGATAGCCTGGGCGAACAGGATGGGGGAGAAGGGGCAACCCTGTCTGGTACCACGAGTTGGATGGATAGGTTCGGATTGGATACTGTTGGTGTATCCAAGGGCACGCAGAGCTGTGTAAAGCAGCCGGATCCAGTGTAGAAACAAGGTGCCCACGCACAGGAACGGCCATTCAACCGAGTCGAATGCCTTTTCCGCATCCAGCGCCGCCACTGCTATTGGGACCTCTGGATTCACATTGTGCATCAGGGTGAATAATCTCTGATGGTTGTTTTGTGTGGAGCAACCCGGTATGAAACCTGCCTGGTCTGGAAGGACCAGGGCAGGCATGTGGGGTAAAAGCCTGTTGGCGAGAAGTTGCGCCAGGATTTTATTGTCTGTTCACCAACGACAAAGGCTGATAAGACTATCATTTTTTGGGGTCTTTATCAGGTTTAAGCAGCACCGTAACAAGAGCTGTCCTGGTGGACTCCGAGTGGACCCCCATCAAGACGGCCGCCTCAAACATGCTGCGTAAGTGGGGGATGAGTAGGGTCGGGAAGGTTTTCTATAGTTCGGCTGTGATGCCGTCTGTCCCAGGGGCCTTACCATTAGGGAGTGAACGTATTACTTTAAGGAATTCCTCATCCATAGGGGTATCATTGAGGAGTGTTCCCGACCTCCGGGTCCAGCCATCCTAGGGCGATCTTATCTAGATATCGTACTATATCGTGACCCGCTGTACACTGGGTCGCATACAGGTTTTCATAGTATTGTCGGAACGTGTCGTTTATTCTCAGAGTCCGTAGTGGATTCCTCTTCAGTTGTCTCAACTTCTATTATGGGGTTTAAGTGTCGGCCCTGTCTGACGGCCCAGGCCAGAGTTCTACTCGGACGGTCCCCTTCTCCGTATTTAGCGGCCGCAACTGGGTCACCCAGGAATCTTTCCTCGCTGGCCATCAGCGAGCGTAACTCTTGTTTCTTAGCCTCTAGACCGGCTTGAAGTTCGGGGAACTCATCTGGGCTTGATGGAGCTCCATACTTTTTATGTCTTTTTCTTTGGATGCAATGGCTCTACGAATGCTCTTCAGGACGCCCTCCTCCTGAGATACACCAGCCTAGAATATACACCTTGAATGATTCCCAGACCAACCCAGGGTTCAAGAAGGATTCCATGTTTAGTTGGAAAAATTCGGAAATGGCCTGACGGATATCTTCACGTAAAGCTATGTCCTTTAGTGCTCAGGCTCTGAATCTCCATCTAAGTTGCTTGGGGAGGGGTGGTGGACGGGCCTGTGAACTGCACCAGGACCGGGGAGTGGTCACACAGGGTACTGGCTAGAATCACTGCCCTATTGGACACCCGGGCCAGTTCTGGGGACATATGGATATAATCTAACCCGAAGGAGCTGCTGTGTACGCTCAAATAGAAGGTAAATACACGGCTGTCGGGATGGTGGAGACGCCAGATGTCGACCAGGGTGTAGTCTACTGCGATGGACTTCCATATTTGGGCCGCCCGTGTGTGGATCTGTCTTGTGCCAGTGATGGGGCTAAATTTAAAATCCTCTGCCCAGACAACCTCGTATTCTGGAAATGTACGTAGGTGTTCGGAGCATGACTGAAATAATTCCGGGGAGTCGTAGTTAGGACCATATATATTTATGAATAGAAAGGACCATCCCGCTATTTTTCCAGCCACCAAGACAAATCGGCCCTCGTCATCAGTCATCAGTTTGTGTAATTTGAATACCAGTGGTGTGTGTGTGTGTATATATATATATATATAATCTCGAAACCCCGGGAATGGGTAGTATGAGATGACCTGTATCTATGGATACCCCAACCAGCCAGAGCGGGTAGTTTGTGTTCCTTTCCTAGGTGAGTTTCCTGAATACAAGGGACATTGACGTGATGGTTCCTCACATAATTGGAGATAAGACGTGTGTTTTTCCCATTGGTGAGTGCCCGGATGTTCCATGTGATCAGTTATGTTCGTATTTGTGGGGGTGACTACCCCCTGGGGATACGGCACGTTATGTCTGGCCTGTGGTTAGTGCCTAAAGAATGAGCCTCAGGTGTTCTGATTAGCTTATGGTATTTTAGGTGCTTTGTGAATTCTAAGTGTGCATAGGACCCCAAGGTCCCGGAAGAAAGTTCCCTCCCGCCCCTCCCCTCTGAACCAGGTGTACCTACTGGTGTGGTACTGCAACCACCCCCAATATCCCCCCTCCCACGCCAGAAACTCCAACCTACCGGCCATTGTAACCCACCCCGCACCTAATTAACTCCAACCATTAAACCTTAACTTGATTAGTTGCCGCTGTGCCTCCTATTGGCGAGAGGCTCAATTACCACATTTAACATTCACCTTGGTGTTTCCATTCTTAGTAATGGTTCCAGAAGTTGCTGTGCAGAGCCTCGATGTGCCAGGGGGCCCCGCAGATGGGCTGCGCATGTGATAAGGACTCGTGCCTGCCCAGACCAGCCTAGGGGGAGCGGCGGGGGGAGGTCCCTAAGTCTGGGATCTCCGAAGCATATCATTCCCCGGATGCTGGAGAAGTGAAGAACAACGTTTTCCCCTCATGCACAACTCTGAGTTTAGCGGGGTACATCATTGAGTAGCGTATGTCTTTCTTCTTCGGGATGTTTTTCGCTGTTTGCAAGGGTTTCCTCTGATCCTGAACCTGTTGGCTGAAATCTGGGAACAGGCTTATTGTTGCTGAGCCCCACTGCAAGTTTTTTTTTCTCTTGCCACACGAAGCAGAATGTCTCGGACAAAATAGGTGAATATGCGGGCGATTATAGCTCTCTCAGGGGCCCCCAGGGGTGGCCTAACTGCCAGTGAACGATGGGCCCAGGAGGGTTGTCAAGGACTTCCCTAAGCAATTTTTCCACAGAGTTCCATATTGTCAATTGGAGTGGACTCGGCGACCCCCGTAATTCTTATGTTATTTCTTCTCGATCTCGCTTCGAGGTTGTCGTTCTTGGCCACCACCTTTTTAACCGTTTGTTGTAGAGACGCCACCTCCCGTTGAAGTTCTGTGATTTTTTTTTTCCTCTCCGTCCCCAATCCGGTGTTCTGCTTCTGACATCCTGCCACACAGTTTGTCCATTTGAACCGCGGAACATCCACTTTACATGTTAGTGTGTCAATTTTGGCTCCCAAATTGTCAGTGATACTCTTCAGTGCTAACAATGTTTGGTTGAGGGCTGAAATGTCCATTTGGGAGGGGGCGGGGTCATTCCCCTGTTGTGGTGGGTCAGTTCTGGCATATTGATCCATCTTTGATTGCCCATTTCCAGTGTTTCTCCCTGGGCGAGTTATTTGTATCTCCGTGCTTGTACGCCAACCAAGGTGGGAGGGGGTCTGTCGCAGAGTTCCCCGGGGGAAAGCGGGGGGGCTGGCTGGGCAGGGGTCCCCAGGTGTCTCAACTGACTAATGGAGCTGCGGTGAGAAGGGCTATGATGGCTGGCACTGAGGCCGGGCCAGGGGGGAGGAGGGGCGTATGCCCTTGCGGGGGCCAGGGTGGCCGACCAGGAACCAGCTGGTGCGCTGTTTGCAGTGGCAGGGCCGCCACGACGTGAGGTTGGGGACCCAGGGGCCTTGTGGAAGGCCGGTATTACAGCACTGTTGAGTTCCCCTGGGTAATCAATTGGCCAGTGTATGATCCGGGTCGGGGCCCATGGACGGTAGTGGAAGGCGCACCTCTCCTGCTCCACAATAGGAGTGCACGTATAGTAGTTGTGGTAAGCTGGGGGCCAAGGGTGGATGCTGATATAAAGCCCAGTTATGTATGGGTTGTTGGCCCTGCATTTCCACCAGTATTGCTGGAGGCAGCCACGTTAATACTTGAGGAGGAGTAGCTGGACCCTTCCAGTCGCTGGGGAGATGGGCTCTCTGCGTCCCGGCCACCCCGGTTGGGGGGGGCTAGGGGGTAGTGTTTGTCAATCCCCCCCCCTCTCTCTGCCCCCTGACTCACTGCAATGGTATATTGTTGATGCGCCAGACGTGGCGAGCGCCACAGGTCGGGTCCCTCTAGGCGTCTGATGGGTCGTCCTCCTCTGGGGCTTGCAGGATGTTAGGTGGAATTCCGCTCTCTGTGGTGCCAGCAGCAGCCCTCGTTCCCCACCGACTCCGCTGATCGCGTAGTTGTAAGCTATGCTTTGGGCAGGCCCGCAGCCTCCGTTGAGGGAGGCGCTGCGCCGAGCCCCCAAGTGTGACCGGAGCCAGGGAACACCAGGGAAGACCGAAGAGCGAGATCCGGGGGTTGGGGGGAGGGCCGGAGGGCGTCCCGGCTGCACTCCCAGCGCCGTCTCCAAATCCGGTTGCACACGGGAGGAGTGGGGCTTCGGTGGCGCGCTATGTCGGGCGGCAGGAGGTCTCATGTCCGGAGCCTCCCCACGTCTCTGGGGTGGTGGGGCGGTCTACAGTCACTCCGAGGGAGAGCTGGGCCCCGGGCTGTGTTCTGTTTCCCTCCCCTGGAGAGAGGTGCCGAAGATGCGATGAGTGCCGGGGAAGGAGTTCCTCCGAGTCTCCTGGCCGAGGCTCGGGAGCCAGTGCCAAGTTTAACCGTTGGTGGGGAAGGGCAGCTCACCGCGCCAAGGCCTTGTTGCTCTGGGTCCCGAAGGTGCACACTGGGATCACGGGATCTATGCGGTCCTGGAGGTTCGTACTGGAATCCTCTTATATAGCCAAAGTTCCGACTATACCGTGCTTTTTTTGGATGGCAACAGAGCTGGAAAGCAGGATATTCGGACATATATATCGGATCCTCTGCCGGAGCGCTCTCAGGCTGCGGCCATTACACGAGCCGCCCAACAGCGCCCCCCATTGCTTGTGCACACTTGAAGTTGTCAGGGAGGCAGTTATGGAGTGTGACTTTGTAATTGTCATCTAGCCATGTTTCGGTTATGAATAGGATGTCGATACCTCTGTTGCACAGGAGGTTGCAGATCTCGGTGGCATGTTTGGACATTGACCTAGCGTTGATTAGATTGTAGTGGATCTTTTTGGTATGGTTCAGTTTGTTTATTGATCCCCATTTTGACTTGCAGACGTTCATTTGGAGTGCTTCTGTGTTGTTGTTGCAGATTGGTTGGGGTTCCGTGGAAACTGCTTTGTCGTTGAGGCGGTCTGTTAGATTGATAGTTGGGTTGATGAATTCTAAAGCTTCATCATCTTTCGTGTTTTGATGCGGTGCCCTTGTGTTTTTGTGATATATGGAGTAAGGGTGTTGGTATTGTACCTTTCTCTTCTTGGGTCCTCTCCTTTTTTTTGCGGGGTTCCAGAAGATTCCAGAAGGTTCTTAGCCTGTCTGGACATGTCACTGGCGTTGTCGAGGTGCTGAGGTTGTCGCGAGGTATGGTGTAAGGTATAGGGATTTTTCTCTTATTGTTTGCTTGGGTGCGTTCTGTATTCGTGACGGCTTCTACTGGAGGTGGGTGAGAGTGTGAATCCGTTAGGACTGATCGTTGTTCTGATTCTCTTCGTCAGCTTCCAATTCTGTGTCGGGGCATTTTGTGTCCTTGGTAGTAGGATGGTTTAGTTATTGAGTTTACAGGGGCAGTAGCCCACTTGTTGGGCCTTGCATTTGGATATTGAGTTTTATCCCTTTTACGTTGAGATGGCTGGAGGCCCTCTGAGGGTGGCGCTTAGTGGGTTAGGTTTGGGTGTTCCTCTATCTACGGGTGGACTGTCTAGGCGGAGTACTGCACGTTGGAAGGTGTAGCACAGTTTGGTATGGGAGGACTATGGTTAACTTGGGTAGGGATCTAGTTAGTTACTAGCTTTCGGTAATTGCTAGGTATTCTTGGGTAACGGGAGGGCCTAGGGTTAAATTATGGCAGGTAATGATGGAAAACACCTAGATTTGAGATACCTAGGCAATGGGGGAAAACTGGCTAGGTTTCACAGAGTGGTTTACAGTGACATAATACCCTTAGAATTTTGGAATCTTAGAGGGAGAAAGGTCTAGGTTTCACAGAATGGCAGACAGTGATCAAAAAACACCTATATTTGAGATTCCTGGATAGTGGGAGAAAGGCCTAGGTTTCACAGAATCGTTGCCATATATTTAACTGAATACAATTCCACCCAAGGAGAAGTGACGACTATATTTGACCAAAAATGGTAGGTAATGTGGTATATCTATTAGTGCATAATAGGTGGAGTGTGGGGTAAGGGTATAAGCTAGGGTAGAGAGGGATAAGGAGGGGCTGCAGGGGGTCTCCCACGCATTATAAAAAAAAAGTAAAAAAAGTGAATTTTGTTTTTGGGTTAAATATATTTTTGTCACTTGTCCATTAGGTGAAATATTTTTGAAAAAATCAGACATCCTCACAGAAGGGCAGGCAGTGATCAAAATACACCTAGATTTGCTATTCTTAGACAGTGAACAAAGACGCCTAGGTTTCACCATACAATAGGTACTTCAATGTAAACATGTAAGTTGTGTTCACATTGGCTTCCCAGAGGATGTCTTGGGTGTGTATGTTTAGTGGTTAGATTACTTATTGCAGGAGGTGGTAACAATTACTGCCTGTAGTTCTCCCTACCTTGTCTGTTGATGCAGATTGACGGCTGTCTGTTCCTCTTTAGGCATGTGTGGAAACTGTCAGACAGTGCTTATGCTGTTTGCGGGCAAGTCGAGGTCTGAGCGGGGAACTTGTGGGTAGCTGCTTTGGGAATAGGTGGGGGTTTGTCACCGCAGTCGTGTGTAGGGTGTCCAACACTTCTTTACCTGTTGCTTGTTCTCTGACCTTGTGTGGCGTCCGGGCAAATGGCCAAGAGGTTAAGTGGGTACACAGTAATATGTGGGTGGTGTTTGGGGGTCAGGCTTTTGTCAGTGATTGGCGATTATACTTTGTGATTGGCAGCCTGTTTCCCCTGCAGACACCTCTTGGGACCCTTAGCCGCAGGGGCTGCAACGGGCAGAGGGCTGCCCTAGCAATATGATACTTATGGGACCCCTTGGCCAATCAGGGGAGGAGGTAGGGACAGGAGGCGGGATATCGAAAGGGAGACACACGGGCTGCGAACCGGAGAGCGTCCAGGGGCTGGGGGAGAAAAACTGCTTTTAAAAGGCCCCAAATTGAGGATGGGGGGCAGTATGGGCATGGCACTCTCCTGCACCAGGGACAGATTCATTTTTATTAGTGTTTTCTTTTAGTCTTCGTTTGATAGGCAGGGAAATACTCTTTATGTTACGGATAGCAAGGTCTTTTTCACTCCCATATAAGTTAATAAAATGGCTACTTGTGAAACACCTTTATCAAGTTGTCTGCCTTGCATTTCTGACCCATCACATATGTCAGGAGTGGGATCTGAATTGATTGATACAAATTGGGGAACCCTTAAATTTGAGAAACTTAGTAAAAGAGCCTTCACTGCTACTATTGCTACAGAACAGTCTATAGGATTTGATATCTATAGTAGTAGAGGGGAAATAATTCAAACTGGAGACGGGGCATTGATATCCATAGATGTAATTCTTATTCCTCCCTCTGGTACCTATATCAGAATAGTCAGGCCTATCCTGGCGCTATGGCTTAGACGTATTGGGAGGAGTAATTATTCCTGACTATAAGGGAGATATCAAATTATTGATACAAAATGATGGGAAAAAAGCATATCAAGTTAAAGCTGGAGAAAGAATAGCTCAAGAAATATTTGAGAAGGCTCTGTTTATAAAACCAAAATAAGTTAAAACCAGTGACCAAACTGAGAGAGGGACTCTGGTTTTGGTGAAGCAGATATCGAGCTCCCTGTGGAACCAATAATAAAACCCAATGTTGATGAGGAGGAAGAGATTATCCCTGGCTTGGCTTTTGTTCAAAGAGATGATCCTTTGTTAGCTGAACCCTTCATTCAAGTAATATTAGAGGGCGAGGGCAGGGAAAAGATGGGACCTTTTTTCCCCCCCTAAAGTCCGGACTGTTCTATAAAGGATTTGTAGGACTGGCAGGTACACAGAGGTCCCAAATTCTAATACCCAAAAGCCATGCAAATATATTATTTTTGGAAATGGCTCATTCGCATTTAACAGGAGGTCATTTAGGAACTGCAAAAACTCAGGCCGAAATTGTAAATAGATTTTATTGGCCGGGGAGTTATGCTGATCTGAAGAATTTAGTCCGTACATGTGCCCAATGTCAGAAAACCAGTAATCAAATTCCTTCTCCAGTTCCATTACAACCATTACCTATTGTAGACGTTCCCTTTTCATGGATAGGGATGGATATAGTAGGTCCTTTAGAAACCTTGAAAGCTATGGAACAAATATATATTAATTTTGGATTATGCAACCCGTTACCCTGAGGCATAACACCTCACAACAGATTTGAAACATTTACTCTGTTTCTTTTCTAGAATAGGATTTCCAAAAGAAATTTTAATGGATGAAGGATCCACATTTATGAGTATGCTGATGGCTTAAATTAAAGAAATTCTTCAGATTAAAACTTTACGCACGCCCATTTATCATCCTCAAACTGACGGATTAGTGGAAAGATTTATTCAGACTCTAAAACACATCTTAAAGTAACTAGTGGGAGCAAACAGAAAGAATTGGGACAGTTTGATAACTTGGGCCCTGTTTGCCATTGGAAATACTCCTCAGTCTTCAACAGGTGTTTTTCCCCCCTTTGAACTGTTATACAGAAGTCAACGTAGAGATGTGTTTGGATATGTTACGTGACACCGGGGAAGAAAGAGAAAGGGTTACCATCCCATTATCCCAAACCGCACAAAGATTGAAAGAACACATGACAGCATTTTGAAATATAGTTCGAACTAATATGTCCTGAACGCAAGAACATCAAAAGGAATATTATAACCAGAAAGCTGTGGTTAGAGATTTTTCTGTAGGTCAAACGGTATTGGTTTTGCTTCTGTTTTCTGAAAATAAAATGCTTTCAAAGTGGCATAGCCCTTATGAAATCATAGAACAGATGGGTCCGGTCAATTATAAAGTCTCTCAACCAGACAGAAAAATAAAAACCCATATTTATGATATTAATTTACTTAAAGAATAGAAAGAATACCCTATTAAACATACTTCATTAATATTGACCAGCTTATTAACTGAAGAAAATAATACCAATAAATTAATTTCTCCGGATTTATCACAGAATCAAAAACAAGATCTGATGGACCTCCTAGAACAGTTCCCTGATTTGTTTAAGGCTGAACTGGGTAGAGTAAAAGAGATATATCATCATATTCACACTCCCCGAGCAAAGGTTATTCATGAGAAATTTTATAGGATCCCAGAGAGTGGAAAACAGATTAGTCAAGAAGAAATGGAAGCTATGTTAAAGGCGGGCATTATTGAGCCTTCACAAGTCCTTGGTCTTCTCCTATTGTGCTGGTTGCTTAGCCTGATAATTCATGGAGGTTTTGTATTAACTTTAGAAAAGTCAATATATCACAGTTTAATTGCTATCCCATGCCTAGGATGGGCTATCTGATTGATTGGGAGATGCAGTATATCTTTCTACCATTGACTTAACGAAAGGCTATTGGCAAGTACCAGTGAATCCCCATAGACGCACCTAAAACAGCCTTTTCCACTCCGATAGGCTTGTTTCAATGTAAGGTTTTACCCTTCAGATTGCATGGGTCCACAGCTATCTTCCAAAGACTAATGCACCAAGTACTTAGACCATAAGCTTCATTCTGTGGCTCCTACATTGCTCATATCACATATAGTAAAACATGGCCAGAACATATGTCACATTTATAGAAGGTTACTCAGACCCTAAGGAAAATTGGACTTGCTTCCAATCCGAAGAAGTGTCAACTTGCTAGATCTGCAGTAAAATATCTAGGCTTCTTTGTGGGAAATGGATTAGTTCAACCCCAGACTGAAAAGGTTAGAGCCATTGAAGAACCCCAGGCTCCCAAGCCTAAGAAAGAACTCTGGGCCTTTCCAGGCCGTGTGGGTTACTACAGAAGATTCTTTCCTAATCTTGCTTGCATCACTTCCTTTCTCACAGGCGAGCTTAGAAACGCATAACCCCAAAAACCTAAATGGCATTGTGAAGACCAAGCACGTTTGACAAATTAAAACAGAACTTATGTAGTGAACATAACTTATGTAGTGAACCTATCTTGACGGGTGTAGACTTTAATAGACACTTTATCATACAAACAGATGCGTCACATACTGGTCTTGGGGCTGTATTGTCAAAGGTACATGATGGTATAGCACATCCCATTCTTTACTTTCCCCAAGAGAGAAAATATGCCACTCTGGAACTTGAAGCCCTAGCCATCAAATGGGCTAAAACTTATTTCAAATATTATTTGACTGGTAGAAAATGTCCCCTAGTTACTGATCATGCTTCCCTTAAGTGGTTGAGTCTAAGAAAAGATACCAATGCTAGAGTTATGTGCTGGTTTTTAGATTTACAGCCCTATCGCTTTTCAATTGAACATTGTAAAGAAAAAGAACAAGGTAATGTTGATTTCCTTTCATCATTCCCAACAGAGGCTGTGAAAACCAGTGACATTAGAGGAATGGTATGTGATGAATCGGAGGAAATAATCCCAAGAACCCTGGCCTGGGACCCTTCTCATGTGGCAAGGGAAAGGCAGATGCTTCCTGGCCATTACCCTGTGGGTGGTGTTCAGCGGGAGGATCACATGAGAGGGGACTCTGATCAGGAGATTTGAGAGACCCCTCTAACTAACTTCCCTAGAAATCCTACAGTTTTGATGGCCTATTGTATAATTGAGGCCTTTGATATAAAAAGTGACCAGAACATTGCAGACTTCAAGTTCCACAATGCCCTAAGTACTGTGACGAGGAAGAGGGGCTGATAGAACTGCAGTATGTAGTCTAATGTTTCTAATGACCCACACCTGAACGGGACTTTTGAATATTTAAAGCCCCCAGCCCCTTCATGTGCAGGCCATTAGAACTAAAAGGTGGAGCAATAGAAGAAGTTGCCAGCCGCAGTTGCAGCAGTTGCAGCAGCATAGAAAGGAAGATGCCGGAGCGCCTCTCTGTTTGTAGCAGATGTTGGCCCGAGAAGGTCTTTAAAGATGAAAACCTGAAGTGCAGAGGTTGCGCAGTGGGAAGCAGTGTTTTGACAAGCTGTCCTGTGGGAGAAAGAAGCTCTCCTTATTTCGTGCCTTGTCCTGATGGCTGGCAAGCACCGGAGTGCGTGAGGAGCAAGACAGGCTCCTTTTTCCGAATGGCGCAGCCGCGGGAATATGACGGAAGCTGCAAGATGTTCAGGAATCAACAGAAGAATCAAGAGGTGGCAGCGGATTGAGTGGATGCGTAGAGAGAGACCAGCGAGTTGGCCTTTATTATGTAACCCAGAGACACCCTATAGTCGACCACTGACTGCTAACACACATTTTGAATACCGAACTAGAAAGTCTTGTTGGCGTTATAGTCACTTTGAAAGAAGGCAAGAGATGAAAGGTTACAACTATCGTAGCCAAAGCAAAGAGGGGCCAATATTGAACCAAGATAGGAACCTTCATTGCCAAAATAAAGAGGGGGCAATTCTTCAGAAAGAATATAACCATTATTGGCAAAGTAATGAGAGAACAATATTGCAGAAAGATTGTAACCATTATTCCCAGAGTGAAGAAGAGGCAATAGTTGTGCCAGACACCAACAAGCATTTCCTAAGCCAAAGAAGGGCAAGTATAACAAAGAGACGTTGTCAGCAGTTACTTGGTGTGAAAGTAGGAAATCAAAAGTGGCAGGAGGGAAGCCCTCCTTGTGAAAGTTATCAAGGAGGAGAGGAACATAACCTGCATTGCATGTGGCACAAACAGCACCAATGTGTATTGCATCCTCACAGAAGATGTTGTACATCTTAATGTTGTTGAAAGTCAAAGACCTTTCGAAATGTTTGAAGCAAGTCTCACCACAGAGTAGTGTTAGGAGTGTTTTTTTTAATTTCTTTTTAATAGGTTTTATAACAACAAACATAACTCCCACACCCTCCCTCCATATCCTCCCCCCTTGGTGCCACCACAAGTTTTTGCCTTTCATTGTTAATTTGTCTTATCTCCAGGGGCTCAATAGAGGTCCAAAGGTTTAAAGCGCTGTGGCCGCCATCCAATCCTGTAATCGTCTCTGAGAAAAGTCAGAACCCCCCCCCCCCCCCATCCCCCCATTTCCTCGTGAAGTTCTGCAGAGCATTGTTACGAGCGTACGAGGCCCATTCCAGCGCGACTAGCTCCCAAACTTTTCGCAGCCAGTCCTGGAACGTTGGAATATTAGAACTCTTCAATCTTTGGGCGATAATTGTCATGCCTTCTAAAGTCAGCAATACTTGAGCTCTTTCTCTAGCTCCTGGCTCCCCTGGCTCTTCCTCGCTCCTAAGGCCCAATAAGGTCCGTTCCGGGGCTCTACTTCCCCCTTTCCCAAATACCTGCTCCTGCGCTATCCTAATTTCTTTCCAGAATGGCTCTATCTTTGGGCACCTCCACCATATGTGCTCCGCTGTACCCTCCTTCCCACAGCCCCTTCAGCAATCCCCCGATGTTCCTGGGTATATCCTATGTAAGCGAGCTGGCGTATAGTGCCACCCGTAAAGAATTTTATACCAGGCTTCCTGAGTTTGGGAAGCTCTCGCTAGTTTAGGGATCTTCCTCCATAATTTTTCCCACTCTCTCTTTTCTATGCCTCATCTTCCCATGTATGCCCAGTTTTGCCTTGGGGTAGCCCCATCTAGTATTTTATACAGTTGCGAAATCAGCCCTCTAGATCCATCATTTGTTATTAGAAATTTCTCAAAGGTGGTTGGTGTCCGCCCCTTTGTTCATGGAATGTAGGAGCCAGTGGCACAGTTGGGAGTACCGCATCCTCTCCCCCTCCCCTGTGTTAGGCGTTTTTATCCTGGCAGACGAGCATACCTCTATATCGGAAAGGGATTATTAGTGGTAGTCCTGGCAGGTTAGTGGACCAGGAAGAAGACATTGAAGTATTGCATTGTGGTTGATGGTTGTGAAGGAAAGAAAGTGGCAAGACCACTAATGTGTTTGATGAACTGTGGTGAAAGCATCATGACAGAACATAGTTATTGATCGAGAAGAATTGTGGAAGTGTTTGTTTTTTAAGGGGGGGATGTTATGGTGAAATATTGACTAAGTGTGGAGACAAACACGTTCTCATTTTGTGGAAGCTTTACCAAATGCCAAGTGAAAGAGTTTTGGAGTGAGAACAACTTTGTGTTATATTCAGAGCATGGCTACTAAAAGGAACTTTCTTATTTGGAACTTTGATTTGGAAATTCATGGCACATGGTTATGAAGTTTGTTTGAGCAGAACTGTTAATTTGTTTAACCTGTTTTACCATATAATACCTTTTTGAGTTTGATGTATGCATAAGTGTGAGGGACAGATTCCTTTTATTAGAGTGTTTTGCTTTGGTCTTAGTTTGATAGGCAGGGATGGGGATAGTGAGGCGTTTATGACACCCTTATAAGTTAATAATGGCAACTTGTGAAAAACCTTTATGAAGTTGGCTGCCTCGCATTTCTGACCCCTCACACACCATAGCTCTGAAGTGCAGCTGAACTGGTCAATATTTCCGAAAGTAACAAAAATGAGAAACGCCTAACCACTCCAAATGGACAGGGGCAAGAACTACTATACTAGCAGTATTGCCTAATGATTTTAAAATGATCCTAATTTTAGAAATTAATTCTTGGTTACCTGTAATTTTACTGAACACTTTTTTTTTTTTGATGGATTTTTTTACCAAAACCCATCGAAAAAAACAATGCAGTTTTAAAAACAAATTATTTGGGGTGGATTCCCCCAAGCTCCCTGTTTCCCGTTGTTTTAACCCCACCCCAAACACCTCCCCAACCATTTTAACCCCTTACCCCATATATATCTCTTTAAAAAATCTGTATTTTCTTTATAGATTTTCTTCAGTAAAAAATCTTAACCAAATAGTTTTTTTGGGTAAAATCACTGGATACCGAATTCTTTCTTTGTATACAGGGATGTCCATTATCTTCTAAAAGCTATTCCTTGAATTAGACCTCCTGTTGACAAAATTTCATGCTAATAATTATTTTGAAAAAGCATTTATTTTTAGAATTCACTTTGAAAAATATATATATATAAAAAAATGTTTTCGATCCGTTTTAACCAATCTGTTTACAATTTCACTACCTCTATACAAATGAAACCATAACAAAAACAAATACCATACATAAACACATTACCACACATATAAAAAGCCAGTCTGATAAAAGCCTGTCCTCTACCTCTGGCCCCCATGTGGTCACCTCTCCTCCCTCTTTCTCTTCCTTTCCTCTGTTCTCCCCTGACAAGGTTTCTAGACAAGTCCGATCTTTGAAAGTCTCGCCAAAACAGGTTCTTCCCTGTTCTTGCAAAACCATCAAGGACCACATTGACACCCTCGCTCCTGCCCAAGCTGACGTCTGTAACCACTCCTTCACCACTGGAGCCTCCCCCCCCCCGAAGCACTCTTGTGCGCCCTCTTCTCAAGAAAATCTCAGCCGACCCCTCCGGTCCGGCTATCTATTGCCCGATCTCCATCACTCCTATCCTGGGAAAATTCCTCAAAGCTGGCCATCTCCCAGCTTAATCTTCACACTGAATCCGTTTGTCTCCATGATCATCAGTCTGGCTTCAGAGCAGCCAGAAGCATGGAAACTGCTCCCCCTGAACATCTGTGAAGACCTGCTCTCTAACCTTGATTCTAATCTCCCTTCTGTCCTCATCTTACTCGATCTCCTGCCTTTGACACGGTCAACCATGCCATCCTGCTCAATTGTCTCAGTGATAACCGGAGTATTACCGATCAGGCCCTGGCCTGGCTGACCTCGTTCCTCTCTGATCGACCCTCCCAGGTTCAACTTGGGTCCTTCCTTTCCTCTATCTCACTTTCTACATGTGGTGTTCCCCAGGGTTCTAACCTCTCTCGCTGGCTGTTCAACCAATACCTGGCACCTCTCGCCCACTGCATTGCCACTCTCTGCTCCAACTTCTAGTGCTACGCGGATGACACTCTGCTCATTTTCAGGCTCCCCTCTACCACCTCTTCTCCCTCTCTCCTCTCTGACTCTCTGTCTGCTATCCATGAGTGGTGTGCCGCCAACGATCTCTGCCTTAATGCCAGTAAGACTGAGATTCTCCTCATCGGCACACCTGCACCCTCCTTTCCTGTCACTCTCTGGCCGGCATCCCTTGGCCCTCTTCCTGCTCCCACCTGTGAGGCTAAGAACCTTGGGTCATGTTCGACTCCACACTCTCCTTTTCTCCTCACATCTCTCACATCTCTGACGTCTCTAAGAAGTCACACTACCACCTGCACCTCCTCGGAGGTATTCTTCCTTTTCCTCTCCTTGCCCCAGAAGCTCACTGTCTCTAGAGCTCTGGTTCTCTCTAGGCTGGACTACTGCAACTGTCATGCCTGTGCCATGGGCGCATACATTGGCGACCAATATGGACAAATTGTTATTCATTTATCTACAGAAAACTCTTTGTTCAACCGCTATTCACTATTTGGACTTTATTTCCCATTTGCAAGACTTTGGTGCTTTTTTATTTTTCCCAGAAAACTACACTTACCATAATGCACTTGCCTATAACCATCTATTCCTGGCTATTCCTATTTTTCTTCATCAGAACTACAATCCCCAGAAGCCCTAGGGATTTGCTCTGCTTCCACCAGCTCAGGAACAGAGAGGGAGGTGGCCGATTGTCTGCAGGTGTGCTGAGCCAGGTGAAACCAATTAGCCTGCCTCTGTGCTGGGCTGGGCAGTATAAAAGCTGCTGCTTGCGAGAGCTCAGGCTCTTGCATTTAGAGTCCTTCCGGCACCTTTTTGCTTCGAGCTGCAAACTTTGTATGCTGTTTCCTGCTTTCACCTGCTTTTTGTTCCAGTGCCCTGGTGGGCTCCTGCCTTGCAGTCTGCTACACACTGCTGCCTACAGCCCTAGCCTTTTGGGCTCCCTGCCTCAGCCCTGCTCTTCCAGGTTCCTGCCTTGCAGCCTGCTACATCCTGCTGCCTTCCAGCCTCCGCCCTTGCCCTGCCGGGCTCTCCACATTGCAGCCGATCACGCTCTGCTGCCTTCCAGCCTCCGCCCTTGCCCTGCCGGGCTCTCCACTTTGCAGCCGATCACGCTCTGCTGCCTTCCGGCCTCCGCCCTTGCCCTGCCGGGCTCTCTACATTGCAGCCGATCACGCTCTGCTGCCTTCCAGCCTCCGCCCTTGCCCTGCCGGGCTCTCTACATTGCAGCTGATCACGCTCTGCTGCTTTCCAGCCTCAGCCCTTGTCCTCTGGGCTCCCTGCTCTGCAGCCTGCCTCACTCCGGCTGCCTAGAGCCCTTGTCCTCTAGGCTTCCTACTTTGCAGCTTATCATGCTCCGCTGCCTACTACCTACTTTTGTCCGCTGGGTTCTCGGCCTAGCTGCCCTCTACAGTCCTCTGCAACCTTCTACGGTCAGCGGCCCTGCCCCTCGGGGCTCACTCCTTGCTGCCCGGCCCTTCTGGGTTCCTTGCCGTGCAGCCTGCTTTACTCTGCTGCCCTAAGCCCTTTCCCTCTGGGCTCTCTACCTTACAGCCCTGCTCCTGTGGGCTTGCTCATTGCTTTCCTGCTCCTCTGAGCTCTCAACCTTGTTCCTTACTGTCATCTGCTATCCAATCCTGTTACACGACTTCCCCTTCATTTCCTTCTGCTAGTTTGCTATCAACCTCCTTTTCCTGGATTTGTCTGTAAGTATCTTCTCTTGTACTGTTTGTAGACCCTTTTGTACAGAGCTTGTCTGTTGGTTCCCATCAGTCAACCTCTGCCCCTTCCCTTGTCTCGTTTCTACATTACAGACACCCATAGCTGCTGTTCCAAGCCATGAGAAAACAGCGTGGGCCTCTGTTATAGCAAACTGTGCAGAAGGCTAGAGTTTTTCCTAAGGTTCGTGGAATACTCTTTTCCTATATCTGCATACACCCCAAGAGGGAATTCACTCTGTACCTTTTTCCTTGCTACTCTTGCCTACTCTTCGTTCTCTTTCCTTTCAGCTGTGTGTGTACTTATCTGTCCACTTTATTTTGGCACAACCACCCAAACCCTTTCTGGGTGTCCTGTGCCACTCTTAATAGAGTGCCATCCTTGACAGCAACAGTCTTTCTAAATCTGCCTGCTTCTACTCTCCACCCTCTGCAACTCATCTAGAACAGGACTGTGAGACCTTTCCTTGGCCTCAAGCCCAGGGATTGTATCTCTCCAGCACTGAAATCTCTGCATTGGCTCCCAGTGGCTGCAAGGATTAAGTTCATGACCTTCTGTATTGTCCACAAGGGCTTTTGGGGCCTGGGTCCTCAATACCTCCAACTCTCTCTTCGTAAATACCTTCCTTCTCAAGCTCTTCGCTCCTCCAACTCCCTCAGGGTCAGTCGCTTCTCCAAGCAACGAGTTGGTGGTAGATCATTCTTCGGCTGGGGGCCCCCCTCTTGAACATCCTCCCTGCCTCTCTGCCTCTCTGAAACCTGAGGAGAACCATCTCTGGCTCCGGTAGCACCTCAAGAACTTCCTCTTTGCTTCTGCCTTCTCTCTTCCTCTCCCCTGCTGATTTCCTTTCTGATATTGCACTGGTCACCTGGCTACACTCTGATTTCGGGCCCATGTCCCTGCCCGCCAGTTGCACACCCGCACTGCCTCCCGACAACCCTTGCACTTGGGTTTATATCTGTAACCCTACAGGTCCCTACCTGCACTTTTGGACACCTGCTGTCTGTACTTACCCTTGCACCTGCCACCTGCTGGCTGCACTTCTTGTTATTGTTTTGATCCCATGTACAGCACTGCCCCCTCCCCTTTCCCCTGGCACTTTTCCCCTCAACCCTCCCCTGCACTTTCATGATCTCAATGTCACTTGGCCTAGTAAGATCGTTGTCTCTGTCCTCCCTCTGTTCCCCCTTCCTTACCTTGAAACACTGCCTGTCTGCCATCCAGTTATGGTGCACCTCCAATGATCTCTGCTCAACGTCTGTTAAACTGAGATCTTCCTCCTCAGGACCCCTGCTCCCTCTTTCTTTCCTTCACTCTGGCCGTCCTCCATGGGCTCTCCCTCTGCTCCTTCTTTTGAAGCCAGATATCTTGGAGTCATCTTTGACTCCTCTCTCCTTCCTCCCTCACGCTCAGGACATTTGCCAAGAAGTCCCACATTCAGCTCTTCCTTCTCAAAGGAATTCTCCCTTTTCTCACTTTCGCCCAGAGGCTCAATGTTACCCGAGCCCTGGTTCTCTCTAGGCTTGACTATTGCAATAGCCGCCTCCTGAATCTACCTTCTTCCACTCTGCGACCTCGCCAGCTAATCCAGGATAGGGCAGCAAGACCTATACTTGGCCTTACGCACATGGACCGCAGCTCTCCTGCCCTAAACAGTCTTCACTGGCTCCCTGGTTGCAGCACAGATTAAATTCAAATCCCATGGATCATCCACAAGGCTGTCTGGGCTCGGGGACCACAATCTTCAACTTTATTTCACTAAATACTCTCCCTCCAGACTTCTACTTTCTTCTGGCACCAACTCTTTGGGTGTAAATTGTTTTGCTAAACAGAAGTCAGGAGGTCAATCGCTTTACTCGGCTGGCTCCCTCCTATGGATCAGCCTCCCCCTCCCTCTGTGCCTTGAGCAGGACTTCCTTAAGTCCCGGAAACTTCTCAACACTGTCCTCTTTACCTCCTCCTTCCCAACTTCTATCCTCTGCTAATCTCACAGTTGCTGTGATTGGTATCCTGGGCCCTTATGCATCGTCGGGCCCCTGACCTCCCACACCCAATCTCCCCAGCTTCTGTCTACCCTCAGCACTTGCCTTGGCACTCCCTCTGCCCTGGAGGCTCGCACTTACACCCAACGCAGCTCCGGGCCGTGTAGTACTTACCACACCATGCACTTCATCTGTTGCTCACCCACGAGCACGGACACTCCAGCACCTACGCCCTCTGCCCTCTTCCTTGCTGCACTTGCACATTCTGAATACTCGCAAGGCATAGTAGGTTCATCCTTTTTCCTTTACCCCTCCACTGTTTGTGTAGTTAATGTGTATTACTCCCTTGTTCCCTCCCTTTGCCCTGTGGGTGCTTTGAATCAATATGTACTTGCTGTATAAGCACCTAACAAGCAAACAATAAATAAATACTGCAAGCCGGCCATTGGGAGATTCTGAGGGAGGCTCAGAACCGGCCTCCATAATTTCCCCTCTATTCTGGTCCAATTCATTGCTCTTGATAAAGGTTTGGTTTCCATTCCATAGAGCAATGAAGGCATTACTTTGCTAGTCTAAAACCTCACCAAAGGAACTAACGAAAATGTACAGTAAGTATAGCAGAGCTTTTTCATTTGGCAAGCCAGCTGTGTAAGTTGGTCATCTACTTCCGACTCCAGGTGAGAAATTGTAGGGTGAGAATTCAATATACACCCTAGATATGTTACTTCTTTTACTACAGGTACTACTTAATTTAGTCCACACAAAGTTTGGAGCATGCTTAAGTCTTTTCTTGAATCTTACGATATTAGACTTTGTTGGATTCATTTGTAGGTTGTTTAGCAATGTGTAATCCCTGAGGGCTCTCAGTAGGCTTTGGAGGACTATGTCGTCCGCATAGGCGATCCAATTTATCAACCAAGAGCCTATCTTGGGGCTGCCTAAAGCATGTAGTTCTAGAGCTCCAGCTAAGTCAGCGAGATAATGGTTGAAGAGGCAAGGGGCAATGATGCATCTCTGCCTCACCCCTCTCTCTGTTAAGACTGGAGCGGGAAGATGACCCTGCGCATTCAACCTTACTTGCAGTCTGGAGTCTTCATGTAGATTCACAATTATTGCTAATCGAGACTTTGGCAGACCCAATGTCTCCAATTTTAACCAAAGGCGTTCCCTATTTATCGTATCAAATGCCTTTTGAAAGGTCTATCCAGGCACCGTACAATATAGGACCCCTTTGGACCAAGACTTCTCACAGGCAATGCTCATTACTAATCTGTTCAAAGAGGTTGATGGGCCCTACATAAACACTATTTGATGTTTGGACAATACATTTTTATTTATTGCCCAGGCTTCTAGCTCCCTTAACTCTGCTCTGGCAAAGATTTTACTCTCTGCATCCAAGAGGCCAATAAGGCAGTAATTAACTGGATCTGCCCGATCACCCTTCTTATAGATGGAGACAACAACAGCGGATTTCCATGATTCTGGAATGCTCCTGCTCTTCATTACCTCACTGAAAAGCACCAGCAAAGTCTTATACCAGGTTTCTATGCCTGACTTGAGTATTTGGTTGGTCAGACCATTCGGGCCAGCCACTCTTGAAGGTGAAGATCTTACAATCAACTCCGAAATACTTTCCTGAGTCAAACACAGCCTCCAAACTATATTTGGGTTCTACTCACATTTTTGTACAGAGGGTTTCCTATACAGATTATTGAAGTGACTACGCCAGGTTGTATCCATAACCACATTGCTTTGGATGCAGCTTTGAGATGTCTATGAACAATTGACTAGATACCAAACATTTCGGGAGCTGTTTTTACACAGGGCTCCTAGCATCTATTCACCTTCCTACTGATGTAGTAAATACCTGTGGGACCAAGACCAATTTTCTTTTTTTTTGTAAATATTTATTGGGCCGGGGGGGGGGGGGGGGGGCGGGGGCGTGGCTAGCTAGCCATGGGTTGAATTGTGAATCTCCGTGGCTCCTGCCGATCCGGACATAATGCTGGAACGCTTGCATGAAAGAGGTGGTGTAATAGCCTTTGGAACAGACCTAGGGTTGTGGGAACGTCTGCTGCAGGCAGTGCACGACGTGAGTGCCAGATCCGATGTCCATGAAGGAAGATTTGCACAACGGAAAAGTTCTGAGGTCCCGAAGATGTGGTAACAAAATGGCCGCTCTCTGAGAACAAAGGGATTGAGGCGGAACGGAACATTAACGCAGCTCTACAAAAACTACTGCAGAGGTCTCGGGAACGCCGAGTAACGTTGCAGGGGTGACAGAGGCCGGTGAGTGGAGTGTGCCGGGCCCCTGTTGTGTGTGACAGCAAAGTGGAGCAGTTTGCAGACTGTAGGAGGAGGACTGCCGATGTGCGACGGCTCGAATGCCAATCCGAGTGCCACCTGTGGAGGGGGCGAGGTAGCGGTCCCACACACGAATGAGCCCTGATGTATCAGCCAAACAGCCCCCCAGCCTGCAGGGTGCTGCATGAGTAATTGATCCAGCACAAAGACAAGAGCGACTGCGATACATTGTCAGCGACCAAGCGCGTCGGAAGGAGGCAACCATATCACACAGAACACAGTACAGTCAACGGAGGAGCTTGCGGATCTCGTTGAGTCATTGTGCCGGGTGAAGGCGTGGAGGAGAGACACTTTGTTGCCCAGGCGCTGAGGACTGCAGGGGCATAACGGCAAGCAGGACCTTCAGTTGTATAAGCTGTGAGCAGGAAACTCACGTTGTAAGAGCAACCATTATGGACGACTGGGGCACTGTTGAGATCTACCTGCATAACAGGCTTGCGAAGGAGCTGGAACACAGGGGGCCATACGAAGTCGGTAACACATGTAATCACGCCACAGGCAACCTTTTAAAGGAAAGGGGGAGCCAAGCTTGGTACTAAGGAGAGTACATGCGCCGGATGGCGCAGCATTAAACAATTAAGTCGCCACTCGTGCAGCCCCCACCAAGTGCTTAAGGTGGTTCTGGGCTGCAAAGACAAAGACTGGGGATCTGTTGCCATCAGACGCCGGGTGCCTCGACAGCACCAGCAAGATACAGAGCAGGCGCAGCTGGAAGCCCCCAAACGGACCCAATTACTGGACTCGCCAGCGCAAGCAATAGTGTCGGAATGCCGAACCCCAGCCATCTTAAACAAAGGCATACGGCGATATCTTGATGGCGTCCAAGTTGCCCAAGACAAAAGGGAAGCAACCCACAATGGCGGAATTTGCAAGGACACCACAGCCAACGCAAGGGGCTAGAAGCAAAGAGAGGAACCTGCAAATGGACACAACATCAGCACGCAATCAGCAGATTCTGGAGGCGATTGCGGACATGAAAGTAACATGGGAAACATAACTAGAGGCAGCCATGGCCGAACTCAAGGCAACACTGGAACTTAAAGTTGGCGCAGTGCAGATGGATGTAAACCTACTTAGACAAGACGTACGAACAATAGCGGAACGGACAGGCGAACTGGAGAAAGAAGTAAACTCAAACACAGCTGCATGCGCATCACACACCTTGGAGATCCACTTACTGAGACAAGAAGTAAGCAACCTACAAAATAGAGCAGAGGAATCCTCAGGGCGCGCTCGGAGAAATAACATACGGATTGTGGGGCTTCCGGAAGGAGAGGAAGGACCTAACGGACTACATTGAGACTATGTTTCTGCAAGAAATAGGAGGAGGGGCGCTCACCCGAGGGTTTGCGGTGGAGAGAGCACATCGAGCCCTGACAAGGAACCCACTGCCAGGGATGGAGCTGGGCAACAATTGGGAATGGGAAGGGTGGGGGGTGGGTGGGGAGTTGGGAGTGTGTGCAGTGAGTTTAATTAGGTAACGATCTTACGTCCACGCGCCGCTGTGCAAGATGCAGAAGATAAAGGGGGACAGTGGAGGGACTGGGTATGGATGAAAGATGGGAGACCTTAAGATAGTTACCTGGAATGTCAGGGGGCTCAACAGCTACCTGAAGAGAAATAAGATCATGATGTATCTGAGGAGGCAGAAAATAGATATCGCTCTACTACAAGAAACCCATCTAACAAATGAAAAACAAGAGGTGATAAGGAAGAAATGGAAAGGAACCACCCAACGTATTCAGCATACGCCAGAGGGGTAATCACCTGGGTAGCACCACATGTCCCCTTTCAGTTATTGCAATCTGCAGTAGAGTCTGACGGGAGGATGGTAGCGGTACGGGGACTGATGGAAAACAGAGAGGTGTGTATTAATACATATTCCCCGAACCAAGATACTGTGGCCTACTTCAAGACCTTATATAGTAAAATAAGCCCATACCTGGGGGATGCAGTTATATCGGAGAGGCGACTTTAACTGTACGCTGGATCCCAGGGTGGACAGATCAGATGGGAAATTAGACACACCCACCCCTGCAGCCAAAACCTTGAGGACCCTGTTGGGAGACTTTAAGTTGGAAGACATATGGAGGCTACACCACCCATATGACAGACACTATTCGCATTACTCAGCCCCACATAATTTGTATACACGGTTAGATCATATGTTCGCCTCCCCGGAGATGATAGGAGAGATATTGCGGACCGAATATAAAGCGAGGGTCCTCTCGGACCACTCACCATTGGTCTTAACATGGCAGTACCAGGCCCCTAGAGCTAGGATCTCAACGTGGCGGCTGAGAGCCAAAGCATTGAAAGACAGTGTTCAGAGGGGATCTGAGGAGGGAAATTGTAGAATACTTCGAAAACAACACTGGAAGCGTATAATTGGCCGGCACCCTATGGGAGGCATTTAAGGTGGTGGTGAGGGGATCAGCAATAGCAAAATCCAAAGGGCTGCAAGGAGGCATATTGCAAGAGTTGCAGAAGGCAGAGGAGGAACTAGAGGCAGTCCTGTGCAGAGGAGATTACTCCCTGGAAGAGGCCGAAACTAAGCCGATTACGGCAAGAATGTGAAGGGCACTGGAAGAGGATATGCAATGATGAATACATAGAGAGGCAGCACGCTGGCGGGGACAAGCCAGGGAGGTTGTTAGCAGGTTGTATAAAAGCGAGACACCAAGACCAGCGATCAGAGCTATACAGGGGGAAGGAGGACAGGCACTTGATACCCAAGAGGGTGTGAACGGAGGGTTCCTCGAGTTCTATAAACAATTGTATGGAGATACAGATGGGGGTGAATGGGGCGAGACAGTGGAAACACTAGAGGACATTGGCATACCCGAATTGAGTGCTGAGGAGAGGGAGAACTTAGACACCCCAATCACATTGGAGGAGCTAGAAGCAGTGATTGAGGAACTACCCACTTGCAAAGCCCCGGGAGCGGACCGCCTCCCTAGCGAGTTCTATAAAACATATAAGACGGAAGTGCTTCCCTCGCTACTGGCAATGTTAAGCAAAGCTTTCAAAACCGGCATATTGCCAGAATCCCTAAGAGAGGCGATCATCATTCCGATTCTTAAACCTAGTTAGCCGAGCATGGACCTCGGATCGTATATATCTGCTATCCATGCTGAACCAGGACATCAAGATACTCACGGCTGTGTTGGCGCTGAGATTGAGACGGGTCATAGGCAAACGTATACACCCTGATCAGACCGGATATGTCCCGCACAGCCCGCACAGAAGCATATCCGACAACCTTAGAAGGCTCCATCGGGTCAAAGAGCAAACGGAAGGAGATACGCAGGAAGTCACAATTGTTTCATTGGATGCAGTGAAGGCCTTCGATTCTGTTAAATGGCCGTGGCTGATGGTAGCTTTAAGGGAATATGGAATAGGGCCCGGGTATCTGAAGTGGGTGAAACTATTATATAGCTCACCACTAGCCAGAGTTAAGACTGGAGCGGTTATTTCAGAGAGGTGGCAACTCAGCAGGGGGACCAGACAGGGATGCCCTTGGTCCCCAATACTGTATATTCTTGCACTGGAACCGCTAGCGATATACCCAAGGCAACAGTACGAGGAGGTGGGGATTTTCATGAAAGGAGGGCCACACCTTATATCATTGTGTGCTGATAATATGTTGTTATACTTGAGATATCCGGAGGAAAACCTGCAATACATTCTAGAAGTAATGGAGCGATTTGCGTTGCTCTTTGGCATCGCAGTCAATCCAAAAAAGTAACGTATATTCCCCCTGGGGAGATATAAGGGGATTCCGCGGGAGCACTTACATATACTACAAATACCCTGTAAGACCAAAACTTTTAGATAACTGGGGATAGATAGCTATCACACGGTGGAGGATGAACACAAACACAACACAGAGAAGGCAGGGGCAAACATTGAGAATATCATGAGATTCTGGGCTAAGCTCCCTTTGGCCATGATAGGAGGGTGGCGTTGTTGAAGATGGTTATATTGCCGAGGCTGATACCATTTTTTGGAAATATACCATACATGATACCTAAGCGATTCTTTGCTAAACTTCAGAGCATATGTAGAGGCTTCATCTGGCATAACACCAGGTTCAGAATAGCCCTGTCGAAACTACAGAATACGTATGATAAAGGGGGGCATAAAACCTCCCAATTTTGCGATCTATCACTGAGCCAGCCAGCTGCAATATGTGGCTAGGTGGCTAACGGAAGTCTCATCAGAGTCCAGACAGCTGAGGTCTGAATGTACTCTGTTTTTCTTGAAAGAATGGATATGGCTGCCTAAATTAGAGCTAAGAGGGTGTCCGAGAATGCTGGAATTGCGATGGAAAATGTGGCGTAAGGTTGGCCCGGCTATGGAGAACCCGACTCCGTGTTCCTCGTAAGTACCGCTAGTAGCACTGACCGGAGGGGATGAGCAATGGAGGAAGACGATACGCAAGCATTGGGAACCGGTGGGTATCGCAGCAGTGGGAGATATATGGCAAGACGGGAAGATATTGGAATTTAACGCACTGGTAGAGGAAACGGGTCTACATATAGGGCAGTAGATTGCATACACCAGATTGGTGCAGCGGACGAGAGAAACATGGTCTGAAATAGCGCTGGAAGACCAACCTGATACGGCCAAAGAAACAATTTATGATATCGCAGAGGAAGGGCATGAGGTTTCCCGAATCTACAAACTGTTGATGACCAGGGTGGGGAAGGAAGTGACCCAGCTAAGACGGAACTGGGAAGAGGAAGAGGAAGTGGGAGAAAGCATGAATGATGGGCTGTGGGAGAGGGCACAGAGGTACCATAAAAAGGTGTCCAGGAATGCGAGATTGCAACAAATCCAGCTATATGTAACCCACAGAGCATACATCACCCCCCAGAGGATTGCCCGATTTAAGTGAGCAGAAATACAAACATGTGCCAAATGTGGGGAAGTGAACGCTGGGATGACACATATGTTCTGGGCATGCCCGGAAATTGGTAAATTCTGGGGAGAAGTACCCCACTGCTTGACAGAGAAAGGGATCACGCTTGATGTGGAATCTGTGGGCATGTATGGTGGGGGGCTTCCCTAGACCACGCAAACTAAAGCATGTGAGTAAACTTAAAGACCTGGCTTACATACTCGCCAAGCGCAGAATTGCCATGGGCTGGAAGGCATGTAACAGACCAAAGGTAGAGATTTCGTGGAATGATCTCAAGAAATGGGCTGAAGCGGAAACTGCAGTATCGAACGAAGCAGCTAACGGGTGGGGAGAAGAAGCAGATACGCTGATGGCCTGGAGGCACTTAGTGGCCACATTGTCTGGGTCCACCCAGGTATGCCCAGGCGGACATAATACCTCCCGAAATACGGAAGAGGAAGTATCCCTAGAGGATATAACGGCGATAGGCGAAGTGGAGTAGGCTCAAGTTAGGGGGAGGGTAATGGGCAAGCAGCGGTTATGTTTTAATATGATACAAGATACTTAAAGATGCATAACAGATACTGCTAAGTTTGTTTCTTTTGTGTTGATTGGACGTTGTAAAAGTTAATACAAATTGTTTTATTTTTTATAATTTATTGGGCCATTTTGTAAATGTAAACAGTAACATTCACCCCCCCCCCCCACCCCACCGTGGCAGCAGCACTCTCCCAAGCTCCTCTCTCCCTCAGCCTTTCCCTACCTAGCGTTACTTGATCTGTCACACAATGTCTAAGATCTGCAAGTTGTGCGGGCACCACTGCTTCATGTAGTCCCCCATGCAAGTATGCCATCTCCCAGTTCTGCTGGAATTTCACTCCATCCCCCTGGATATTATATGCAACTCACTCCATTGCAGGCATCCCGCACAGTTTCTAAAGCTAGTCTATGACCGTTGTAAGCTGTCTCTGATTCCAGCGTTTCGCTATCAACTGCCATGCTACTATAAGCATCATCATAAATTCCTTTTTCTGGGCTCTGGCCGCAATCTAATCCCTGTATCAAAAAGTCCACACATCCACTCCCTGGTTTGGGACAGCATCAAATGTGATCATTGTTTGCATCTGGGATGTATAGTCGGCCCAGAATGGGCACAAAACTGGGCCTTCCCACCAAATGTGCTGCCAATTCCCCCTTCCCGAACACCCTCTCCAACATTTCTGTGGACTAGCAGCATATATTTTATGTAACTTTACTGGGGTATAGTGCATCTGCATCATAATCTAATACCAAGTCTCTCTCAGTTGTATTGATCTTGTCATTTTAGGAATGTTTCTCCATAAGTGTTCCCAAAGGTCCATAGGGACACCTACCCCTAATGTGATCTCCCATTGCTTCATGTACCCCAGTCAACAGTTGTCCCTGCCTCCATCAGTATTTTATATACCATGGATATCATCTGCTTAGTCCCTGAGTTGGTGATGATTGATTTTTCAAACTTGGTCAGCTCTTTCCCCGCTGCTTGTTTGACCCTGGGGCTCATTATCCAGTATCTCATTTGGTAATGTGCCATTCTGTCCCCTTACGTGAGCCCCATGTGTTGTTTACAGTCCTCAAACATGCATAATGTCTTCCCCTGCATCCTACCTCCCAGCTTTCTACATCCCACCATGCGCCGTTGCCTGAATGCTCCCTGCGCCATCCAAGGCATGAATTGCGGGTTCCCAAAAAGCAGAGTAAATGTGGATGGGCAAGAAGACAGAACTCCCCTGTCCCATATATCACATACCACAGACACTGCCTTGCTTAGGCGATGGTTCTGGTGTTGATCTTGCCTACAAAGCCATAGGATCTCCTCCAAGGGTTTCTCTGCCACCGCCCTGTCCATCCGCACCCACGTCTTGGCGCTTTGCCCAGAGAACCACTCATCTGTGCCGCCGTATAATACTTGATAAAGTTCGGGAGGCTGCGCCCCCCCGGGAAGCTCACCCCCACCCCTCCATATCCCTGGGAGCCATTAAGGTCTGCAGAACAATTTGCAGGCGTTTATTCTGCTAGATAAACTTGGAGACCAACTTATTCAGTGCCACAAAGAACCATCGCGGGACCGGGACAAGAAGAGCCTGAAAGTTATATAGCACCCTCAGCAATGTCATCATTTTCACAGTTGCAATCGGCCAAGCCATGATATCCGCAACAGGTCCGCTCTTCCAATTCAGTCATAACCTCTCGCAGCACCTCAGGGTAGTTCCTATCATATACCTGTGTTATGGTTCCTGCGATGTTCACCCCTAAGTACTTTATACTTCCATCTGCCACCATAAAAGGGGAATATTGCGCAGGGCTGAGCACTTTAATGGGAGAGTGCCAGGCTCAGAAGTTCTGACTTCTGCATATTGATTTTGAGACCGGCAACTTTCCAGGCACAGTGCTGCTCCTATGGGCTCTTTCCTGCCTCCATTTACTGTATGGCGTGAGAGGTGGCCAGCCTTGGGCCGCCTCCAGCTCCAGCACTTGGGTGTCCACTTTTCACTGCTCTTGGCCCTGGTCCATGTTCTGCCTCACTCGCTCCTCTGCTCGTGGTGGACTTGGCCCTGGGCTTTTTCCCACCCTCTCCTGGGGCCTCACTAGGAACACTGCTCCTCTCTGCTGCTGCTCAGGATTTTGCCCCACTGACCTCCCGGGTCCTATAATCGCTGCTGCCGGTGGACTTACTGGGCACCCTGGGCGTCTCTCCCTCTTCCTTCCGTGCTCCCTAGAGCTTGTTCTCAGCCCCACTCCTCCATTTACTGGTGGCAGTGCTCAGGGGCTGTTTGGGGTGGGGGGGGGAAGAGAGGTTGCCTGCTTCAGTCTTCTGTGATGGCGCAGCCAGATTGGCGCCCGGTTGGAGTCACGGCCACCCACCATATGCCCCACGGGGCCACTGGCTGTCTGCTGGCTCTGCCGCAGGGGCAGCCACCAGCCGCATACTTGCACACCGAAGAAGACATAGTGGGTGCTCTGCACCATTCACTGACCCCGGTATGCACTTCCACCACCTCCTGTGTGGGGGCAGGGAGCTTCCCGGTTCCTCTGCTCTACTGATCTTGCCCCCGCTGACGTGAAGGGACCATGTCTTGTCTCTCGCGGGTGGGCTCAACCGATCAGCTCTAGGCCCAGGACAGAGCGCAGGGCTTCACGTTCTCACTCATCGGCGGCCATCTTTGAATCTCCCTGAGACCTATTTTTATAGACATTACACAATTTCTTAAGTTCTAATGAATAGACATGCTTTGTTTTGGTCCCATGTTTTAATGCCCGGATAGAGTCCTCAGATCTCTTTTCTGGAGCCATGTTGCATTATCAAGAGTGTTTATGTGGAAGCCTCTTAAATGGTACATTTATTCCTGGAGGATCCAGATGCCACACAAATTCCAAAAAGTTTGATGGATGACCCGCTTTTCTTAATTTTGACTCCGTTAAAGAATTCATAGATCTTTGGAGATTTATATTTAGTGGTGATCCTTCCTTTCTGAACTTCGCAATCCTATTCCTACTATTATTCACCCTCAGATCTGAGTAATGCCCTATTTACATACCTGTTGTTACTTGGGCAAAGCCCCCTATTAACATGTTATGATCACTACTCCCATCACATACCCAGAAGCTGTTACAGTTGGCAAACAAAACCTCTGAGAGGAATAGTCAGTGGTTGAACCAGCCAAACCCGTCTTCCAGGTTATGGCCAGGGGAACGTCCCCCTCCACTTTCCCATTAGCCATCACCAAGTTCCATTCTGAGAGAAAGGTTAGCCATTTCTTGCCATTTTCAGTGGGATTTCTGTATTTTTTCCTGACCCCTGGCAAGCATGTGGTAATACACTGGGAATTTCGATCCCCTACGATATGAGATTATTAGTCTCAACAACAGGACAGATAGGGACTCCAAGAAGGGTGATGGGTCTTGAACAGGCAGGGTTTCAGTAGATGTTAATACTATCGATTCCATAGGTCTGCTGCCTCTTGTAACTATTTTTGCAGCTAAAATACCTTGCGTATCAGTTGGAATAAGTTCAATGCCGATGTCCTCCCTTGCTATGAGTGGCTAGCTGCTCCAATATGGAAAATCCGTCCACCTTGAAACGACGGATAAGCCAAGTTTCTTGGAACAAAATTAAGTTGTAGCTGCCAAATATTGCCTCTCTCATCGATGTGTTCTTAAGTACTGAAGTCCAGCGTATTCCAACACATCAAATCCCTCTTCACGAGAGAGTATCCTCAGTGACCCCCCCCAACTTCTGGAAAACTGTGTGAGGATGCCTGGTAACAAAGACCAAACATTGGTCTTTGTATCGCTCAGGGAATTACAATCTCCTGAACTAAGAATTGAAATTCTGCTGTTTGGTGATCTGATTGTGTTGGAAACCCCCAACCCCTCTGATTTATAGCTCTGTCCGCCTCCCTCTTTTCTTTTCTCCGATTACCATCATTAACATTAATAAAGAGGATTTCAGATGAATTTTCCAATGCCAAATTTCTCAACTCAGCACTTGCCGCTAGAACCGTATTAGCTCCTAGCCAGGTTTTTAGGCCCATTTCAGCTATGAATGTACACTTTTCATGAGAAGAGCACATAATCCATGACATAGGTTGAAAAAAGGTACAGGTCCGGGATTTCCTTTAGAACTGAGAGAATTACGCTTCGGTTTAGCGCATACTGGTCCTTTCCCCTTTTTAATTGTTTCAATGAAACTCTTGGAATAGCAAAAGGTTGACTCGCCAATAGGTCAGTATCAGACACTACTCGTGACTTGCATGCAGCGTCCTGGGAGATCACTCCATCCTTAACTGTTGTGAGAAGGGTTGGCATCCAATACAAACCATCCACCATATGCTCCTTCTCTGAACCGAGTCTACCATTGTTGCCATTGGCGCTTAGATATTTCTCTGGAGCTTAATTTCCAGGTAGTATGGGGAGACTTAAAGGAGCTGCTTCAGCCTTTTTTTCTCAGTAGAATGTTGGCGCCCACTTAATTGGAGCCTGAACCTTTTCCGTCTGAACTCAAATACTAGATTTGGATACAGCATAACAAAATTGTGCTAGTATCATGCGCTTTGCACATAAGAATTTAATGTATTGTTGATGTTGAAGAACATTCAGCCTGACATTGCAGTGCAAACAGCGAACACGTTTTTGGACACAGCGTCTTTCTCAAGGCCTTATCTCCGAATGCAAGTCTCCCGTCTGTGTTTGTTTAAAGTAAAATGCAACGGTGGCGTTTTCTCTGATCTACGAATGTTCGAATTAGATGGTATCTGAATAACCTGTTCGGGAACTCGTGATTATATTGTGGCCTTTGTAGGGGATACTCAATCGGATTTCAAATATATATCTCAATCTTAAGTCAAATGTCCTGTTTGGAACTGTCTGCAAAGGCAACCCGCGTATGGGAATAAGAGGTAGAGGCTGTATCAAGGAAAGTAGGACTACCCGAGTTATCAGGGGTGATCCAAGTTTCAGTTAAACAGAGAAAATGTAAATTATAACTGAGAAAAAGGTCAAGAATAGAATGTGATTTATTATTGATAGAGTGAGCGGTTTAAAAGACCAAAGTGGAATTGCGGACGAGCCATCAGGGGAAATGGGGGTCAGGGGGCAAGACAAAGTAGAAACATTACGTAGACTAGTAGAGTGTAGCACCGGAGGAGTACGATAGGTTATCCTAGATGGGATAGGAGGGGACATCAAGGCAGAAAGAAGGAAGGAAAGAGGAAAAATAGACAGATAAATGGCTAGTCAGCACATGATTTGTCACAAGCAGAAATAATGAAAACCAAAGCCTTTCAAAAATGGTCACCCATAAAATAGGGTGCCCAAGGCTACACATGTCCAAGGAGGCTCCTTTAAAATAGCAGTCACGAGGAGGCACGTGACTCTGCCAGTCACCAATCACAGGGAGGCAGGGTAAGATGTACGTACTGCTGCAATGGCGATCAAATCGTGAAGGAATGGTCACAAAGAAGTCCAATTGGTGGTCCAGGAATGATGACACAAAGTCAGCGATGTGTTGCCACTCAAGGTGTCAACTATAGATAGGCCATGTGATAGTACATTGTAGGCTAATGAAAATCTTCCCTATGGACACCGCTCAGCCCATGATGTGAAAAGGCTAAGGGAGAATAAATGGGTTAGGAGGTCCGTTAGTAAAGGGTGTTAAGGTGAATTGTACACGTACGCCTATAGCTAGTCCTCCAGTGGGACGGCCCCTGGGGTGGCTAATTGCCGGGCGGCAAAGAACTTGAAACCCTTTAATATGAAAATCTTGAGTGAGCCAGGTCTCCTGTAACATGAATACCTCGGATTCTGTAATTAGAGGGAGTCCCCCAAATACCTTAGAAAAGAACTATATCCCAGAGTGTTCCAACACATACAGTCAATATTTGATTTTAATATTTCAATGGTTGCCAAATCTCAATGTGTCGGGTATCCATTGCGTGACCTGCTTTTGGCCAGTCACCGTATTTTTATGATAGATAAGGGAGATGCGTGGGCTATCCCTCTCTGTAATTAATTTAGCAGAGGATACCGGGCTCACTCGAATAGCTTGTGCTGCAATAGTACAGTTTTGATCTGGAGTGCTAATTATGTGATCCTACAGACTGTGAGAATGTAGCCCATCCTGTTTAATTCAACATTACAAGTGCTCAATAACTGTGATTAACAGCGTAGAAACAACTGGTGATATGAATTCAATCAGAGCCCAATTAGTGGTACTATAGGAAGCATATCTTCCGAGGTAATTCCACTCAAGCTGGGAATTGTACTCCAGAGATCAAGGAGAAAAGCATGATTAAGATATGGCCTCATGTCATTCGGATTGGCCTCTTCCAGTTTAACCCACTTCCCCAAAGGGAGATTCACCAGTGAGCAAAACATTGTGTCCGTTATTTTTGTCTGTGTGTGATAGACCCCCTTGATTATGGGGAAGGGATGGAGGTAAAAGGAAAGGTTAAAAAAAGGCCGCAAAGGCGGAAGCGACTCTGCCTCTCATCAAGTAAATGACTGTTATACTGGTGTTCTGGTATGCAAGCCATCTGGGTATAATTATTACTTATGGGTATAGGGATGGTATTATACCCATTGAAAGTATTACAACTAGATTCCAGATAATGTAACGGGCCAATTGCAATAGGACAATATAGTGGGCAGCGGCCGAGGTATCTTTGGGTCCATGTTATTGGGTGCTACTATTTGTGGTGGGGCGATTTTTGTAATACTTGGCCTTCTTGGTCGTTGCGATTTTTGCATACCATACCTGGCTGAAACCATACTGGTGTTTAGCATTACCAAGGTTGGCATGCATGGTCGATGAGCCAGGAGGTTGCCAAAGCTGTGGGAATATTTGGGGCAGCACTGCTGGTAGTGTTCCAGGGCAAAACCATTTATCCTAGGGGACTCGAAGCGTGACCTACTTGAAGGTGCCGTCCCCTTGCTCTACCATATAGTTAGCACCGGCAGGAACCCCATTCTCTAAGTCAGCATGTTTACTGGTCGTAGCTCGGGAAGTGTGCTGGGTCTCAATATTCTCCATATTAGGTACCCCATGCCGTATTTCCCTCAGCTTATTCTTCTGCTGTTTGTTACAATATATATATATATATATTTCTGATGTTTGTTAATCTGCTTAGAATCACATGCTGTGCATAGGTCCGACATCCAGTGGTCACTGCGGAGTATTGGATTTTGTTTTTCGTAGTCGAAAAGGGACGTCGACAAGGCGTGTCTGAAATACTATCCCTATAGTGACGTGCGTTGTACCCACAATCCCTCACGCGTCGAGGTCCCTCAGATTGTTTTTTTCCGCCCAGCTACTGGTCGCCTTTACGCGGAGCTCCTCGAGAGACATTGCAGATTCCATCCCCTCGACCTTTGGTCGTTTTCCTATTTAATATATAACATATCGATCCCTCCCTCGACGCAGTTGTGAAGCTGTCTCCGCCGAGCAAGATCTTCGACGGAGGGGGCGAGCGGAGGAGATCCTTCGGCGTTGCCGAACACGTGGCCTGGCCTCGCAGGCCAAATACAGTAGGGAGAGTGGGGTCGTGGACATCTCTGGTTCTTTTCTGAGAATGCCTTTCCTTTTCCCCTTCCTTTCCCTTGGGGTCGTTATCACGATTTATTGCCTCAGCTATGGAGAGGACACCCTTTAGGTTTTGCCCGCTTTGCAAGGGTAAGTTTACTTGGAAGGACAAGCATTCACGGTGTAACCGCTGCTTGCCCCTCGATCACAAAGAGGAGGGTTGCACGGCTTGTCGGCTCCTTAAGCCAAACACTCTAAAAGACCGTAGGGTCAAGAGGTGGGCGGCCTACGCTATGTCGAAGGCCGATTCTTCACCCGCCGCTGCTACCACCGACAGTGACGAGGAACGTGATAACACGACCTCCACTACGGAAGTCGTAGACCCCTCTAAAGAGCGCTTGCGCTCTTCGTCGTCTGTCCCCTGCCCCGACGGGCTCGGCTCACGCCCTGCTTATGGGGATGAACACCCCGGCAACACTGACGCACACGATACCACACATAAGCACACAACCCATGGCTTTTCTTCGTCGAAGACGAAGAAAGCATCAGCGCCCAAGGAGATGCAGGTTCCACCGGCGGCCTCCTCGGACCGTTCAGGTTCGGAGCCCCTCTCGCAACCGCAGCCGCGACCAGCGACTGGGCTTTCGGCAAATAAGGGTGCCGCCCCCAAACCATCGGCCGGAGCGCACGCCGCCGTAGAACGATCGACACCCGTAACGTCGAAACCACAGCCCTCCGCTGACAAACGATTCGCAGAGAGCTTGGCGAGGATCGTTGTAGCCGACGCCCAGAAGCGTACGCCGAAGGACACGTCGAGCGCTACGAAAAGGTCGAAAGACACGCCGAAAAAGCCCGAAGAAAGACAGGGACTACCCCCTTCAGTCGGGGGGACCCCCAGTACACCGGAAGGCTTTTCGGAAGGCGACGGGACACTTTCCTCGACGTTATGGGAGAGGTCGAGCCGTTTTCAGCTAGATGACACTAATTTTCCCCCGCTAGACCGCTCAGGGGTACCCCATGAAACCATGGAAAGGCTCCATCTCTGCATGGAGAGAATGGAGAGGTTTATGAAGACCCAGAACCCTCCTACTCCCAAGAGAACAAGAGAAGGGCCTCAGGAGGACCCCAGGGCCAAATATCCGAGACTATTCAATCCCCAGCAGGACACAGCCTCAGATTTCCATAATGTGTGTGACCTCACTGGTGAGGAACAATACTTGGAGGAGGAGGATGAATTTGTGGACGATGAAGAGGGACAGAAACAGGAGGAAGGTCTGGAAGACAGCCCAGACATGGTAGGAGAAGGCTTCGGAGAAAATCCAGAAGAAGGACCTTCTCATCCCTGGCAATCCCCATCAGTATATTCGGACACTGATGTCCTGAACCGAAATCCTCCTGACAATTCACCTGTTAGAAACACGTCTCCCATTGACGATCAGCCCACATTCAATGCCCTGTTGCGCAGAGCAGCAGCACATTTCGAACTGGACACTGGGGAGATCTCTCCTGAAATAGACTTTGTGGAAAGAGTAATTAAGGAGAAACCCCCGGTCAGCCAGACCATTCCCCTCCTCGCTTCAGTGAAGAGAAGAATCATCCCTTCGCTATCCACACCCGCACTAATCAGGGGAGTTAATCCAAGAATTGAAAAACTTTTCACTCCTTCACCCTCAGACCCGCTGTACATCAGGGGACATTCCATTCCGGATTCCCTTGTAGTAACTAATACAAGGAAGAGGGCAGGAGTGCCGCTGTCCACCAGCGAGGCACCACCTGACAAGGAGGGCAAGAGGTTATATGCCCTTGCAAAGAGAGTCACATCCTCGGCTGCCTTTTCGGCAAGAATTGCGAACAACAATTCTTTGCTAGCTAGCTACGCAGACGCGCAGTGGGCCAAACTGCGCAAAGAAGCCGAAGAAGCGCCGGAACCACTACGTACACGCCTGCTATCAACTATTGGCGAAGGAACCCAGGTCAACCAGAGTATTGTAAAGAACTCTCTGGATGCTGCAGAGACAGCGGGATGTTCCCTGGTTCAGGGAATACTCCTAAAACGCCATGTATGGCTGCGCAACTCAGGGTTCAAACCGGAGACACAGGCGTCTTTAATAAATAAACCTGTTGAAGACTCAAACCTCTTTGGGAAAGCGGTGGATGAGGCTCTGGAGATGGCTAAAAAAGAGTTCGATACTATCAAAACTCTTGACCAGATCTCTAAGCCCACTACGGCAACAAACGGTTTTTTCGTGGCCAACGCCAACAGCAGAATCAGCAGCAACAGTACCCTGCCACCAATTACCAGACCAATAGTGGGCAGTACAGCCAAAGAGGCCAGCGCCGGGGCAAAGGGAGAGGTCAGGGGTCCACCCCCAGAGGCTCCCAAGCCCCCAACAACACCAAGTGACGCGAAGATTCGCGTCCCCTCCCATGCAACACCGGTCGGGGGCCGGATAACATCATTTCTTCCAGCATGGGAGGGAATAACGTCAGACCGCTGGGTACTTTCCACCGTAGCCCACGGATACTGCATCGAATTCAACAGTTCCCCAACATACAGACCCCCGAGGGCCCGAGGGGACGACGCATGACACCGGAACACCTTGCCATCCTTCTCCAAGAAGTACAACAACTGCTGGAGAAAGGAGCCATAGAGGTCGTGCCTCTATCTCAGGTAACGGAAGGTATTTATTCAGTGTACTTCCTTGTACCCAAAAAGGATCTAACCATGCGCCCTGTATTAGATCTGCGCCCAGCGAACAAGTTTATCAAACCACAGAAGTTTCGTATGGTGACCTTACATGAAGTGATCCCACTGCTATCACAGGGAGATTACATGACAACATTGGACATGAAAGATGCATACTTTCATATTTTAATGTTGCCAGCGCACAGAAGATACCTCAGGTTCATGATAGAGGGCAAACACTACCAGTTCAGAGTGCTACCCTTCGGCATAGCATCAGCACCAAGGGTATTCACGAAGGTACTGGCAGTGGCAGCGGCCCACCTGCGCAGGTTGTCCATCCCAGTTTACCCTTACCTCGACGACTGGCACATAACAGGGGATTCTTACGAAACATGCTTCTCCAATACCCAAAAGACTGTAGACCTTTTGTTCCAGTTGGGCTTCTCCATCAACGAAAAGAAGTCCAGCCTAGACCCCAGCCAAGTCAAACAATTCCTAGGGGCTCTAATTCAAACAAAGGACGGCCTTGTCTTCCCCTCCAACGAGAGGGTCCAAAACATGCTGTTTCAGATCCCTCAATATGTGACCGGTCGAGAGGTGACAGTACGCAAAGCAATGCGCTTGCTAGGCATGATGGCGTTGTGTATTTATTTGGTACCTCACGCGCGCCTGCGCATGCGCCCTATGCAAGAGTGGCTCAACAGCCAGTGGTGTCAGGCCAGCGGACTATGGGACGATCTAGTGGTGGTCTCGCAGGCCTTGGTTCTCTCGCTACGGTGGTGGACAAAGGAAAACCTGGAAAGGGGGAAACCCTTTGCCACACCCGCGGCGGAAGCCACTCTAACCACAGACGCATCTCTCACAGGATGGGGGGGCTCACCTATCCCATCAGACTGCTCACGGAGTGTGGACTCCGAACGTAGCATCCAAGCACATTAATCTACTGGAGCTACTAACTGTGTTCAAGGCGCTAAAAGCCTTCCAGGAACACCTACAAGGCAAGACTGTGTTGGTCCTTACAGACAGCACCACAGCCATGTACTACATCAACAAGCAGGGGGGCACCCACTCTCCAGGACTGTCCAAACTGGCCCAAAATATATGGAAGTGGGCTCTCAAACAGAACATGTTCCTACTGTCACAACATGTACCAGGGGAACTCAATCTGCTGGCAGACAAACTCAGCAGAGATTGCCCCCTGCCCGAAGAGTACGAATGGCGACTGCACGGAGACATCGTCTTCGACGTCTTCACACAATGGGGATTCCCAGAAATAGACCTATTCGCAACCCTGGAGAGCTCACAATGCCTAATTTGCGCCTCCAGATACCCCCAGAACCAATCCGAGGGGAACGGTCTGTCGATGCAATGGTCAGGGAAATTTGTTTACGCTTTTCCCCCCCGACTCCCCTTCTCAACAAGGTGGTGCACAAGATGCACCAGGAACAAGTGACCATGATACTGGTGGCCCCAATGTGGGCCCGACAGCCATGGTTCGCTCACTTGATGGAGATGTCTATATCTCCCCCAGTGAAACTCCCCTGCCCGTACAACATGCTGTCACAAGACAAGGGCAGGACTCTGCATCCATGCCCCCAGAACATGAACTTAGCAGCTTGGCTCCTGAGATCATAGAGTTCGGACATCTACAGCTCCCGCAGAGATGCATGGACATCCTCAGGGAAGCCAGAAAACCTAACACTCGCCACTGCTATTCTAGCAAGTGGAAGAGATTTGTCATCTGGTGCAGAGGAAAAAGCATCAACCCGATTGACTGCTCTCCCACACATATTGTTCTATACCTGACCCACTTATTGTATTCAGGTCTAGTGTTCAATTCCATTAAAGTCCACCTAGCGGCACTTTCTGCATACACCACTTCCCAACTCAAGGTGTAGTGGTGGAAGATCCCTGTTATAAAGGCCTTCATGGAGGGAGTAAAGAGAATACACCCCCCGATAGCGACCCAGCTCCCGGATGGGACCTTAACGTGGTACTTACCAGACTCATGGGCTCACCATTCGAACCCATGCACAAAGCATCTCTTAAAGACCTCACTCTTAAGACTGCTTTTTTAATAGCTATCACCTCCATCAGGAGAGTAAGTGAACTACAGGCTCTTTCTGTTCTAGACCCCTTTGTTACAGTTCACAGAGATAAGGTGGTTCTACGCACGCACCCAAGGTTTGCTCCGCAATTCCTCTCGAAATTCCACGTAAACCAGTCTATAGAACTGCCAACGTTCTTTCAACGTTCTCGGTGGCAGCAGGAAGAGAAGGGGATGCAGTTTCAAAGTCCACTATTTCTAGATGGATTGTTCAATGCATCACTCTCTGCTATACTCTTGCTAAGAGAGAACTGCCCTTTAAGCCAAGAGCACACTCTACTCGAGGCACGGGGGCGTCCATAGCATTCATTGCAAATGTTCCCCTTGAGTCCATCTGCAAAGCGGCTACCTGGAGTTCTGTGCACACCTTTACAAAACACTACTGTCTAGATGCACACTCGAGATCTGACTCCCAGGTGGGACAGGCAGTATTAAGACATCTTTTCTCTACTGTTCCTTCTCATAACCCACCGCCAACTCCGGGTACTGCTCGCTAGTCTATGCACAGCCTGTGATTCTAAGCAGATTAACAAACATCAGAAGACAATGCATTACTTACCGTAAAAGCATTTCTGATGGTTGTATCTGCTTAGATTCACATGCGCCCACCCTTCCTCCCCGCTCGGATGGAAGGAACATAGACTTCCTTTTATATCTCTCTTTTCTGTACTCACTCACGTCTAGAAGGCTCCCTCAGGGCAGAAAAATACAAACAGAGGGACCTCAACGCGTGAGGGATTGTGGGTACAACACACGTCACTATAGGGATAGTATTTCAGACACGCCTTGTCGACGTCCCTTTTCGACTACGAAAAACAAAATGCAATACTCCGCAGTGACCACTGGATGTCGGACCTATGCACAGCATGTGAATCTAAGCAGATACAACCATCAGAAATGCTTTTACGGTAAGTAATGCATTGTCATATTTTTTTAAACTTTATTTATTAGACTTGACAACGCAAAAACATGAGACACCCATAGCGTGACGGCAAGACATAATCATACACAATGAATACATTTCTAGTACATAGTTGGCATTTCATACACATTAGTGGGACAGAGTCCAGGTGATGTCACGAATACAGGAGTAAAGAGTCACTACTCACGGGGTGGTAACGGGAGGGAAGGGCGGGGATGGAGGATTCAGTCTCTGAATTCGAGTTCATGGTGGACATGTAACTGCGAAACCTCAGCCAGTTGTCCCTTGGTCCCGAGTGTGGATGTTGCAACACACCCCAGGCCTCCTCAGTATCGTGTGCCCAAGTATCTGCCCTGAGCCACTGTGTATACGTGGGTGCTCTAGGATGGAGCCAGTTCATCAAGATGCAGCGTACAGCGAGCAGCATGCAGAATCCAGCTAGCTTCCTTGAATCGCGCCCCAACTGGGGAAAGTCGTGGAAAAGGCATCGTAATGGGGATGGGTCTATAGTGTGGTCCAGTATAGTAGATAATGTGGAACATATTTCGGTCCAGAATTGTGTCAGTCGTGGGCAGGACCAGATCATATGGATGTAGGCAGCCTGATCGGAGCCACATCTAGGGCAGCTGTAGGGAAGCTTGCTGAACACAATATTTATTTAACATTTTTCCTGTTTTTTTCTTCACAGAACCCAAGCCATTGGACCAAAACAATCAGGTACAGGCCTGGATTTAGGGTTTGTTCCCATCGCAGGGTGCTCCCCGTCCGTTTCCCTAAGGGAGTCCATCTCCTGAATTTGAGTAGATTTGGGGGGGAGGGTAGGGAGCGGATATGGAGACCGGATCCTCAGCGCTAAGTGTTTGCCCTTGAGGAATATTGGGATTCAAATTCAGTGGGCAATGGTCACTCGTCATGAGGGATGGCCTGAGGCAAATCCATGTTACATGCAAGGATGAGATCTACTATTTTGCCCAGTATAGGTTTGTGTCCATGTTGCTCTTTAGCCACAGAGCATAGCTGAAGCAATGATTCCATTTTGGCTAAGAGAATGTTATCAGATGTTATCACATGATGTATGAGTGGAAATTGCAGTAGTTTCTGCAAAAGTAATGTCAGCCAAAAGATGGGAACTCTCATCAGTGCTGTATGAGTCAGAGGAGGTAGATACCAGTCATTTTAAGTCCGAACTTGCAGAGAGTTGGGTGCCAACCATATTGTCAATCCCCAAGAAAGTCGATGGTAAAGTTGCTCCCCTGCCCAAAGAATCTCTCTGTAGGCCGACACACATCTTAAGTAAATAGTGGTTGTTTTCAATAGCCGTCGAGTCAAACAACTCTTTCTACAAGAGTCTCGTTATTAGTAGGCAGGGTAGGCAGATCAATCTTCCCAGTGTTTTCAATTTGCGTTGTCATGGCAGGCAGAAAAAAAACAGATTTTAATTTGTGATTCCATGAAGTGGTATTGGTTATCTTTCTTGGGTCATTTTCCCTTTAATGGGGCCGGGCTGCAAGCCCTTTTGGTTGCTGCGCTCCAAAGTTAATAGTTTGCATGCTTCAAATTCAATATATGCAGATAAAGTCAATGAAACAGACTAACCAATGTCTTTCCTTAAATGCAGGGAGACACAAGGTATATCCTCTGCGTCACACTCTCCAGGGAGGCAGGCTCTGCTGAGTCAAGGGCCAGGCTCCAGCCTCCTGCCCACGTCGGGGCATGCTATTAAACATCCACTTCCTGTCTTCAAAAGCGAGGAGGTGAGCAATGCGGTCACGCTATGGCTCACTCGGCAAACTGGCTCTCCACACTGCTTAACACGGCGCATTCTGCACGCTTTCCTTCAGGTTTTAACGTGGAGCTATAGGATGTCAGGATAGAAAGTGTAGACAGACTCCCAGCACAGGATCAAATTGTTTCCTGGCAAACTGGCTCTCCACACTTCTGCACACCGCAAAGTGCAAATCTTTCAAGGACGGACAGTAGCATGGTTTAAAAATAATTAATTAATAAATGTGGAGGCCCATTAGGTTGCCCATCCATGCAGTAACTGGTACTGAGCTTGCTTAGCTTGAAACCAGGACTGACCCTGCTTCTCTTCAAAGCAAAGAAAGGGCTGGCCCATTTCTCTAAGTGGTCTTGTAACTTTGGCTCATTTATCGGGCAGCATGGCCTGAGGAGGCTGGCCTTCCTCACTTTGAAGCTAAGTAGGGTCTGTCCTGGTTACTGCATGGATGGGAGACCTGGATGGCCCATGGCCAGTGATTTTTTTCACCCCGATGCCACTTTAGCAGTAGAAATATATTTTTTTAAAACTGTAACCACGGGTACTGAACTACACATACCCTTTGCTATCCGTAGACCTTTATAGCCTCGAATATAGCTGTGAATATCGGAAAACGGCCAAAATTATTTTTTTCAGGCTCTCATCAAGTGTCCCTCTCATCTGTGCCAGCTCCTCCCACTCCCCAGATGGCCTCCTCACCCCCCCGCCCTGCTCTCTTCCTTTCCCCCACAACACATACTGTTTTTGTGACGGTTTGCTTTGTGATGTCGGCGTCTGCTATTCGAGGCTATAGCCAAGGCTACACAAAGCTTTATGTTGCTAACTCAGTCCCTAGACCCCCCTCCAACTCCCAAATTTCACTTTGTGCCTTCTAGCACCCCCACCTGTAGCCTGATGGCATTTGCATGTTAGAAAAACAAGATGGCGGTTGTTACATTTCTAAAAAAAAAGAAAACGGGTTTGCATCAATCCCTTATCTATTTTTGAGAAGGGGCACCCCCTTCTCCGTCAAATATTTAAATAACTACTGCATGGAATAACCCCAGACTATGCATGGATCTAGAGTCAACGCTACGTGCCCAAGTTGTTTCAGACCTGGTCCAAATCCGTCCAGCAGTTTGGGCTATGTGCTTTGGCAAAAATGTACCTTGTTTGTCTATGGGAAAACAAATGGGAAGTAGGCCGCACTTTTGGCAAACCTTTTTCTTTTTTGTCTTCTTGATAACTTTATTTTTTAACATATCTTTACAAAACCTTGCAGTCTGGGTGGGCCTGCGAGTCCTTGATCACTCGAGATTTCGGTCAAATTAGTTACACGAATCAAAAGTTATTAACAATAGAATTTTTACGGGTTCCTATGGGAATCTGACTCACCTTAACTATAGGGTGGCTATCGCCGCCCTATAATATATATTCAATGAAAAAACTTTAGTTAAAGTTTAGTTAAGTTGCCTAAATGTATCACAAGAAAACCCTTGGAATTCTGCGCTTTGGGAAAGTCAGATCCAGCTTAACTCCGTGCATTCCCGTTGATCTCCTCCATAATGCTATGTCCTCCATAATGCCATTGTGTATGTCATTGTGAATCCATTCTCTTATAATATGCATGTATGTCCTTTGAGAAGCTGTGTCCTATGTTCTAGCCGAAGCCTGTTAACTGAATTAATTATTTGTGGTATATTTCCATTCTGAAGGAAAGGGGAATGCAGTCATATTCTGGCATGGCCCAAGCTAGTTGGGAGAAGAACTGCCTTGTCGCTGGCAATGATTAGTCTAGGATTTGCCCTTGTATAGATTGCTCATCCAAGATAATGAGTTGAGAAACAGGGTGATGGCAGCCAAGATTTGCTCTCTTGGGATCATGTGGCTGATATTTCTATATTGATTAGAAACGGAGAGATTCCATTTGAAAGTATTTTAAGATTGCTTTACACCCTCTCACAGGTTATTGAAATTGGGGGTTTCTAATTTGCTCTGCTGCTGGAGAGGGTTCTCTTGTCCATATGCTGTGACTTTGTCGTAAGATCCAAAGATTTTGGGAAAAGGTTGGCATTACGATGAGGTTGTTACTATGCTGTCCTGTCACGTTGACCGCCATGATGGGCATATTTGGAGATGGGCTACCCTTCCTAGAAATATTTAATCTAGAAAAACGTTTAGCATATACTATCCTATTTTCGGCCAGGAAAGCAGCTTTGTGTAATGTGTGCTATTTATGCATAGATTATATTTATGTGCCCTGTCTGAAATACATCGCATATCTTTTGCAACATGTAACATCTACAGGCTATATTTTCCTAGCATATTGATAACTATTATGTGGTCAGGGTGTGTGCCCTTGACAGTTTCAGACATAGTTCTATTATCTAACATTGTGTCAAACAGTTGTTCATTTGAAGCTACAGCTCAACTTCGAGTAATGTAAGATTGGTTTTCATACAATGTTGGCATAACTGGTTTCTCACAGTGGCATTAGTTCTTGTATGCAAGATGTTAGGTAGATCAATATTCTGCTGGTCTGTACAGTATGATATTTTGTACACTTGGACATATTTTGTATATTCTGTACCTAATCATTCACTAGCTTCCAAAATGAGGGCTGCTGCTTTGATTTGTAATATGTTTCGCGATAGCTTTTTTGTTACTGTTGTCTCTTCTGTGTATAGAAAAACTTGCTTTGGGTTCTCCACCATTTAACCCTAATTGGTATGATTGTTATTTGCCCTGCTTGAACATGCCCTGCAAGTAATAAACATTAATGGATGATTTGTGATGTGAAATTACAAAGCTTTGTGGCTGCAGGTGAGCTTTGCTACCCTTCCAATTTGACTCACTTTTTGTAGCTTATTGGTAATTAATAGATTGAATTTGTATGAACATTTAAACATATTGTATCACATAATATGACGGTGGGGAGATTAGCATTCATAATGTATGCATACATAACACAAATGTATTTTTGTAGCATATCTTGTAACTTTTTGAAAACACAATTTTAACAAGGTCACATTTGTTTAAAAGGTGATTCAGGTGTCTGGGGACTGAAAAAGAACTTTGCCTTGTTGGAGTTACTGGAGCGGTTGCAGAATGGAGCATCTTGTCCGTATGGGGCCCCTGATGAAGCAATTGGTATATCTGGAGAGGTATTTTATTTTTATTTGGCCTGTGTTATGCAATCTTCATTTTGAGTCTGTTAGACGTTAAGAGGGAGAAGTGTTTTCTGCTGTAATGCTTTTTGTTGTCCCTCAAAAGTGTTATCTGTAGAGATTGCTTGCATTAGTAATTACTGTAGGAATTTATTATTTAATCAGATTTCTGAAAGGCACTGTTTTGTGTCATATGTGTAACTGAGGTATGCTGAACGCTTTGCCAGTTGTGTGAGTAACCATTCACTGCAACAATTGGCAGCACTGTTTATCTACTGTCTAAGATTCATCTACGTTTTCATTTTAAAATATTATCATGTACCGGGTTATAAAGTTTTATTATTTGGCAAGTGGCGAAAATGTAAAATAGTAATCAGCGGATTCATGGAGCCAGCGTGCAAGATTGAAGTCAGACCTGCAGGGTTTTGAATAGGGAAAATTAAATGTTATTATCACAAATATCTACAATGTTTGACTTGCTTAATCTTAATTAAACAATCATTGGTCGTATTGAATGCAAATATAAATAAAACAGGTAAAGTTGAGCGAGTGATGATCGCCGGGCTATAAATCAATGTATCTTGTCCAAATCAAACATGCATTAATCCACAGAAAACTATTGCAGCTTTACCTTAATCGTGATCCCTTTAAATCAAGCAAAAAACAGTGAAAGAATGTGGTTTAAAATGACACCTAATGTTTAAAATAACAGCTAATCAAATAGATAAACAATTCCTAGCATGTGGCTATAGCAAAAACCATAATTTCTAAAGCATCTTTCCCAGATAATCAAGTGACAGCTCATTCCAAAAGATACCTTTCTGAAAAATGTTTATTGACTTATGGCCCCTCCAGTAACAACATTAAAAGGTTGTCATTGAAAACTGTCATATTTTTACATTTCAAACCAATCCGGAATGTGAAATAGATTTGTAACTATTTTTTGTTTGTAATTTCTCTTTATTGATTTATTAACAGGTACAATCTATTGCTTTCAAATAACTGTAGTAATATATCAGAAACAAACAAATAGAGGATAAAGACTAGCTGTAACATTAGGTATAAATCAAACCGCCATCACTAATATAAATCATGTTCACAAAACATGCAAGGAATGTACGAAAAGACTAGCATAAAAAATACATATTTAGTTTCTCATACTGGAAGTAATACATTTGAATTAGGGGCAAACACTCCATTGAGCTATCTACCACTCAATTAGAAAGTTATCTCACAATTGGATATGATCTTTATAGCTATAGTGTGTTGACTAGCATTGGTCATAATAAGTGACACAAGCCAAAAGTCACTAAATTAAACGTGTAACAGAATAACGACCACTTGTGCCGCACCTTTGGTTTTTGGATAGTGTTGACTTCAAACACAAAAATTCTCAAATGAAAAACACTGATGAGTTTTCAATACATATATCCTTTACTGGATTTCCAACACTTGTTTCAACCTTTTTACTAAGTCTTCTTCAGGGCATTTGCTAAATATTGTTGGTTACGGTTAACTGACAACCAAGACATAAATCAGTTTCATTAGTGTACTCAAATGATAATCAAGGTTCTTTATTTGGTTGAACACCTTAAACTTGGAGCCAAAGAAAATACAGCAGTGGCATCTATTGTGGCTATTCTGTTACACGTTTACACTCTCCCAGTATCAATCCCAGCTCACAAAATCCCTTGTACATGAAAGGAAATTAAACAGTTGCGTCTATTGTTACTGTTGCGCTACAAATTCAATTCTTCACAGTTCATTACCAGCTCAAAAATCTATTATAGTGGGTTTCTTAGGCCCATCCATCGTCTAGGTCAATAACCGTGGTGTCCTGCGTAGCGATATCCGAGATAATGGATTTTTGAGCTGGTAATGAACCGTGAAGAATTAAATTTGTAGCACAACAGGAGCAATAGACGCAGTTGTTGAATTTTCTTTCATGTACAAGGGATTTTGACACATAGGAGCTTGTGTTCCTGCTTTCACACAAACAGATCCATGGATGAGTAAATGTCAGTAGTTTATGTAGTAACGCAGAAAGAAACGACAATAATTATGGAAGAGGTCAAATGTATCTTTTTTCTTTAACATATTTATTGGCATTTCCATTAATAAGACATGAACATCCACACCCCCCTCCCTTCCGCCCATTACCCACCTCCCACCCACCACTTCCACCGGACATCTGCCATACATTGTTCAACTTCCAACCATCGCTTCTCTGCGCTCCATATTCGGTCCTTAATAAGCAGATTCTTTGCCGGCACCAGTTCACTCGAAGTCTTAGTGGAGGAAATCCAATACCAAATCCCAGTCCTCCTTAAACTTCCCCTGGTCGCCTTGAACCACACATGTGACCCATTCCAATGAGACATAATGCAAAGTCTTCATTATCCATTTTTGTTCAGTAGGGGCCCGAGGACTGTTTCCGTTTTTGAGCAATAAGCGACAAAGCTGCAACACTTAAAATCATGTATGCCTTTCTTTGGATTTTGAAGCCAAAAGGTCCAGAACATCGCCCAATCCCAACATTGCTTCGCTAAAATATCTACGTAGCTGGGCCCCAGACATAATTTCCATCACTGCATTAACTCCCTTCCAATATGGCTTCAGAGTCGGGCATTCCCACCATATGTGACCCCATGTTCCAATAACTTTGCATCCCTGCCAACATTCCCCTGAGGAGTGTGGATAGAACCTATGCAATTTCTCAAGTGTCAGATGCCATTGTACCATCACTTTAATCCACATTTCACAGATCTGAAGTGCCCTCATAAGTTTTGGAATTCCCTTCCAGACCTCGTGCCATTGCTGTTCTGTTATGGGATTACTTAATATATTTTTTCATTGATTCATGTAACCCCACTTAGGTAGACCTGAGACATCCCCTATGGACTTATATAGCGCTCCTACCATATGTCGATCACCCGAGTTTGTAATCAAGTACTTTTCAAAGTGTATTGCCAAGTGTTTTTTTTCCGTGGCCTAGCCAGTGTCGCAACTGTGCATAACTAAATCTTTCATCTTCACAGAGAGAGAATAACTGTTTATATTGTTGGAATATCATGATCTCTTGACCCTCCACCATATCACCCATCTTAGGACAACCTGCTTCTTCCCATTGCCTAAAATCTTGCTGTTCCAATCCCGGTGTGAACTGGGGATTGCGAAATAGGACCGTAAACGGGGAGGGAAATGTGGCGATACCCGTCCGCTGTACCACTGAATCCCACAAATGTCCTATTAAGGCTGTGATTTTACTTATACATATTAGCATGCCGGTCGTGCTTGTGACACCATAAGACTTCCTGAAGGGGCCTGCCCACCCCAGCTCTGTCCATCCGCAACCAGATTTTCTCTTGGTTCCCCGCAAACCATTCCCAGATGATCCTCAGCTGAGCCGCTTGATAGTAAGTTCTGCAATTCAGAGCCCCCATCCCTCCTCTGAGTGTGGCCATGTTAATACACTACACGCCACCCTCGATTTCTTTCCTTTACATATAAAGGTCCCCACCATCTTATTGAGAGTCTTAACACATTTCTGAGGGACTGATATCGGCAAAGCCTGAAAATAATACAATACCCTTGGAAGGACCACCATTTTAATTGCATGAATCCTACCCGTCCAGGAGATAGTCAACAAATTCAGCCACTTGTTGATTGAATCTTTTAACGGGAGATAGGGATCCCAAGGAATTAGTTATCTTGATTCCCAAATAACGTAGACCCCTATCTGTCCTCACAAACCGACCTGTACCAATATCTTGTTCCTTTGGTACCCTTCCCCCTTGTAACATCATAATTTCTGATTTATGGATATTAATTTTCAGGCCTGCCACTTCACCAAATGTTGTCAACTCTTTTGTTAATGCTGTTATTGAGCCTGCGAAGTCTGTCACCGTCAAGAGTAAATCATTGGCGAACTCCATCACTTTGTTCCTTGCCACCAAACTGAATGTCCTTGATGCACTTCTCTTCCCGAATCCTGGATAAAAATGGTTCCAGGTGAATCGAGTACAGCACCGGGGATAACGAGCATCCCTGTTTAGTTCCACTGTATACCCTGATTCCCTGTGAAAGATAACCATTAATTGTGAGCCATAAAATTGGCGACTGATAATTGGCCATGACGATTCGAAAAAATCTCAGACCAGTCCCCATAGCTTCCATAGTGTGAAACAAAAAAGACCACTCCACCCGGTCAAACGATTTTTCTCCATCTAAAGTTATCACCCCTTCTCAATCAGATGACTCGCCCGTTTTATATTATCAAATGTTTGCCTTCCCATAAAAAAGCCAGACTGATCCAGAGGGACACGTTTCGGTATCAATTTTTCCAATTTTGTTGCTAATATTTTAGTATATATTTTTGCATCAATATTGATGAGAGCTATTGGTCTGTAAGATCACATTGAGTTCTATCTTTGTCTTGTTTAAGAAATAACACTACCATTGCCTCCTCCATGGTCTGTGTGATACACCCCGCTCCAATATGTCTTTATAAGTTTTATAACACAGTGCCAGAAAACCATCCGGTCCAGGAGCCTTATTAACTGGTAAAGACAATATAGCTGCCTGTACTTCCTCAGGAGTAATCTCCCCTTCTAGTTCTTCTCTTTCACATAGATCCATTTTATTCAACTGGCACTGCTTCAAATATTCCAGCTGAGCTTCTCCATCCGGGGAGTCAGTATTATATAGCGCAGAATAATATTCTGTGAATACCTGCAATATTTCTTCTGATGAGGAGCTAGCTGTGCCCGACCAGTGTTGATACGAAGGATGGCCCTTCTTTCATCCTTCATCCTCACTTACCGTGCCAACATACGGTCTGCCTATTTAGCCTTGATATAATAAGCTGTCTTAAATATAGTAAAGACTTCTCAGCATGCCGAGTCTGCACCATATCGAATTGTCCCTTGAGAAGCCTAAAATCTTTCCTTAAAGTTACTCTCCTGTTAGTTTCCGTTTTGCCCATAACCCTCTTCAGTCATAATTCCAGATCTTTTTGTAATAAAGCCAGTTGTTTTTCTCTTAGGGCTTTCTCACCCATCCTGATCACTTTAAACGCACCCCACACCATTCTTTCCTGTGTTCCCCGGGTCCTATTAATTTAAAAATATTCCCCCATTTTGCTCTGTATCTCCCCACACATGACCTGGTCCCTCAAATAATCTCGAAATTTCCAGCACCACAACCCTGACACTTCCATTTCTTGATGTATATCTATTGTTATCGGGGCCTGGTCTGATTAATATGCCCTAGGTCCATTTGTTGTACCTGACCCAACAAAGTAGCCGACATCCAAATATAATCCATCCTAGAAATAGACTGATGAACATGGGAGTAAAATGTGTATCCTTTCATTCCCCTCTGAGTCTCTTTCCACAAATCCACCATAGCCAACGATTTCAAACTTTGCGTGGGGCCCCTCTGAGATGAATGTCCACCTACACGCCTATCTACCAAAGAATCCCATTGCATATTAAAATCCCCCGTTAATATTATTTGTCCCTCTGCACATTTTTCAAGTTTAATCCGAGCCCCCCTAGCTGGGGCTATAATATACTGTATCCTCCCCCATTGACTACGGGCAAAGATGTATCTACCCTCTTTATCCACCTCCTTCGCTATCTGTAATCCAACCAGACCTTTGATGGCTATGAATACCCCTCCTGTTTTACCCCTGTTGTTAGCTTGCAATATATGTGGGTACCCAGTAATCCTTAATTTGTGACGATCACTCCTAAATATATGGGTCTCCTGCAAGGTCACTATATCCAACTTGCTACATTTCAAGAATGTTTTCTACTTTACTTCTTTTAACCGGGGAGTTTAGCCCCTAATATTCAGCGTCATTAATTGAAACCTTTTTTTACCCCCCGTAATCGCTATGGTGCAGTGATTCCTCCAATGGTAGCTGCCCCCCCCCCTCTCCCACTCCCCCTGATCCCCATGCCCCCCCCCCCTCTTATACCTCCCCTCTAACTCTCAGGTCAAACTCAACCTATTTCCCCCCAACGATGCAACAAGCAATAAGGTTGAGTTCCCTTGCACACCCAGAGATGATTTGTGTGGGTCTACTACAACCCTTCCCTCTCCCCCTATTCCAAGTGCCAGGATCATTTCCCCACCTACCCCGTTGCCGTCTCCTCAATTATCCACCTCCCAGTGGTGTTGACTTTAATAATATCCAGGCTAATTCCAGCCCCCCCCCCCTCCCTTTTTTGGCCGGATTTCAATGTACCTTTACGCCCTCAGGGTTGGGTAAGTTTGTCCTTCAGTAGGCCTTCAGTAGGCCGGGACCCTTTTCTTCGATGGTTTCTCCAGTGCTCTTCTCCATTCCCATTGTTTAGTCTTTGATGCCTCTTGTTTGGATCCTAAGTCTTGTTGATCACCCCCTTCTTCTTCAAGCTTCAGTATCATAAGACCTCCTTCACAGGATGTGATGCAATGTTGACGCTCTTCCCAAGAAAACAATCCAAATGGAAATGTCCATCAGTATCAAACTTGAGCCCGGAGCAAGGTTTTGACCACAGGTTCCATTGTTCTTCTTTTCATTAATGTAGATTGCGCCAAATCTTGATATAATTGTATTTCTACACCATTCACTTTGATGGGATTTGCTTTTCTATCCGCCTGTATTATCGCCTCCTTTTGTCCATATTTGTAAAGCTGTAACTACATCATTGGGTGTCATGACCCTTGCCCCTGGCCCTCACTGGCAAGTTAGCCTTCCAGTTAGGGCCAGGTCAAAGGCCTTAAAACCTCATCCAAGACTCTCTTGGAGTCAGTCCTGGCGCCTTTGGTGCCGGGCTCATAACCATCATGAAGACCAACATTAGAATGGGACTATTTACTTGGGATTGTTTAACTTGGGGGGTAGAGAGGTTCAGCCAACATGGAGGCACACACATAGCTCAGTTACAAGGAACTGAGCTATGCGGTCTAGTCTTTTGGGTATGGCAGGCCTGGGACTACTTTACCTAGACTACTTTGGGTGTGGCAGGACTGGGACTATTTTACCTGGACTACTTTACTTGAGACTATTTAAACCGCACCCAAACAGCAGAACATGCTTTGCGTTATTCTGCTGTGGGCAGCGTAACGCTCACCATGTCCAGTTCTTTGAAGCCAGCTTACCTGAAACCAAGGACCTGCAGAGAGAGAACGAACACTACGAAACTTACCTGGAACAGTATCCTGTCTTCAATCCATCGCTGACTTCAGTTCCACTCACCTGAAGGTACGAACTCCATCGTCCGGCACTGCATGCATCCTGGAATACATAACCTGGAAAGAGGAGAAAGAAAGACGGCATTAGTAAGCGTTTAGTCACGTTTCCTCCAGAATGAAGAAAGCCACACAATTCTTACCTGGGTAGTCATCTCCTGGTCAGTATCATTTCTGGAACATTACGGCGCTCGGTGAGGAACATTGCAACCTGCAAGGAGAGAAAAGACACAGATTAGCAATATAAAAGGCGAAACAGCGCCACGCATCGCGCATTACTCACCGGACAGCATTGCGCACACCACGCTTTCGCCTATCGGCCCATGCTCATCTTCAAAGTGCATGACAACATCAAAATACCTTTCCATACCTAAAAGGAAAGCAGCAAGACATTATTATTCGAACTAAGAGGAACATAAGAACTGCATATAAAGACTGTAAAGCAGCAAACCTACGGAGTCGCAGCAAGCCTGGATTCCCACAGGGGGTGTGCACCAGTGAAGTAACTTGGTCGCTGCTCGCCCCCCACATCTACGCGCCCCTGCCACGAGGAGCAGGACGGATAATCCACCTTTTACAATATTAAAGCGAGGAGAAGGCCCAAGGGGGAGAAAGGAGCGGAGGCCAAGGGAGGTGGGAAAACAGAAAGACAATCTGGTATTGAATCCAGCTCTCCTATATTGCAGACCCATCTTTAACCAGAGGTCTTACCAAGGAACCGGGAGAGGGTTCGAGAGTGCAAATCATCCAACCAGGGCTGGGTGGCGTCCCTGTGGATACCAGGTGAGCGTAACAGGGGTCTGGCCCCAGGTTCCCCTCGCTTAGGGCTCATTCTGTCAATGCGATCCTGGGGAACTTCTCCCCCCGTGTCCAGCTCCAGTAGGTCCGCAAAAACCTGCTGCACAGTATTTCTTAAGTCCCGGTCCTCAATTCCTTTGGGAAGATTCTTAACCCTAATGTTAGGTCTTGAATGATTTTCAAGGTCCTCCGTCTGGATCTCTAGATTGTGGGTAGCTATTGCAAGTTGATCAGTTTGAGCATCGGTGGCATGCACTCTCTCACTCAAGTCCTTAATGTCCCGTTTCACCTATTGCAGGGTTGAGCTACTTCAGCTCAGATCAAGCCTGTGCCTGCAGAGTCTGTCATCTGATCGCTGAATTCTTTGAAGCACTGTTGGAGCACTTCCTTAGTAACCTCCTGCCTTGATTTCCCAGCTGGGAACCCTCCTCGGTGCTCCTCTCACTGACCGACCCCGGAACGTCACCAGTCCCCTTTTCCAGAAAGGGTACTGTCCGCTTGACCGCCCGCTGTTTAGAACCCGCAGCTCAGCTCCACATTAATGTTCTCCTTAACCACAGGTGGGTGGGGGCATAGGGGACAGTCACGGCTTCCGGAGCCTTCCCAACTCATCCGGGTCCAAAATGGCGACCGACACGGCCAAGCCACAAAGATCTTTGCTTGAGTGCTCTGCAGTATGAGGAATCCACCTCCAGCCGAAATTCCTGTGGCACCCATTAAGTTCTTGTTAGGCAAGAATTGATGTAGTAACCCTGTGGGAGACTACACAACCCTTGTCCTCTTTGTATTTGGTAACCCACCTTTTGGTATAGGGCTGTACTAGACAAGTTGGTAGTGTGATTGAGCAGCCAGGCTTATCTCGAGGGGTAAATATGAGCTGTAGAGCTGCAGCAATGAAATCCACCAATACAAGTATCCAAGTAACACTTACACTCAAGGTTTTAGTTATAAATAAGTATTTATTTAACAGCAGTTTTTAAATAAGCATTCTTTAAAAGGGGCAATAGAGGTAACAATCAAATATACTTTAAAATACTTTCCCGAATCAACACAAAGCTAATAGATACTCTTTAGAGATGCTTCTTACACACTTCCTACACCGTGAGGTGACTTCACTAACAAGGACAGTAATGGCATTTATATATCACTAGTACACTTTGTAGATTCTGAGGTTTGCAGAAAGGAAAGGGTAAGGGAAGGAAAAAGGTTAAACAGGTTCTCAGAGCATGTGAGCACTTAAATCTTCCAATGAAGTCTAGATAAAAACCTTTCCCAGCAATAATAGTTAAAAACCAAATTATCACCTATGATGGACAGTAAGTATCAAAGTCAAATGGACCATAAGAGTCTTCAGGGAGCCAGGACAGCCAAAGTCAATTATAGCACAGTCTATGGAGCTGAGGCACTTCTTAAATAGAGAAGTCTTGCACAAAGTTAGAGAGTTTGTTGAAGAAAAATCACTGTAGGGTCACACGCCGTTACACTTGTGAAGGATAGAGCTGAAATCAACTCTAGCAAAGTAGCTAATGCAAGTCTCAATTGAGATGAGCAAAGCTAAAAACACTGAGGTAAGTACCCCAAGTCAGAACAGTACCTTTGGTTAGAAGAAGAGTGGTCTGGCTAGCTTTTTCCTGGTTTCAGTGATGCAGATTCTGGGTTCTTGGGCCCAGTCATGGGGACAAGAGGGAGGACTCCTCCTGTAGCAGCATTTCGGAGGTCGGCGGCAGCTGCGGGCTCTTTTCGGATCAGCAGCACTTTGCGGTTTTGTCGCTCGGTTAACAGCACCACCGCGGATCTTGGATACCGGTTGGACTTCCTTCACTCCTTGAATCCTGCACTCTGGTGAGGGGACTCAAGCTGTGGTTGTCCTGCTTCTGGAGTGTCCTGGTGAGACTGCTGGAGCTTCTGGCCTTTTCACAGACATTGCACTCGACTACGGATTTCTAGACTCCTGGCACTCTGTTCCTGCAGCAGCAAAGAAGTATAGCCAGTCGGGGAAGATGGTCCAGTGGAGTTCATCTAGGGGTTAGTTGGTCCTTCCGGAGCTTCTCTTGTCGATAAGAAAAAGGAGTTTCAGCACAGCAGCAGGGCTTCACCAGGCAATTCAAAGGGCCAGGAGGCTGCAGCAAGCTTCGTTCACGGTTTCTTTGTCAGGTTGTTCTTCCCAGTGGTAGACACTGTCTTCAGTCCCAAAACCCTCACCTTTTTTTAAATTGTATTTATCTTTATTAACATTTTTAATATAACAAACAAAAATTTAGCACCATAAACACCCCCTCTATTAACCCCTAAACCGCCATACGCTCTGTTCTAGCATGGTACAAATTAAAAGATCACAACAGCGAAACAAAAAGATATGCTTAGCTAATTCCCAGGATTCGAAGGTGCTGAGGGCAGTACCGAATGTTGTAGTCACTGTGTACAATTCTTTGTATTTCCGCCCAATCTTTTGCGAATTTTGTTTGATCTCCTTGAATAGTGTACGTCATCCACTCAAGTGCAACGAAGTTCCATACTCTGGAGAGCCAATCAGCAAAGTGTGGTGGGTATTTAGATTTCCATTTTTGTGCTATACAAAGTAGAGCAGCCAGTTGCAACATAACAAATGCTTTACATTTTTTTTTCGAAAACGGTTTCATTATTATCTCAGGGATCAACAAAAGATTAGACTTCAAAGTGCTAGGTTTCAGTACCCCAAATACTTACACCTTACAATGTTAAATGTTACAATCATCAATTTTCCGCCCAAAACCCCTTAAATTTCAGGCAAGCCCACCATACTTGCCCCCAATCCCTCAGTAGACCGCGCTGCCTCCAACATTGCGGGAAGATAGTTGATTTCATTTTATGCAAGCGAACTGGCGTATAATGCCACTGAACCATCAACTTGCACCAAAATTCCTTTATTTGGATCGAACAAGTATACTTGGGGATATCTTTCCAAAGCCCCTCCCATTCCAGTTGCAAAAGTTGTTCCCCCAGGGTTAGCTGCTATCGGGATCTGTAGTGCGTGGGAGAACCTACGGGCACCTCTGCGGTAATCTTGTATACATTTGAAATGAATGCCTTGTTCCCTGGGTTGGAGCTACCACATTTTTCGAATATGGTAAGCTCCCGGGTTGCTGCCTGTTTATTTGGGGGAGCTAATATCCATTGGTGGACCCGGAAATACTGAAACCGGGCATATTCATTCAGACCTAGTGCTAATTTGCATTGAATTAAGGATTTGGGATCCGTGCCGTGACCCACATCTCAGAGTTTTGTGGAACCCTCTTGCTTCCACTTAATTAATGCCAGTGATTCCAGAACCGGTCCAAATTGAGGGTTAAAAAATAATGGTGGAAAGGGAGAAGGAAGTGTCGTGAATTGGTATTTTGTAACCGCAATGTCCCAAACTTCTTCAACCAATCTTGTAATCTCGCTCTTATGGAAATTTTGAGGGCGGTCTCTTTTGGGGAGCTATAGATAATCACTGAGTTGGGGGCCGCCTATCGAACGCTCCATTTGTACCCCCCCTCTTCTCAGAGTCTTTATCCCACCAGTCCTTCACTATGCAAAGTTGTGAGGCTTGATAGAATTTTTGCATATTAGGAAGGCCCAATCCTCCCCTAATCGTGGGTGTAGCGAGTATGTCATATGTTAACCTAGGAGGTTTGTTATTCCAGATAAATGCAGATATCCTTCTCTGTAATTTTTTTAAGTAAGAGGCTGGGAACCGGATTGGGAGAGCTTGAAAAAATAGAGCAATTTAGGAAGGATTATCATTTTTATTGTGTTAATGGACCAAGCCACGATATCGCTAGCAGGCCCCATTTACTTAGTTGCCCTGTCAGTTCTTTCAGCAGGGGGGTATAATTAGCTGAGTACAACCCTGTTCATTTAGAGGTTACTGTTACGCCTAAAGGTCTAATACTATCCTGTGCCCAGCCAAATTGTGTTTGCAATTGAAGTGTCTGCGCTTCCTCCAGGGAAAGAGACAGATTCAGAATTTCAGATTTTGTGTGATAAATTTTTAACCCAGCCACTGCCCTGTAGTTTAATTCACTAGCAATTTATATCAACATATTTACCGGGTCTGTTATAAACAGCGACATGTTGTATGCATATGCCATAATTTTGCGCGGCTTCCCCTTAACATTATCCTTTGTATTTCATTAGTTTGGCACATTTTCGCAAAAAATGGCTCCAGAGAGATAGTATAATGTAGCAGTGATATCAGGCATCCCTGTTTGTTCCTCTTTGGAGTGTAATAGGAAGGGAGAGTTGTCCATTCATCAAGAGACAGGCGAACATGCTTTTATAGTTTACCTTTATTTTCTCTGATGTTCAGGCTAAAGCCCATCTTCATTAACGTTAGAAAAAGTAAAGACACTTAACGCAGTCAGAAGCCTTTTTGGCATCAAGAGAAAGAAGGACCGCAGATGAGCCCTTTTTCGCAACTTTTTCCAAGATATGGCATAAGCGTCTAATGTTATCTAATGTTATCATGGGCTTGCCTATTTTTTTATAAAACCAGATTTGTCAAGGTGTATGATTGAGGGAAGTAAATTCTGCAACCTATTGCCCAACATTTTTGAGTAGATATATGCATCTAAATTTATAAGGGCGATGGGACGATATGATCCACATCTGCCCGGGTCCTTCCCTGGTTTTGAGAATAAAACTATTTTGCTTCTTCCAAAGGAGAAATATGCCCGGATTGTGTAAATGCGTTGAATAAAGATACGAGTTGTGGGGTTAGTACCTTCCGATATGTTTTTGTGAGATCGCCCTCTAAGCTTTCCCGTTCCGCATGTGTCTCTTGTATCTTTCGATCTGGGTGTTCTGATCCTTACAGATTTGAAATAAAATTGTAAAATTGCATCTGTGGTGTTTCTGTTACTGATTCCACAGAGAGGGTTTGTATTGACTGAATAGTTTGGGAGGAATTTCTTTGGCATAGTAATTTAGCTAACAGACGGTCTGCGCTATTGGCTTTAACATAACATTTTTGTCTGAGATATAATAAAGACTTTTCTGCTTTTTTGGCGTGTAGTACATTTTATTTCCCAGCCACCGTTCTGTACGCTCTTTGACTAGAAGGACTGGTTTTAGTTTCCATTTTGCTCAGTATTTGTTTTAACTCTTGTTCCAATTCTATATCTAGGGCAATTTTTTTTTTGCATCTATACGGCATTTCTGCTATAAGAATCTGGGGTATAACTTATCAAATAACACTTCCGCCTTGCATCAGTAGAAATCTCTTGCTGGGAAAGTTGTCCCTCTAATCGGACAAATGAAACTTACCTTTCATAAATATTGCACATTTTTGATTTTCCCTTTAATTGAATTCTACTCTAAGAAAGTACAGGCTGTCATTCTTTATGGGCTGGATCTTTGCCTCACAGATTTGGATTCGCTTTTGAACAAGCTCCAAGGGAAAATTTGGAAGACAACTCTTGGTCTCCCAAACTATCTCCCTAATGCATTAGTGAGACACAAACTCGGGCTTAACTCTGTCATCTCGATTCAATTGGAGAATGCTAAACACTTTCACGAAAATGCTATTTCCACCCTCGAAGTCTTTATACGAGGATTTCTCCATCATGCTTACCATATCTCAGCCCGTCTTGATTGAGCTTTTTCAGAAACGAGGTCTCATATTATTAGGACAAATTAATATACTTCCAGAAGAACTGCAATGGAAGATGGGTCTTGCAAAAAAAAGATTCCTCTTGAATGATTGGGCTGCAACTTCTGCCTTAATCTCTACCTACTCTTCCTTTTCCGAATATGCCATTTTTAGGCATAGTCAATGCCCCCGTTTGCCATATTAAACTTATGCCCTTGTCCTGATTCACGTAAATTACACGAGATTTCAATTCGATTTGTTTCACACCAAATTGCGGACAAAGCATTGTTTTACAAGTGTAAGATTGTCTTGCAACACTTCATGTCGTTTTTGCTGCAATGTAGTGGCAGAAGAAACGTTAACATCTTTTTCCCTTTTGCCCGCATTTCGAACAAAACAGATTACAAACATTGAAAGACTTTCAAAATACAAACACAGCCTTAGGTCGGAATCTCATATGGGCCAGGTGCATGTGGAGAACAAGCAATGCTATAATATTGGCAACGGTTAGACTCTTGCGGATCATTGAAACAGCTCTCTCTGCAACATTGGCAGAATGAAGATGACATAAACAGTAAATCAATGCTGGGAAATCCTAATACAAAGGAAACCTTTTCTGTTAGTTACATGCTATAGTGATGTAAAAGCTACATGGTATAGATAAAAGCAACTCTTGATTAGGTATTAGGGAATTACCTTTGTTAGATCTATTACCATTTATTCTCTTCTTCTTTTTCAAAATCTGCACTGATTAATGAAGCTCTGTAAAGATATTCTGTTATGTCATGTATTTTATTGACTTTTAATTGTATGTACATTGATGTATTTTAAACACTTATTTTGCTGCTGTAAAACAAACGCATGCTTTACTTTGTAAAATTCCTGTTTATGCTCTTTTTTTGTAAAGGTGCGTAAGCACCAAAAACAAAAATAAAACATTAAAAAAAATAAAGACTTTTCTGCTTTTTTGGTGTGTAGTAAATTTTATTTCCCAGCCACCGTTCTGTATGCTCTTTGAATAGAAGGACTGGTGTTAGTTTCCATTTCAGTTTCCATTTTGCCCAGTATTTGTTTTAACTCTTGTTCCAATTCTATCTCTAGGGCAATTTTTTGTTTGCGTCTATATGCCATTTCTTCTATAAGAATTGCACGTACCGTAGCTTTAAACGCATCCCACGTTATATTTGCTGAAGTTGTTTATGTCTGAATAAACTCAGAAAACTCCATTATGTTCGCCTCGATCTTATTTACCACTATAGCATCCCCAAAAGTTCAGATGGAAATCGCAAAGCCCAAACCCTCTGTACCAACCCGTCTGTTTACAAATCCATTATAAGAGGAGTGTGATCCGAGAGCGAAATCAGCAAGCATGGGATTCGAATGACCAAACCCAAAAGTGACTTTGAGACCCAAACATAGTCTATACGAGAAAACGTCAGATGAACATGTGAGTAAAAGGTATAACCACTTTCCCCTCCCTTTTATTGTTGAACAGACATTCACTAAGGCTAGGCTTGCAACCTTTTGTTTGAGGATTTTTGATGGCCCTGAATGCATAGAGTAGGTGGTTGCGCTGCGATCTCAGCAAGGGTCCCAATCTAAATTAAAATCCCCCATAAGGATTATTTCCCCCTCTCCAAAGGCTTCCAGTAATATTATGGTGGACTTTAAGAACCCTTCCTGGCCCATATTGGGAGCATAAATGGAGGCCACTGATAACTTCTTTGGACCCATAGTCTGGAGAATAAAGACATAACGACCCTCTTTATGTATCTGTCATGATCACCAGTGTTTCTCACCCATGCCCTCACATTCGTACAACATTTGGGGCCAGGAAAACAGGGGAAAAGGAAGGCTGGACTTCATTGTGGCGCACCTGGCACTCCTTAAGGCCATGAGTCTGGTCTTTAATGTTGGCTGAGAGACCCTCTAAGATGGCTGCTCTGAAACCCCTCCTAACTCCACGAAGATGGCCGACAGCTGTGCCAAAGTTTTAATGAATGTCAGTCTAGTGTGCATGGGTGGGTATCTGTTTAAACCACACCCATGCGTGTTTCCTTTGCTTCGCGTTCTTCTGCTTCAAGCAGCTTAACGCTTACCACCTCTCCAGTAACCCGACCTGTGGACAGAAAAGAGAAAGAGCATAGATCAGCATAGGGTTGCACGGACCAGAAGACTCGATTCAGTTTGTTCTAATACTTAACAGCCACTCCCATCTGTGCATAGATCCTCCGGTGTCTCCGGCTCCAACGCTCTGGCTCCAGCTCAGCTCGCATCCTGCAGCGGTCTTCGGTGGCTCTCCCAACTCCGGTCCGGCACCTGTGGAATACAAGAAAGAGAGTGTGATTTTAGGAAAGAGAGTTCGCACGGCAGCTGAAGTGCCGCTTTTATGCAGCAGCAAGGACACGCGCTCTGCGCACCCGGCAGCAGCTGCCCTAGCCTCTGCTGCAAGCACTCCAGGAAGCGCAAGCACAGTGGGGAAATGGGACGGAGACAGTAGAGAAGAATAGAAATTCCTTTAAGCCACAGCTGGTCTGGGCTTGACCAGTGAAGCAACTGGTAGGCTACAACAAGGACTAAGATTGGGCAATAAACTGTCAGCAGAACAAACAAGCAGAAGGAGAAGAGAACTAAACCAGAAGAGAGTAAGAACCATGCGCCCCGGCGCCAGACAGCAGGAAAGAGAGCGCAATAGTGCAAGCCAACAGGTGAGTCCAGCCTTCTGTGGGGCAGGAAGCGAGGGAGCACAGGGGGTGGGGTGGATTCATTAGGTTTTGCACTCATTACACACATATTATTTACCTAGGAGAACTGCATACCTACGACCAGAAGCTCCTCCCACAATCCCATAATCCCCAGCACTTCAACACGAAGAGGCTCTCCACACTATCAACACCCAGGCAACCTTATCTATTGCATTGGACTGTATCACCACTGCGTATTGTTGCAAGCCTTTGACAGATATGTGTCTCTTGGAGTGCCTCCATGTCCGGTTGGTAACGCCCCAAGAATGCATCCAGTTTCCTGAGTTGCGCCAGGTCATTTGGGCCCTAACATTAAGTATAAAACATTGTGTACCCTGGAAGGTAAAAATCAGACCGAAGGGAAACGTCCACTTATATTTGATTCCTCTCGATTGAAGTGTTTTGCCTGCATGTCGCGTCTCTTGTGGAAGGTAATTTGTGAAACAACTGGATCTCAGTCCCATTATACATGATTGTGGATGTTTCTCATTTCTTGAGGATCAGCTCTTTTTGAGGGTAAGAGGAGCATGCTGCCAAGACATCACGCGGGCGGGCCCCAGGGTCCTTTCTTCTCTGGCATGTTCTGTGAAGACAGTCCAATGCAACTATAGGCGTTTCCCATCCGTGTGTGTCAGTAAAGATATGAGTTACCAATTCTTTCAAATCCACATCTGTAATGGATTCTGGTAAGTTTCTTCTGCGTATATTAGAACGTCATTATCTTGTTTTCCAAATCTTCACACTGCGCCTTAAGGTTGTGTGTCAGCCTTGCAAGCTCTTCCAGGGCGATGTCGGATTGTGTGCAGTTCCGTGATAATTCCTGAATAGCCCTTTCGTTGTTATCGACGTGTTCCCCGAGGGACGCAATATCTTTGCCAAAGTCAGAAAGCGACTGCCTGATTTCTGTGGTGAAGGAGGTAAAAAAGGAAGCTAAGAATTTTTTCCTGAAAGCTTGTTGTAAAGTCATCTTTCAACGCAGCCATCGCTGCATCGATGATACTAGGCTCCTTTTCAGGGGAAACTGTTGAAATGATACCGGTCAAGGGTGTTGTCTGGCCAATTGCCATTTGCTGGTGGTGAGTCGGGCACTCCTTGAATTACAAAAAATATTTTCATTCAATTGTATTAGTATAGTTTATCAAGATTGGGGTGCAAACCCACTGAAAAAAGTGCCTCCGTGATATGGCACCAAATGAACTGAGGTAAAAAGACCTTGGCCTTACAAGATTGATTTCTTAAAGGTTTTAATTAAGTCTCATTCGCAAAATACACCAATCTTCAAGTCAAATTATTGCGGCAGAACTAATCACATATATGGCCTATGCATTTCGGGTCGAAACCCTTCCTTAGGGCCTGTGATTACACCTATTCATACAATCATTGGTCACAAAAATATTCACATAATCAACACCAAACAAAAATACCATCAGCAACAGATCATTAGTTAAATCGCCATATCATATAGCAAGAAAACATTATCACATTAACATATTCAAAGCATATGTCATCAAAATCATGCATGCAAAAAACAATCAGTCATACATTACCCCAGTGCCATTCGAGTAGTATGTATATCGCAAATCACGTGGATGTAGAAAAGATCAAACATAAAAAAAAATAAAAAATAAAAAAAGGAACGGAAAATAACACAAGAAAATGAAAAGGGAAGACAAATCAGTGTAATGTAAATCATATTAACAAACGTCTCTACCTCTAGTCAATTAGCTGGGACAGTATCACTAACCTTCAATTAGCGTGAATGCAGACACTGACTTGTATGCTCACCAGCAGTCAAACCCACGGGATAGATACGCGATCGGCTGAGGTCCCTGTAGAGCGATCAACCGCATGTGTGTAAACAGACATGTATCATCATAAAAGATATTAGACCGTGCGTATCGTGATAGGCATAAATTTACGTGAATCATGACTCGCAGTACTCTGCTAATGCTGAAAGCTTTTGCGCGCGTGCACGACAGGGTCCCTGTTAAATTGTTGTAGTAGCAGCCGGTCGCCCAGGCAACCGTTGCTTGGTACGCAATGGCCATTTTGGAAATGGTAAACTCATTGAGTTACATTGGGCTAGTCAGGCGGCCATACTAGAATGATACGAAGGTAGATAAAGTCTCCTATGATATAAAAGGACGTCTGGCTTACAAAATGAGCACAATGCTGTGCCAATACATTCAACCATTTACAAGCCATGTGTAATTACTGCAAAGTATATTAAAAAACTGGGAGTCAACGGAACGGAATAGCTCTAGGACACGTGACTACCACTCAATGTGGGTTGACCCAAAACAAATGCATAAAGATAGACATGGGTAAATGGAGAATAAATCAGAAAAAATGTTAGGAAAAAACCTTAGTATCAAAAGGCTATAATGCATATAATTTAAAAAAAAAAAAAAATATATATATATATATATATATATATATATATATATATATATATATAAAATAAATACACAAAAATCATGACATTACATGAAACAAAAGAACATCTCACAAAAAATAAATACAGGTGCATCAGAAATTCACAATGTCACGTGAACTAACTGTCAGAAAACCGGTTGTATGATTCATAAAAAACAACTCCGATCCAGCTCTTGGTTCATTCCTTCTGGAGCAATGGACCAAATTCTTTCTATCCACTGTGCCTCTTTCTGGGCTCTCAGTTTCTTCATGTTGCTGGTTTGACCCTTAGTTGGTATAACCTCCAAAACTGCAAATCTGAGCTGGGCGACTGTGTGTCCATTGACATGTAAATGTCTCGCTACTGATGATGTTCTGTTGTTCAGTTTAATACAGGATTTATGTTCATTGATGTGGACACATACTTTGCGCGCGCTTTCTCCAAAATAGTACTGAGCACAAGGACACTTAATGGCGTATATAACATTCTCTGACAGACATGTGTCATGATATTTCAATTTGATCTGCTCTCCTGTTCGAGGATGGGATATATATGGTCCTTTAATTATGTTGTTGCAGTTCCCACAACTCATGCACGGATATGTGTCCGGATGTTTATCAGGTATTCTCTGCTTGTCACTTCTTTTGTTGTGCGTATCGACTAGCAGGTTCCTTAAGTTGTTGCTTTTTTGATAAGCAAACACTGGAGGGTTAACAAATAGTTCCTTGGTTCTATTTTCATTCTGTAATATGCTCCATCTCTTCAGGATGCTGTCTTTGATTTGTCGACTCTGTGTGGAGAACTTAGTGACGAAGACCAAATCGGGACTCTTGTTTTTGTTTTGTGATTAACAATTGTGTACGCTCACGCATGTCTGTCTTTTCTCTTGCTATTTGAAGATCTTCCTCCAATAACCTCTTTCTTGTAGTTTCTTATGCAGTTTATTTAATTCAATGTCACATTCCACTGGATCGCTCACGATTCTTTTGATACCAATTGCCCACACTTTCTGTACTGGGTTCAATTTAGACTGCAAGTGTTTAATAGGTCCCGCTTGGGAGAGCTTCTTTACCCCCTCGGAATATGATAGTCTGAAAACTGAGTGTACAATATTCCGTCTGCTGAGTATCTGCTGTCCTAGAGGGCGAAGTGCTTGCTTACCTTATTACACTGAGTACCCGCAGTGTTTACACCTCCCAAGCAGCTCACTGAAGTTGTATGATCTTGCATTCCCCTTGCAGAAGTGCTATAGAAAGATGCAGGATATTTACAGATATCTGTTATGGAAGCCTCCTGTGAATTTTGTAAACTCCACTCTATGCCCGGTATCAATGTTTTCTTTTCCGTACCTCTTACCTCATGGGCAAACCACACCCTGGTAAGAGTCCTAAAATGTATGCCACACATACGGAAACCTGGGTGTTGGATCCAATCAGGTGCCCCTTTGTTGCGGGGGCCGCTCCTCATTAGGCGTCCTGATATTAGTCGTTTGTCAGCGATCCAGGCCACGTCCCTCGGGCATATGTGCGCCTCTCTTCCCACCCCAGTCCTACGCCTTACGAGATCACTCCTGTCACTCAATCCGCCGTTGAAGCTCTAATCTCCCGGGCCGCATCCTTAGCCAGGCCGCAACCCACCCGGAATGCGGTGCAAAAAATAAAGTCACTGCTCACGTACGGCAGGGAGGCAGGGGTCCGAATTTAGCTTCTTTTGTTTCCGACTGGTGCAGAGGAACCAACTGACATACTTGATAAGGCTGCTTGCTTAAAAGACCGGATCTGTACCCTTTGATTCACAGGGCCTATTGGAGCACACTGCTTGCATGTCTTTAGGGTGCAGTGGCCATCTTGGAAATCCAAAATCCTCACCTTTTAAGCAGGGTTCTTCCAATCATGCACAGCCTAGCTGTCACACAAACAGCAGGCCAGCCAATTAGGACTGGGTGCATTCAGGCATTCCTAAAGACAAAGGACAGGCGATTTTTCAGGAACTTCCCTCACTTCCTGCCCTTCCAGACACACTGGAGCCAGAGGCCGGTTTCAGTACTGAAGCCCGCCAAAGGCAAAATCAAACCGAGCTTGGCGCGCAGGGTTATACCCAAGAAAGACCTCACGAACAGAAAATGCTGAAAAAAAGACGACCAGGGCCATTTTGGCAAAATGGTCACCCATGGGTGCTATACTGCAGCTGAGGATTCAGCCTGCGGTAGAAAAGCACAATGGTAGGAAAATTAAACCACTGCCAACAGCCATTTAAAGTAGTGAGGGTAACATAAAAATGGTTACATGAGTAAGTAGGAAAAAGGGCTACTAAGTAACCCCCCAGCACTCCACATAAGATGGTGCATGTTGGACCTGCAAAGAGAAAAGGTAAGTAAAGTCAATTTCACTTTACTATTCTTGGAAACAGTAAGTAGTTCACACAAGGAAAGGTATTTAAACCGTATGAGAACTCTAAAGGATTTCTCTGTGACACTGCACTGAAGGTGCTGTATGGCACCATACAAAAAGTAGATGCTATGGAGTTTGTCAGACTCCAAAAATAAAGGAAACCCATAATCCAAATAAGCTCCAAACACATGAGTGAGAAAAAGGGCTCACTCACTCCAGGGTTAAAAATTGAAAAAGTCCTTAAGTCCATCAAAAGATCTGGGGGTCTCCAAGGTTCAATGGGATTAGCACAGAAATTAGAACTCTCCCTAACAGTTCTCGGGGGCACAACGATGATCCCCTATCACCACGTGGGGGTCAGCTAAAACAATTCTTCAATGATGTAGACGATGCCGGGTGAGAGCACTCTCCTCGCAATGTTTGTGTCCTGGTGGCCATCTTGGAATCAAATGTATCTTTTAATGTGCATGAATAACATGGTGCAAAGAAGTATTTCTCAGAAAAACATTTCTGTTTTACAAGTGAACATATTTTTACTCTTTTATAAAAATAAATATTTCCATTGGGAACAGGATTTATGGTTTTACTCCCTAAAAAATCATCTTACTCAAAATAGGAAGTACAATACTGCCACTTTAAAATCTTATCTGGAGCACTGGTAAGCGTGCTAGTCTTCCCAAATGCTTCAGAAATTCAGAAATTCTTCTGTATAGTTGAGGAGGCTGAGCAGCGGCGATGGGGCAATTTTATCCCAATAATTTTACCAGTTATCTAAAAAAAAAATACAGAATAATAACCTAGATCTACACAGCCATGCAAAATATGAAAATCTGCATATTCATGTTGACAGCGAGCACAAAAGTGTTTTGATTGTGGATAAAATCTATTTAACAAGGCACAGAGAGTAATAGAGTTTATGTACATATTTAAAGAGTATATGCTTGAAGCTACTATTGAACGAAATTTGTTTTGTTTGCGCACTATTAAATTCCCATTGATCACCATCTAAGGACAGTTGTATGCTTTACTTCCATTTCTCCCTAGATTGTGCCCCCATATGTGAACAGAGTGTCATAATCCTGGAATGTAGGCAGGATACTGATTTGACCTACCCTTGGAAGGTAATCATGCCATTCTGTGGCACAATAGTGGGAGGCTGAGAAGGAAAGGATGTACACATCCCTGCAACCTATTGCTGAGTTGAAAGTCTAGAAAACCCTAAAGTGCAGAATTCCCTCTTGCATTCAATGAAATAAAATGCCTGGTGTGAACAAATCACCAAACGTAGTCAGGTGAAGCTTTCCTATGGGTGCAGTGAAAAACTTCTCACAAGTTATCGGAATGCCCTCTGCTCCTTAATTGGGAAATAGAGGAGAATCAAAACAGCTATACCTCGTTCTTGCAGCTAATCAGTGCCCTGCTTTACATATGGTATGCAACAACATTCATTTATCTTGTAGGGCACGACTGACCACTCAATCATGGGATAAAATGTGCATTTGTTAATATTTATGTCCCTGTTGTGGACACACCATCCTTTTATTATTGGGCGAGGGATGGGTTGGTTGGTAATTACCAATTATTGTTTTGGCAGGAGTTCAACGCAATTCTAGACGAGTATATGATTTGCTCCAGTATGGTCCCAAGGAATAATCTTGCGCTGCGAAGGCAATATTGCAACTATGTGATTTTTGTATGGGCTCTCATATTCATGACAATTAAGGCGTCCAGAATGCAAAGCATTTACTTTATTTTCATCAGTGGTATATAATTTATCTGACCATTCTGCAGTTTTTGTTTCTATAAATATTCCCCTGCATAATTATAGTCACCAGGGTTAGAGGTACAAACGTGAGGCTCCCTTTGATCCAGTTGTTTTGTACAGAAGTGTGCCAAGAAAGAATTCCTACATATTATGATCATAATGAAAATTCCATCTACTCGTACATAACGATGTAGGAAATCTTTAAATGATATGAATGGAATCTGTATATCCAATCTTTGTTCCATTAGGGCTGGAAAACAAGTTTAGGTCCCTCTAGGGGAAGGAGAATTGGAACTACTTAAGCGTGAAATATTTTGGTTCCATTATTTACAAAATGAATCTCAAAAGACCTTAACGAGTTGACAAACTGGCAAAAATCTTTGAAAATATAGGCTTTTGTTATTTATCCTGCTGTCGTTTTTTCATACTTTATTATACTGCATATACAGCTTCAGTTCTTTATTGACTTTTTCACTGCAAAGGGCATAACATGTGACTGTGATTAAAGCAGTGCATGGTGTGTAGCAGCAGTGAGAGAGCAACAAGTCTTAGGTAAGAAGGTATCCTTTAAACTACTCTCTTTTGGCTTAATAGTATTCTTTTAGATTTGCCTTATATCAGGTTACTACTGTTTTTCCGTTTAGCACCTAGAAAAAGTCAAAGTCCTTGAAACAACATGTTGTGCATTCTCTTGGGACATAATGTTCAACAATAACCACAATAACATATTTGGAATAATTGGATTTTAATAAAATCATAAAACACTTCACTCAGAGCATCCAATGATTTGCTTTCTGAAAGTGCAGGACTTGAGCTTGAATAACATGTTTGTTTAATTATGAATTCAAGCATGTGCATGTTTTCTTTTTTTTTTTTGGTTTGGCCAGAACAGTAAAATGCTTGCAAAGTAACTTCTGAATAGGGAAATTCATAAGCCTGCCAAAGACAGAAAAGCAACAAATCACAATCCACGTGTCTACACGAACATCTTTCCTTTGTGCATACTCCTGTTAAAATAGAAATCTCAAATAATGTTCTAGATTCCCTGCCATTTATATTGCCTGACTTTTTGAATTCCTGTATGTATTACAAATATAGGCTTGCACGTACTGGAATGAGATTTATTTCACACTAGGCACAGTACAACTTAAGATCTCTGCAAAATATTCTTCAAATGGTTCTACTTTTGTCAAACTAGTATTTTGCTTGTGATTATTGTTAGACATGCAAGTATCTTAGTACTATGGTTAATGTATGGTTAATGTGCTTAATAGCACTTGTAAATCTGCAATTATAGGTATTAAATCCCTTGCAACAGATGGCCTAGCAAAGCCTCATGCTTGCGTCCGAGCTAGGAGTATCACAGACATTACTGTGCTTTACCAACAGAATCTTTTTTTTGTTATATTTTATTGAAATCTCGGTGGACAAGGCACAGCATAGCAGTCATATGAGTAAAGCATCATCGGTAGAGCATAGAAAACTCATTTTTAATTTATAAACTAACCCCCCACACCCATATACAACAGAAAGAAAAATAAACAAATTAAAGTGAACCACACAAACAAGTTCCGTGTTGTTGCAGCAGTATTGAGAGCCATTGGTTATCGTTCAGTACCTCTGTGTCAACTCAGTCCATGCACAGAAGGCTAGGACGCAACAGGATCCCCACTGCCGATCTCGTCACCCCAGTTCAATTCAGGGAGAGGTGCTTTATAAGTTGTGGGCGAAAACCAATGTGTTCTTTGTCCTGGATAAAGTCCAGGAAGGGGGCCCAGGTCCTGGAAAATATGGGTAGTTGATCCAAAGTACACTTTTACATTGCTAGTATTTCCCATACCTTCACCCACCAGTATGAGATGCATGGGCCTTCCAGAGTTTTCCATGCCAGGTCCGGTTTATCCTTGCGGCCATCAGTAGATGAGATATGGGCTCCGTCCTGGGGCCCAACATCGGGAATGTGCCATCCTCTGGAGTATCTCCTAATAGTAATGTCAGTGGGCACATGGGGAGCAAACAGCCCATAATGTGTCTGATTCTGGAGCCAATAGGTTTGCATGATTGGGCACTGCCACCACAGGTGTGCTGTCCCCCAGTTGCCCGCAGCCATGCCAACACCGGTCTGAGTATTCAGAAGGAAATGCATGTAATCTTTGCGGGGTCATGTATCACCTGAAGCAGATCTTGAGGACACCTTCTTTAATAGAGGAGCACTAGGAACTTTTTTTTAGCCCTAGCCCATATCCTCAACCATGATTCCTCTGAGATATCCATACCCAACCCCTTTTCCCACCGAGACATAAATGGGGCATAATGGGAGCTTTTCTCCCAGAGATGCATTCTCCAACAAGCGGCAGTAGGTGGAGACATTGCCAGTCTCCTGCCCCTCCAAGACTTTGAGCTCAATCCCTGTAGGGGTGGGCTGACAACCCTCCTGCTTAACAGTGTTGTGATTCGGCTAATTGGAATCTTTCTCTACATTCTGTGAATCTGAGCGGTTCATTACAACATCTTAACTGCATTTACCCGACCCAATCATAAGATCTCCTGCATGTCCCATCTCTGAAGCATCTCTTTGGCTTCCTTCCATTGTGCGGTAATGTTATCTTTTGACAATCAATAATACTGCGATGTGATGCGAACTCCCACATATATAAATTCCTTGTCAGCCCAGCGGAAAGGAAAGGACTCACTCGGGGTGTTCACTACCTCTGAAGAATCTGTGATAGAAAGCCCCTCCAATTTCCTGTGATTAAAGTGTAAACCCTGACACCAAGGGGAATTGACCCAGTAGCTCCATCAGTGCCGGTAGGGAGGCTAAGTGGTCTTGGAGGAAGCATAAGACATTGTCGGCATACAGTGATACCTTGTGGGTGGACCCTCCACACCCTAACACCAAAATACAGGGGTGGAGTAAACCCAATATATAGGGGTGGAGATGAATCCTCTGAGCTAGCGGCTCCATTGCCAGCGCAAATACTGGGGAGGAGAGGACAGGGGGTAACCCTGTCAGGTGCCCCTGTCTAACGGAAGCAACGGGGACCCTAGGGCGTTCACTTGAATGCGAGTGGCCGGGATGAAAATTCGTCATGAATAATTTAGAGAACTTCTGGCCAAATCTGTAAGCAGGTAGTAATCATTTTAAGTAGTCCCAAGACATGCTGTCGAATGCACAATGTGCGTCAAACAGTAGCAGGGACAGTCCCACCTGGGATGTGAGGGGTCAAAGCGATCAGATCCAAGACCCGCCTAATATTGTCGTGGATGCCCGTATTCTTAATGAACCTGGTCTGATCGCTTTCTATTATATGCGGGAGAACTTCACTCAGGCGGCAAGCGAGTATCTTACTGTACAGCTTGGCGTCAGTGTTTTAAGAGTGCTATGGGGTGGTAGGAGGAGCAGTCCTCGGGGTCTTTCCCTGGCTTTAGTATGAGAGTAGCGGCTGATTCCGCCATGAAGTCGGTAACTTGCTGGAGGTTAAAAACGAATTGAAAAGCTTAGTTCGATGTGGGATCAGGGCAGCCGAAAAAGCTTTATAAAACCTATTGGAAAACCCATCCGGGCCAGGGGCCTTACTCATTGGGGGAGCCTTAATTGCTTGAGCTATTGTGCTGTTACGTCCGCTTCAAGAAGGTCTTGCAACTCTGATGGGATTTGAGGCAACCAAGAATGGGCGATAAAGTCACGTGTGAAGGTGTGATTCCCTCCTACATTATGTCCAATTTCCCGGACTCCATAACCTCCCGCCTCGCAGATCTATCTCTCAGGACCCCAATGTAATTCCGAGTGGCCACCTTTTTCAGTTTGTCGACCAGTAGCCTGTCGGCCTTGTTCCCCCTACTATAATAGTGTTGTTTTGTGAGCAGGATGGAGTGAGCCGCCTTCCCCATGAGGTGAGTTTCCAAGGCTTGCTTGGCTACCCGAAGATCTTGAAGGGAGCGTCGAGAGCCCTTTTGAGTGTGCTCCTTAATGTTTTCATTGACTTCATCCTCTAGTTGGGATTGAGTTCCTTTGCCCATCCCTCAAGCCGCAGACTGCTCAATGATAACCCCCACCTGATCACTGCTTTACCTGCGTCCCAAACCGTTCTGAAATCGAGATCACCAGTGTCATCTCTTAGTTAAATATTACTTCCGCTGTGTGAGTTTTCACCACCACATCTTTTAGAAGGAAGTCATTGATCCTCCAGGGAGGTTTGATCTGGGGGGGGATGGCAGGGCCAGGTCGAGAGTGAGTTTAAGGGGTGTATGATCTGATAGTGCCTTCGGATGTATGTCTATTCCGACCATTACGAGAACAAGAGTATTGGTGATAAGAAACATGTCTATCCTAGAGAACCACTTGTGGACTGCAGAGTAAAAGTTGTTCTCCCTTTCCCCAGGGTGGCAGAACTGCCATGCTTTTATCAGTGAGTGTTCACTCAAGAGTGCAATCATGGCAAAATACATTTTTTTGTCATTAGGGGTAGGGGCTAATGATTTGTCTATTGTTGGATCAACTACAGTTACAATCCCCTCCGATGATTATTTACCCCTCCTTAAAGTTAGCCAACACCTTTGAAAAAGATGCCATAAACCCATAGAGGTCTTCATGTGAGAAAGAGCTCTTAATATGGATGTACAGCTCAAGTGTGCACTTGCACATTCTAGCACGAACATCCAACATCCTGCAGTTAGAGAAGGGCACAGGCTCCATTTCCATTTATAGAAAGCACTAAATTGGTTAAATGATTGCATTTCATCTAATGGAGTAAACTTAACTGCAGACAGTACCCTGGTGGTTTAGTTCTCTCCTGTGCTGTCTTGTGTTCCCTGTGAGATTGTGCACATGTTTTAAGTCAGGGCCATCTTAACCTATAAACTACTCAAACCCCAACATCCCACTTTTTCTTCCCCTCCCCCTATTTAAAGTCACTATAAAAAGGCCAACACGGTCCACAAGTGCACAACTGTCTCTTCTTCTCCATAATCCAAGGAGCTACCCGTGTCCAATTCTTCGGGTCCCAGGCCCGTCAGAGATGCAATCAGATGTTGCCACGCCATCAATGACTCTGTTTCCTCTTCACCTCCTCTACATGCTGCCTCCCTCCAGACCATTCTTTTCAGCCTCGGCCCACTGCAGAAGGTCCCTCCACCAGGTATCTACATTTGGTCTCGCCTGAGCTTTCCATCCCATGGCTATCCTTCTTTTTGCTAAAATATAGGCCAGGTCTTTGAGTTTGCATACATGCTTGAGTTTGCGCGGTTTAGGGAAGCCCCCCACCATGCATGCCCACAAGGAGTCTACCACTAGTTCAATCCCCTTGGAAGTCAAGTCGATCCGCTATTTCCCTCCAATATCTTGCAATTTCGGGACAAGCCCAGAACATGTGTACCATCCCGGCGTTTTCTATACCACATTTCGGGCATCGCTGTATAGCCGCATTTGTGAATTTAGCAATTCTCTTAGGGGTCAAATATGCTCTGAGTAATATACAATTGAATCTTTTGTAATCAGGCATTCCTCAACACTTTTTTGTGGTACCCTTGTGCCTTTTCCCATAGCCCATCGCTCATTGTTTCCCCGCTTTCCTCTTCCCAGTCCCGCCTCGTCTGAACCACCTCCTTTCCCACTTTAGACATCAGTATTTCGTAAATTCTAGAAACCTCATGACCCCCGTCTGACACCGTTTGGAACATTTCTATAGCCTCGTCTGGCTGCTGGGTCAGTTCTACTTCCGACTGTCATAAATCACCAATGTATCAATTGAAAAGGATACGCTAACCAAAAAAGGATACAGTTGGTAGGGCTCTTCCGGATCCTTGTTCACACGACTTGATAGTAGTGAAGTCAAATTAGACCTTCCAAATGATACAACTCTCTGACTGATGAAACAGGCAGAGAGATGGATCACTGGAAAGGGCCTGGGTATTGTATAGGAAGTCAGCCTAGGATAGATAAGTATCCTAAGAAACTGCCCCAACTCAACTCACTATGATAGCACAGTATTAGCATTAATTCAAAACACTGACCTTATGGCTAGAACTGAAGTATCCAACAAAAGTCTCTTGAAGAAAACCAGGAGTTGAACCAACGACAATGGAGGGGAAGATTAGTAAGGGAGACTTATCCCGAACGGCACGAGGCTCAAGCTAGATACCGGGTTGGTGCACCACAGGATAGCGTCCAAAGTACTGTGCACAATCACCTTGCAATAGTTAATGAAATACTTCCTATCCCACGAAGAACAGAAAATAGAATGTTCACCTGTTAACTATCACAGGTGCCAGAGGTTCACTCCAAATCAAAACAGTCCTTGCTAGTCGAATATACGTTTAAATAGTTCAGAAATCCACGTGCAGGAGTGCACGCGACAAGGTTCACGGAGCCCAAGACAGCCGCGCTTGGAAACAGCTTCCGCGTGTGGATTTGCACTCGAACAGAACAGAGTACACGCAGCCCAGGACAGTCGCGCTTGAAGACAGCGTCCACGTGGAGATTTGGCACGCCAACAGGATACACGCAGTCCAGGACAGCCGCGCTTGAAGACAGCGTCCACGTGGAGATTTGGCACGCGAAAAGGATACACGCAGCCCAGGACAGCCGCGCTTGGAGGCAGCGTTCGCGAGTGGATAAGAACGCGAACAGGATACACGGCTCCAGGAATTAGCGTATGCATGAAAATACGCTACAAAAGGCCAAAAAAGTAGCTGAAGGGAATGCGAGGACGCAGGTCAAGAGTTCAGCTACAAAACGCCAAAATGAGTCAATCAGAAGCAGCGAGCGACGTTTCCACGCTGCTTATGTACGTACTGCCGTGACACACGTGATGGAACTAAGTCACGTGAATTTAACTACGTGAAAAATGCAGACGTCGTTTTCCTGGCAATGCATCAAACAACCTCCATTTAGAATAGAACGGTCTAGCGGTTCTATGGGCGTAACTCATTCTATATGGAGAGGTTGTTCCAGGTCCAGAGATATGTCCAGCATGCATGACACCGACCACGTCTTTTTTAGCATTGCTATCAACCTCACATACGTGATACACTGCCCGCTGTGTAGGCCTGTGTCCTCGCTTGAGCTATCAAACTCTATTCTGCCATCTCCTTGCCACACATCCCCTACTGTTGTCACCCCCACCGGCTCCCAGTGTTCCCTTATAGCACATCTCATTTGATCATCTATCCCCTTTAATGTCACCAAAGGGACCTGCAGGGAGCACGGTGTCCGGCTTCCCAGCATTACACAGGTCCTATGCCAGATCTTCCTACCTAGGGTCAGTAGCGCCTCTCTCCTACTTTTCGGGGGCTCAGTTACCCACACCCATTCATTTAAGAAATATGGTGTACGTTCCGCCCTCAATAGTCTGGACTTTGAGGTGGTGTCCTCGGAGAGCCATCTAGCTACATATTGTAAATGGTCCGCTAGATAATATACCTCAAAATTGGGTAGTTTGATACACACCCGATCGTGTGGGTTTTGTAATTTCCATAGGACTTCCCGATTTCTAGTATTATGCCAGATGAACCCTCTACACATATTGTGGAGTTTATTAAAAAAGCGTTTAGGTATCAGGTACGGGACATTTGCAAAGTTGTGTAGCAGCCTAGGCAATACTATCATTTTAAGCAATGCTGTTCTCCCCATCATGGTTTGGGGCAGCCTTGTCCAAAATGTCATACTGCGTTGAATCCCTTCTACTGCTTGCTCTGTATTATTCATATGTTCGTCTCCCCCATTGTGATACACATTTATCCCCAGGTATCTGAAGGTGTCTACCGCCCATTCAATCTGTAATACCGGCAACCTATCTTGAGATATTCCTATATATCTCCCTAGTGGGAATATCATAGACTTCCGTGGGTTTATTGTTATACCTGAGATTAGTGCATATCGATTTAGTATCTCAAGTATATATTGTAAGTTTTCTTCAGGGTAACTTGGATACAACAACATGGCATCAGCATACAGTGATATCAAGTGCTGTCCACCTTTCGTTGTGATGCCCACCTCCCCATATCTGAGGTATGCAGCCAGGGGCTCTAGTGCTAAAATAAACAGCATCGGAGACCAAGGGCAGCCCTGTCTAGTTCCCCTGCCTAGCGTCCACCTTTCTGATATCACCGACCCTGTCCGGACTCTGGCAATCGGCGCACTATACGATAATTTCACCCATTGCAGATATACTAGTCCTATCCCAAACTTCTTTAGGAGCGATAGTAACCAGGGACATTTAACAGAGTCAAAAGCCTTGACTGCGTCTAGTAAGACTATCGCCAATTCTTGGAAGCTTCCAGCTGTCTGGTCTATAACATGGTGCAATCTCCTGAGATTATCAGAAATGCTCTGCTGGGGGACATATTCTGTCTGGTCATAATGTATCAGGGCACTTATCAGTGGTTTCAATCTGTTTGCCATCACTGCAGTAAGGATCTTGCTGCCCTGATTTAACATTGACAGCGGTCTGTAGGACACGCAATCGGTGTCTATTTTGCCCGGCTTGAGAAACGGAACGATGACTGCCTCTCTCAAAGTCTCTGGCAGCATACCCCGTTCAAACGCCTCATTCAACATGGCCAACATTGGTGGAAGCAGTCTGCCATATATGTCATATAAAATTCACTTGGGAGGCCATCGGCGCCTTATTGGTGGTTAGGTTACGGATTACATATTCCAGTTCCTCCAATTCCAGCGGTGCCTCAAGCCGTTCTCTATCAGCTACCTCTAGCCTGGGTAGTATAATGTCCTCCAGCACTTCGTTTATATCAATTTCTTCTACTTCGGTTTTATCAGTATACAATTTGCGGTAGTATCTCTGAAAGCACTCATTTACTTCTTGTATATCTTTGAGTGCGCCATCCTCACGGCGCATCTCCCTGATCACCTGTCTCGGGCTCTCACTTTTACACAACCAGGCTAATAATCTGCCTGGTTTATCCCCATCAATTTTAAATTCTTGTCAAACAGACTGGTGCAATTGTTTGTGATTGACTTTCACCAACTTGAAACAATACTCCGTTTTTTAGACCGCACTTACAAAGTAAACAAATCGTGTGCTATGTCAACATGACAATATTTAAAAAAATGCAAAATGAGAATGATTGTAGCTTCGTTTTCTCCATCATACAGGATAGTTTGCAAGAATCAGAATACAAAATAATATGAACCTAAAAGAGTTCATCTGGGCTGTGCAATGTATTTTAAAGATTTAAATTCACCCAGCAAAAGAACCTTTGTGCCATGTTTACCTGCTTAAAGTGATTCTTTGACACAGACTTGCAGATTGTTATTCGTTTTCTTTCTTTTTATCATTCAAATTTTATTGAAAAAAAAAACGAGTTGGAACAGTATTCGGTCGAACATACCGGCTAAACATGTTATATCATGAAACAAAGAAAAATGTGGTGCACTGCCTGACATTCTATAGACACAAGCAAGGAAACATACCTGATAAACTCTGGGACAAAATAAAATGAGATGAATAAAAACACAGCAAAAGGAAATAAACGATCCAAATAACACAGGTCATTATTGCACTGGGGTTAAATCAACCGCATTCAACGGGAGGGAACGTTCATCTAAGGGGGTTTCATAACAGCGTAAAAGACATCATTTCATGTGCTTTAAAGTGCTGTCTGAGCCACAAACTGAATAAACTGTTCCCATTCAGCAAGAAATGTGGACATTTCCCCCTTAAGAGAGGTCTTGATCGTGCACATAGCCACCACAAACCACAGCTTGACCCACCATTCCCTAATAACGGACAAAGTATGCGACTTCTAGTTATGTTCCCGCACAATCCTGGCAGTAACCAGGAAATGCGTAAGTAATCTGGCCGAGGTGGCTGACAGTTTAAAGCGTTCGTCAGGATCTTCATCCTCCAGCAAAAGCAATAAAGGTTCTAATGTAGTTCTATCCTAGTAATCCCCTTAATCTGGGCGAAGATTTCTTTCCAGTAGGACTGCATCAGTGGACAGGTCCACCATATATGAAAGTGTCCCACACACTTCCATCTTATGGAGTTGCGCATGGGTAAGGTACCATTGAAATAGCAATTTATAACTATTCTCCTTCAGCAGCACACATCTGGTGGTTTTAGCGGTCCTAGTCCAGACGTTGTACCATGTAAGATCCCCAATGGGAGTCTGCAAGTCCACTTCCCAGTTTAACATATAAGTATGTGGCTGCTTGAAACGACAAGCATTGAGGACCTAGTACAAGGAAGAAATCTTGCGAGAAAGTGGATCCCCACAAAAGGTCCTTGAATTGGGTTTTATCACGCTTAACATGGTGGGACACCTTGGGACAGGATATCTAATGACAGAGTTGTATGTAAGTATTGTAAGGGAGGCATAGTATCACAAGTATGACACTGACACAATGGGTACAATTCGTAAAACCTTTATTGTAGATTTTGGGGTTGGAAAAACTCCTACTCTGCCCTATAACTAAGATGGGAGTAGTCTCGACCATCAAAACGAAAGACAAAACAGTCCTAGCGGAGTCTGTCAAAACAAAATTGCCTATGCTAGCAAAAACCTAATGTCTGGCCTATCTCTTGTACAAAATGTGTATAAAGGATAAATGTATGTAAAGGAAAAATCGGTGTTCAAAAGAATAAATGCGGCTGAATCAGCTCTCCTCCTCACGTTAGAACTCACGGAAGGCAGTCCCTGTATGCAGGATGACGCACTCTGGCTCGTATTTTAATACAATAAACACTTACAAAACGTGGATCGAGGCCCGCTTAGCCTTCCTTGTTAAAGTCTCGCTTTCCAGATTTCCAAATAATGTTTCAACAAAAAGTTCACAAAGGTCCCCCTCTGTCGGTCTCAGACCTTTCACAACAAAGTTCAACAAAACTTTCAAGGGGGCTCCCGTTCCCAAGCTTATTACACTTCGGGTCTGCTCCAGTTGGCCTCAGATCGCTTTTGGATGTCGAAGATGTTCGAATGTGCGTGGATTTCTTTACAGACCTCAGCAGGACCACTTTGACTAAATGTTCAAGGTTCAGCTTTCACTCTCTCCTTCTCTAGAGGTTAATTTTGCTTATTTCGCTTTTGTAGTTCTTTCACTTTATCATTACAAACCATGTACTTTTCACAGAGACTTTTGGGCGGGCTACTTCCTTTCGACGGACCACTCCGTTACTCAGTATCGCTGATTTCACAGCTGTCCTTACTTTAAAGTTAATTCACAGGTCTGCCTTTCTTCGCGTCTAATCCACATGCATGCAGCCTTCACTTGCGTTATAATGTTGCCACTTCAAACTTCCATTAACACACTAGTCTCTCGGGTCGCTTGCCAACACACAGGCTCTGTGCGTTTCTTTTTTGGTTTTATGATTTCCAATTCACGAGTCATGGTTAGTACTACAGGCTTTTCCTCGCCTCCCCAACTCTGCCGTTCACCCGGGAGGGTCACTGGCGTCCTTGAAACACAATGCAACCTTCTTATGTGGGATCTGTCCTTCTCCACATGTCTTTTGCAGCCTTTTGGAGGCAACAACCTCCTGTAGGGAACTCTTGCGGTTTTCAACCCGCTGCTCTCGCCCGTTGGTCCGTCGCTCTGCTCCAGTAGGTTTGCCTTCGCCCCGGAAGTTCTGCTCGTATTCGTGTTCCGCCTTGCTCAGAGTGTGTCTCTAGGTTCTTCCTTTTATTTGTGGGAGGAGAGCAAATTGGTATCAGGTGTATGCACGTAAGAGTAAAGTGCCTGAATTTGCTTGACCCGATTAACAGGACATGTCCAATACGATGTATAAGAGTTAGTCTTGTTACTCTGTCACCCTCTTCCTCGGCCCAGTGTTTGTGTAAAAAGGGCAGGGGTTGGGACCTCAGAGAATCCTAAAAAATAGGATGGGTTAGATGAACAAAAAAGAGGGGAATACCACGTCTCCCCATCGGCTGCCCCAGCCCCACTCCCCGAAGGCCCCTCATCCAGGTGATCCTCCCGCACTGCTCCACCCCCAGGAATTTGATCCAAAAGCAATGGCCGTCTCCTGGCCACCTGGATGACAAGTCCCCAAGGACTAGCGGGTGAGACACTCTTTGGTTTCTCACAGTGTAATTGTCGATTATCTCTTACCATAAAGACCTGTTTACACTTCTCAAAGGACAAGGGCAGTTCCGATTCAAATAATTGGCCCAACTGCTCCAAACCTCCCCATCCATCTCACAAACCTACCGTTGACAACCCGGTGAGAATTCGGGTGTATGCCACACCCGAGGAAGGGGGGAAGGGAATGTAGTTCTTGAGTACCTACGGGCTGCTTTGTCCCAGTATTCCATCAAGGCCCGGGTCGTCGGGAGGAGCCTCAAATCCTCCTTAACGCTGGGCGACATCCAGCACCACTCATGCAGGGGCACCCGAAGTAGTGACTGCTCAATATCTACCCAGTGTTTGGGATTTCGTGGTGCATCCCTGCTATCAGAGGGGCAAGCTGCGCAGCATAGAGAAAACTTTCTACATTTGGAACCCCCAGGCCTCCTTTCTCTTTCGCTGCCATCAACGTGCATCGGGACACTCTCAGGGATTTTTTTGCTCAAAGAAAACCAAAAATAGAGGTTTGCAAATCTCTAAGTGCCCGTTTGTGGATCCAGATTGGGAGAGCCTGAAAGCCATATTATAATCGTGGTAACCGAGTCATTTTTAAGGGCTGCCCCTGTCTCAGCCAAGAAATCTCGGATGATGTCCATCGAAGCAAGTCAGCATATCCAAGTTCTTATGCAAGAAAAAAGGTCCAGGATATTCTTTTGTTTTTTAAATTCTTTTTGTTTTTTACACAATATTTAGATAACAGACAACCAATAACATAACATTCATTCTAGTACGTCGTGCCAGGAGTGCCCAATGTCTTCTTTGTCTTGGCGCACGATCTCGGTCGTCTATACTCTGATCTCTCGTTACTTATTTGCAACTGAGTATCTTCACCTTTTAGGGTTATCTACCATTATGTCCATCCTGCCTCTGCTAACTTGGGCCTTTCCAACGAGGCTCTTCATTTTCTCCTGTGTCCATGTCTGTGATTTCTGGCGCACTGGGATTGTCTGTGTCGTTTACGTCCCTGGGTGAAAACAGTTCCTGTACCAATGAATTACGCCAGTATCTTCTGACTGCTTTCACTTGCTCCTCTGTGTAATGCCATACCCCGTACTGTTGTTTCTGCCAGTGTCCATCGCTTTAAGTCTACCCACCATGCTTCTATGGACGGGCCGGTATTGGATTTCCACGCTATCGCTATGCAACGCTTCGCAATAATACTCATCAGGTCTTTCATTTTGGCTACCTGTGTTTTTGGCTTGCCACCTCTCGGGAACAGTCCTAGCAAGTAAGACTCTGGTGACCACGCCTGCATGTGGATTTCACCCGCTGCCACTCTTGCCTTATGCCATCCCAAAATTTTATTGCTGGACAGGCACAGAACATATGCAGCATATCTGCATAGAAATACCATATCATATCATATATATGCATTTTCCGTTGCGCATCGTGGGCAGCTTTGGGTTGCTCTACTCCCCATCTTGGATATTCTACTTGGGGTAAGGGATGCTCTTTGCGTGACGTAGAGCTGTGTCTGCCTAAACCTCACGTTCCTGGAGACCTTCTTTACGTATCTTAAAGGCATGGTCTAGTAAAAATTTGTATTGTCCCTACGGGTCGGCCATGTTTTTTTAAGCCTAAGTGGCTCGATTTTAGAAAACTTTCCTATTGACCTTACCCGAGTTTTCGTCCATTAAACGCACGCGAAAACAGGCACCAGGGAGCTGCCATTTTGTGATAATCCTATCATTTCCCCCATCTCCCTGGCTGACCTGCTTTTGCGGCACTAAATCATATCCCCCCCCTGAGCCTGTCATCAGCAGACTCGTACCGGCCATTTCCCAACGCCAAAGCACGTCTTGTGTCAACATTCGCTGCGCTTCAGCTAATGACGTGTCGCCATGGAAATGGCAGGACGCCTCTTTCCTCAATAAGTATAAACAGACCGTTTCACAACACACATCAGCAGATTTTCCATTCCTCTCTGAGTATTTTGTTACTCGTTTCTGTGCTCTGGTCAGCTACCTTCGCCGCTTGTAGCCCGTGTGAACACCTGTACCATCTCGGTAAATTATTTTACTTTGTTTACCACACAATGGCTACAATAATGCCCTACATGTACGAGCCCGAGTATACCGAGGAGGAACTACTGGAAAGGGAAGCACGCGATAACGATGGGGATTCGGACGGCAGTTGGCAGGACAAATCAACAGATGAAGAGCCTGGGCCTAGTCGCATGGACGGCGTCTCCACCTGGTGCACATGCAATCGGTGCGAGCTAATGCCAACCGAGGAGGAGAACTGCTGCTGCCGAGAAAACTCGGGATGCCTGGCCTACATTTCGGAAGGCGAGCCACGACCGCAATGCATCACCGAGCTGCCAGACTTCAGGGCAGCCTGCCTCACACGGGCCGTGTTGAGGATAATGATGCTGCTTATGCACAAACTTCGTGCAACTGTTCGTCCTCGCAATCCGAGTAACGAGTAAGTATACTCTGCTTGTCATGCCACTCCTATTTCATGTTCTTCTACTATATCCAAAATTACATCTACATATTGTAACGCATGTAAGTCGTTCAATAGTGTGCATTGTCTAGATAGCATTTGTCCGTGCAGAATGCTATTAGTTACAAGAATGATCATTGACAACAAACGTTTATTAAACTTATCTTGGTCATTTAAAAACAGTTTGTTTCATTCCTTTTCACAGGTGGTACAGGCTGATGGCCGATCGTTCCTTTACATGCTGGCTCCACGGGAGGCTTGGACACCGCGTTCGAAGAGTGATACCCGCCTGTGCCGTTCGTGCCATTAGAGAAACGTTCCCGAGTGACAGCGGTCAGTACAGGGGATTTTCTCTCGCTGTGCTGCAACCTGACCTGTATAATCTTTAAAGTCTTGTATTTTTGTGTCATGAAAATAAGATACAAAATAAAACACCACATATATTTTAACAACGGTTGTTTCGATTTTTTAAATGAATCAAGTGTGTCTCCATTTAAGGATGGACGTCGGACATCTGTGCTCCGAATGGGTGAAGGTCTGGTCGCTGTGAAGCAGGGTGGTCACTATCTATCTAAGCTAACATAACATATTCTCGATAATGCATGCACTAAATAACACTTGTTCAAAGTCTTTCAGTAGGTTATGTCTCTATAAAAGTCACACATATATCTATACTAACAATTACCATTGGATTATACAGGCCTTAGGGTCTTGACCACTATAATACACCGGTTGAAGTGTGGGTCTGTGCTCACAAGAATCTCCGGTATGTGGCATTTGTTATTGATAAGCAACGATATACTATCAAAGGCGGTTCGCGCCAGTGGATGAGCGCTGGCATGGGGGGCTGTCATGGGCGCGAAAGGCCAAGGTGCCAAACTGCATGTACACTTCAAAAGGTATCCCACGCCAAGGGGCCATCGGCCACATGGCCTCCTCAGACCCCGTGTCTCCAGCCAGGCCTCCCCTTCAAACAGGCCGCCCCCCTAAGACCACGACATACATACGTCATTCATTCACAAACGCACCCCTGTTTCTAATACTTTATAAACCACTTGATATGTCTCATGAGAACATCTTTGTGCTTTGCAAGTCAACTCCTAAACGTGCTACCTGGCAACCACTGAGATCTACGCTAATCTGCTCGTCGTCGTGCTATCCGTGAACTTCTGTGACCGCTTAGAGCAAACCCATCAGTGTGCTACCTGTGACCACCCACCTATTCTCCTGCAACATACTGCTCTGCTTGCTGAATCCAACTGTTTGTTGGTCAAGGTAAGGCCTAGTCATATTTCGCAGATTTTAAAATTTCTATCTATTTGCGAGTAGAGTACACAATAGTGCTATGTTCATTGGTCTCATTGCTATTGATTTGAGTTTCCATTCCTATGCTATCAATAGATCTATTAATTTTCATCTGTGTCTATTGTCATCGAATTGCATCCTTCGGGGGTCCAGTCTATAATGTAAGCATGGTTCCTTCTCGTGCAAGACAGAACATCCAAGGGACGAATCACATGTTCAGATTTTAGTCACATCATTTATACATTTCTGCAACTTATGCAAATACTAAGCCGCACATAATGAACTGGTATAGTTCCTGCGACCAAAACAAACCTTGCATTGATCATTGTATGATTCATTTACTTTTGTATCAAATATTTATTCTTGAAGATTGTATAATAATGTCTATTTACTTTTCAGATTTATCAACAATGCCTGCCTGTTCGATTAGCAGTTGCCCTTCGAAGACCCATGCGAAATCTGAAGGCACTACAATGTATGTATTCCTGAAAACTGTTGATTGAATAAGAGAATGGGTCAGACATTGCGGATATCCACTGGATGAGCTGGAAAGTAGAGTCCAAAAAGTCTTACAGGACAAGAGGGGTGATCGATACCGCATCTGCAGCCGGCACTTTTCCTTGGACATGTACACAACATCTTGGGTAACAAAGAAGAATAAACGGCGAACGACACGGAAATTGCTCAAACGCTATTCCCACTCTATTCGTCCACATTCTGCCACCGGTGAGTCAAGTGTCCGGATTTAACTTTATGCCTTGCGGTAGTGTGTAGGTAGCCGGATGGATTCATTGATATTGTAGGTGTCCTATCCCTTATAATAATTTCGATATTGATATGAGTGTATAGCAATGTGTGTATATATATATATATATATATATATATATATATATATATATATATATATATATATATATATATATATATATATATATATATATATATATATATATATATATATATATAGGAACGGGGAACTGTGCTGTATTGAGCATTTTTCAAGTATTCTGTCGCCTTACATGGCTATTTTTAATATTGGCATTTTATTATCAATCATTAATTTACCTTTACAACTTCTTGACTATCCCTTGAATCTGAAGCAAGAACATTCTACATCCTTGACGTGGTCGCAGTTATCAACCACTTCTAGCGCGTATCAGGTAATCTTACTAGGCTAATCCGCTACATACTTGTTTTATGCATGTCAGGTAATGGTTTTATTCTATTGTGTAATTATTTTACCGAATGTTTGGTTAGTGCTTTCCAATTGATATACACCTTAGTTATCGTCCACTGGTGTTTGTTTTCAGTTATAATTAGTGTTATCCATACTAATGCAAGTACTGTCTTTCAGGGAGATGCTGAAGCGTCCGCAACATCTACAACATTTCTAGATGTTCTTCACCAGCAGGAGGTATGGATACTGACAGCTCCATCGAGCGTCATCATCAGAGCTGGAATTCTTGTCGTTTGATTGTTCTACACAATGTTTCATTCGTGGTTAGCCGTTGATATGTACCTGTGCTGTCGACCCCAGGTGTGTTTTATGTTTTCACTATTGTAATCCTCACTAATGCAAGTACTATGTTTCAGGCAGTTGATGGAGCGTCAACCCCTGCACTTGATGCAGAGCCTGACATTCAAGTAATTCCAGGGGAAGTGGAAGCGGGTCCATGCGTATACGAATCGGTGCAACAGCTTTCGGAAGTGCGCACTAAATTTGCAACATCCATAGATCTTCAGCAGCACGAGGTATGGATACTGACAGCTCCATCATGCGTGATCATATAATGTGATTTCATTTGCTATACTTTCTTTCCTATTAACGCAAGTGCTGTGTTTCAGGGAGACGACGAAGCTTCCACTACAATCACAACATCCAATTTAGATATTTAGATTTTCCTTGATTCTTTTAGACAATGCATCATTTGTGGTTATCTCTTTATATGTACCTGTGCGTTCGACCCCAAGTGTGTGTTATGTTTCCAATATTGAAAACCATACTAATGCAAGTACTGTGTTTCAGGGAGACGACGGAGCTTCCACTACAATCACAACATCCCATTTTGATGATGCAGATGTAAAGGAATCGGAGAAATAAGTCGATGAAATCTGCATTCTTTTATTTTCCTTGATTGTTTTAGACAATGCATCATTTGTGGTTATCTCTTTATATGTACCTGTGACCTTGACCCCAAGTGTGTGTTATGTTTCCAATATTGAAAACCATACTAATGCAAGTACTGTGTTTCAGGGAGATGCTGATGCCTCCTCTTCAATGCAACCATTCATGGCAGTCCATGCAGAGCCAGAGGTATAGATACTGACAGCTACATCGAAATAGGTCATCACTGGTCGAATACTTGTCGTTTGATTGTTGCACACAATGTTTAAATCATGTTTGGCTATTGAGATGTACCCGTGTGTTCGTCCTCACGTGTGTTTTATGCTAACAATATTTTGATACATAGTAATGAAAGTACTACGTTTCAGGGAGACGATGGAGCCTCATTCTGTGCTGTCTATGCGGATACAGAAAATATAGTCGTTGCAGCGCAAGAGGAAGGGAGGACTTGCGGAAACAAATCGGAGCTACAGTGTGCAGATGTTGAAGGGCGAGTCAAAAAAGTTGCAAAGAAAAAAAACAAAAAAAGGTTAGTTACAAGCAGTTCATAACTTTAAAAAAATGTTTGTGCTGGGGTCTATTTTATGTTTTTTTACAGTCAATTGGACTACACTTTATCTTGTGTTTAAACTGAACATCCCTTTTCCAATCTCTCCTCCAGTTACCCGTGGGTGTCAGAACTATACATAGACAGACAGTGAAGCGAATGAGAGATGTTTCTTGCCAGACCATGTACACTATGGAGGAACTATTAATTGAGGCGAGGCGTGTTCAGGCTCGAGATGCTCATGTCCAATGGCCAGAACATGAATTAACTGTGTTTGGAGACTACAGCAAAGTTGCATTGGATCATTGCTACTGTGCGACCGCACCACCACAAGAAGATGTTATTGAATGTATTGAAGATAGCTCTGAAGTAGTTGCAGATCAATTTACACAATCTACACCCGCCAAAAATTTGCCACCCAAAAACCTGTCTACATTGTTGTGTTCTCCCATCAATGTTGAAGTAATAGATGTCGAAATGACACAGAATGAACCAGCCGCAGCATCCATAGACGCATCAGAACTTGATATCAGCGATATTACTTTCCAATGTGTTGAAATCTCCACAACGTCGCAGGCCGAAACAAAGTTGACGCAGGATGACAGTAAAGAGAGCAAATACATTGTATTCGACAGTTGTTTGATGGAAATTATAAGTATGCTGAAATGTGGGCATTCAGTTAGAGGGAAAGTATGTGGGAAGCCATTGATTAATGTAACTCGTCAAATAAAAGGCAGGAACGTCAAAATAAATGCAGCTTGTCGATTAAATCATAGGTTCTCATGGTCTGCACTAACGATGCTGGGGAAACGATGCTGGGGAAAATGCCAGCATGCAATCTACTGTGTGCAGCTGCATCACTTTTTAGTGGCTCCAGTTTTAGAAAGTTAGAGGTTTTCTTTCAGTTTGTGGGACTCCATTTCATTTCTAAATCGCTGTACTACATATACCAACGTGATTATCTGTTTCCGGCCATTAGTGATGCTTGGAAAATTGAACAATTGTCTCTAGCAAGTACATTCGAAGGGAAATGTTTCAGGCTAGCCGGCGATGGACAGTGCGACAGCCCTGGATTTTCTGCCAAGTACTGCACCTACCACTTTCAGGACATGGATGGTAAGAAAATTGTGAGTTCGGTGGTCGTGCATGTAGTAACCCAATGTACATCGTCAGTGCCCATGGAGAAACTAGGATTTATAAAATCAGTGGAATATCTACAATCAAGGGGAATGCACATCGACCTCATAGCCACGGACAGACACGTTTCAATTGCCAAGACAATGAGAGAGCAGTTCCCACATATTAATCATCAATTTGACGTATGGCATCTTGCTAAATCAATCAGTAAGAAAATCTCGGCTGCAGGAAAAAAAAAGGTTTTGAAAGTATTTTGCAGTGGTCCAATTCTATTACCAACCATCTTTGGTGGAGCTCAAAAACTTGCGAAGGGTCAGTGGAAATACTACTTGAAAAATGGCGGTCACTGATGCACCACTGTACCAACGTTCACCGCTGGACAGCAAATCAACATTTCCACCAATGTGAACATGGCCCTTTGTCCCCAGAGGAGGCACGGAAGAAGAAGTGGTTGATTCCATCTTCACCGCCACACAAAGCCATTGAGAAGATTGTTTTTGACAAAACTCTATCAAGAGATTTGAGAGGACTGACAGAATTCTGTCACACAGGAGATTTGGAGGTGTTCCACAATATGTGCCTAAAGTACAGGCCAAAGCGCTTGCATTTTAGCTTTCGGGGCATGAAACATCGCACTCTACTAGCGGTCTTGGCCCATAACAGCAATGTCGGATGTGAACAGTCTAGGACTAGGGGTAAAGTAAGGATGCCTCGCTACACTAAGGTGTTTTCAAAACGAAGTAAGCAATGGGTGATCAAACCAGTCTATGATGAAATGCAGTTCGACTTTGTGAAAGGCCTTATTGTTGCTGTGTTAGAGAAGCACAGATATGGAATTTTGGACGTTTCTGTGCAGAGCAGTGATCCATTGCCACCGAACATTGCGACTGTCCCATGCCCACCCGAAGCACAGCTGGTTGTGAAGTACAAATCCCGGTTTAAATAATTGCAATATGATTTGTCTTTTTGTAAATAAATGTTATTGTACAGTGTACCTGTAACCCTAATCCCTACCTTCACCATCATGGGTGGCGAACAAGCTGGGTGTCATCTTTGAATTCTCTATATTCACCTCATATATGTGTATGTATATATTTTTCTCATGTCTCATCTCATGTAAATGTAAATGCTGCGCACTGTTGCGCACTGTTAACGGAGGGGAGGCTTGCGTATTGCAAATAATAAAACAAACAAACAATAAATCTCACTTTTAACTCAACTCCTGTGGAACTTTATACTTTCCCTGACCTTCCGCCAAAAATTAAATGTCTCAATTTGGGCTGCAAAGCTCGCAGACAACGGGGACAAAATTGGGGCCACTTAGAATGCGCCAAGCGGGCCGTGGCATTTGGGAGAGAAGCAAGTTCGCATTTGCACATTGAGGCGCACTACATAGAGGGATTCTAAACTTCAAGTTCTCACAGATGCCTATAATACGTGATGTTGCAAATAAAGAATGCGAAGGACCGCGGCTTTGATTTTCAGCTCGCGCCCAGATGAGGCCCACAAGTCGCACTGGAAGTATAAGGGTCTATTGTTTTTTGACCTTGAGACAAGGACCATGCCGAAAGAACTACATTTGAAGGGGGTGCGCAATAACGTAAGAGACGATAAGGCAGGAAATTCAGAAACTAGACCGAGTTTCATTTTAGTTCAGTATACGAAAAATCATTGTCAAGAGCATGGTCCGTTTTACAGACTGCATTACGAAGAGACACAATGGAAATGTCAAATATAATGTAAGTAAATCTTTACACGCTTTTATACCAGAATGAAGATTTAATGAATGGACGCATGAATAAATGAATGAATGAAGAGCTAGGAAAAGCAAGGAGAACGTGTTCGTAGTGGGCACATGGGCATGCAGGTCCACTGGTCTCACCGATCTCGGTCCTTGGCCCAGCCACTTTTCCCTGCACTGCCTACCTGCACTACGGGACTGTCTCTGTATCCTTCAGCCCCTTCTCCCGGCATTTACCTTGCAATTGCCACCAGCTGGCCCTATTATTTAATTTGTATTCAACTAACCATGTACAGCACCTTTACCCCCTCCCCCCTTCCCCATGCGCGATCAGACAGACACCTGGCCTAGTAGGATCGTTGTCTGTCTGCCCTTGTTCCCCACCTGCCTCGTCGCGCCTTGAAACACTTGAGTATAGGCGCGTTACAAATGCCATATCATATCATTCCTCACGCATGTAGACTAACTGTAGACTAACTGTCGTTTATCATTGTGTGTTGGCCTCGATTTATTTCGTTACTTTTCGCATTGATTTTAGAGCCGAACATACTCCATTGAACTATCCTTACAAGCAAATCGTTTCTGATCGGCTGTAATAAATAAAATGAGTAATATTAATGAAGATCGGCTGGCGAGAGTAATTATAATTATTTTGTTTTCATAACAGGTATTTGCTCCCCTTCTGCTACTGCCATCGGTTTGAGACACCAGCAGATGGCTTTTACAGTAGACACCTGCAGCTTCATGTAAATAACTGCACTACATTGACCATTTTATGGGACGATCGCCAAGGGCCCACATGCTGTACTAGTGGCTAGAAGCAACATATCAACCTTTACGATGGACTAGTGCCTACTTGATGGAACAGCCTTGCGGTTCACCGTGCTTCCAAAGTGCTTCTTTTAATGAAAAGCAACACCCTGTGTACCATGGCGGATACAGATAAAAGAAAATAAATGGCTTTCGGAGTTCATATGGCAATTGCTGAATATTCTCTAAACATTTAATGTCAAATAAATGTACTTTACCAAATGTACCGTGTTGCTGTTTGATTTTAAAGTACAGTTTCATATTCCGAATTGTGGCGCGCTGTGTTGTGAGATGGTCTGTGTTGGTTTCCGGGTTCTGTGTGGAGTCGCGTAGAAGACGACTGGGCGCGTTTGCCTACGCAGCACAGTAACGTCACGGAGAGAGGCGGGGAATATGAATGTTTGAATAATGTCAGGCTCAGGGGCGGGGGAATTGATTTAGTGCCGCAGAAGCAGGTCAGCCAGGGCGATGCGGCAAGTGATAGGATTATCACAAAATGGCGGCTCCCCGGTGCCTGTTTTCGCGTGCGTTTAATGGACGAAAACTCGGGTAAGGTCCATAGGAAAGTTTTCTAAAATCGAGCCACTTAGGCTTAAAAAAACATGGCCGACCCGTAGGGACAATAAACATTTTTACTAGACCATGCCTTTAAGGCCCTTGACCATTGTTCATCTGTGAAGGTTTTTTGGAGTTCTGCCTCCCACTTTCCTCGTACCGGCAGTTCCTGCGTGTTGTGGCTTTTCAGAAGCAGTTCATAAAGTCTGGACATGTCAAACCATGCATCCAGTGTCTTCCCTGTTCCGGTATCCTCTGGTAGATTTGCCCATCTCTTTTTTTATTGTCATTAACATGCTACTGTATTGCATTAATTGGCCTTTATGTACATCATATTTTTCTATCAGGGTCTGAAATTCCACCCATTGTCCCGGCTTCCATAAGTCTCCGTCCTGTGATATTCCTTTGGCTTCCCAGTGCCCATGATACAGTGTAAGGGCTTCAGGTCGGGTATTTGCAAGTCCTGCTAGCAGGATCTGTGCCGAGAAGAAGCCCGGGGTTCCCTGGATTTTCTGCGCTTTCTTCCAGAGGGTCAGACTCAGTCTGGCCATTGTGGGGAGTGTTCGGAATAAGGACATCAATATTATCTCTCTCCGGTAGCAGTGCCGCAGTGCTGGCTGCAGTACTAGTGGGTCTATAGATGTCTCATCCCCCAGCCAGTGTACCACAAATTGTAGCTGCCCTGCCAAGTAGTATCATTCGAAATTAGGCAGTTTAATCCCTCCTGACTCATAGGCTCTTTGCAGTATGTTTAGTGCTAGTCTATTTCTTCCCCCTTCCCACAGGAATTCCCATGCTATTGTGTTCAATTGTTTAAAGACTGTCCCGGGAATGTTGTGGGGTATTTCTGTGAAGTAGTATAGGAGGCGGGGTAGTACGATCACCTTCAGCAGGACTGCTCTTCCTATCATCCCTAGTGGCAGTGTCCTCCAGAATGTTATTGACTTTACAATTTTCTCAAGTGCTACTTGCATGTTGGCCTTGTGTGTCTCTGTGGGGTTGTGATATATGTCTATCCCTAAATAGCGGAAGGTGCGCAGTGACCCATGTCAGGCCTAAGTCTGGCAGTTGGTCTGTGCTAATTGTCCGGAGTCCTGCTAGGGGGTACAGGGAGGATTTCTCTTTTTTTAATGGATATACCGGGCAACCTGGCAAATGCTCCTATTACCTCTAACAGATATGCTAAGTTATTTTGTGGGTTTGCGACATATAGATGCATGTCGTCTGCATATAGCGAGACTATATGAAAGACGTTATCTATTTGAATTCCTGCTTCACTATACTCCGCTCTCAGGAAGACTGCCAATGGTTCGAAGGCCAATATGTAGAGCATTAGCAACAACAGGCAGCCCTGCTTTGTGCCTCTGTGTATTTTCCATGCTGCTGAGATGTGTCTGCCTGTCTTCACCCTCACCCTGGGGTCCCTGTATAGCAGCCTAATCCACTGCAGGAAGCCCTCCCCCACTCAGAAGTGCTTCAGTACATGCAATTGCCAGTTCCAGTTCAGAGTCAAAGGCTTTGACTGCATCTAAAGACGCCACCACACACCCCTCTTGTCTTGGGTTGGTCTGGTCTATAACGTGGTGCAGCCTTTGCAAATTCCATATGGTGTTTTGCCCTGGGATGTAACCCGTCTGGTCCGAGTGCACCAACGTGTGTATGACCCGTTTGAGCCTGTTAGCCAGGGTCGCTGTCAGGATTTTGCAATCCTGATTGATAATGGAAATTGGCCTATATGAGACGCAGTCTAGTGGTGACTTCCCCGGCTTCAGGACTGGTATTATTAATCATTCTATCATACTGTCTGGTAATTGACCCTGTATTTACGCCTCTTCAAAGACTTCCAGCAGTTAAGGTGCCAGCGTCTGCTTGTATTTTTTGTAAAACTCCTCGGGCAACCCATCGGGTCCGGGGTCTTGGCTGTCGGGAGACTATCTATTACAGATTCTAGATCTTCTACTGTTTATTTGGGCCTCAAGTATCTGCGTCTGTTCGTAGGTTGTTTTTGGTAGTTCTATTAGGGTCAAGGTGTCACTTATGTCCGCCTCTTGATTCTGAGAGTACAGATTCTCGTAGAATTGTGAGAACACCTGGTTGATGCCGTCTTGGGTCCTCGCCTCTTCCCCAGTCCCATTTTTTTTTTTATTGCATTAATTGGTTCCTTTTTTTGTGTCTTGCTTGGTTAGCCAGGCCAGGAGTCTGCCCGGCTTATCACCCCCTGCGTGTAATTTCTGCACATATTTCCTGTAGTATAGTTCCCCAGCTTCTCCCAAATGGTATTACACTGTAACCTTAATGATATTAGTTCGACCGGTACTTCCCCAGTTATGCCCGCCTTTCTTTCCACCCTTTCTATGTCTTCCTCTATTTTAACCAATTCTGCCAGAGTGCTCCCTTTAAGTCCCCAGACTGGTCTACGCTGCCGGCGTCATGGGGATAGTAGTCTTCTATTGTGTCTTGAATATGTTCTTGGAACTCGCACTCCAATGTTGCTTCCGCTCTTAGTCCCACGTCGGTATAGGGGATTTCCTATGAGTGTATTCCCATGTCGCCAGTAGCGGGGTATGGCCTGAGAGTGTTATTGTTCTAAAGTGTATGCTAGTGAATCCCCCCAAGGTTTCGATGCTGGTGAAAATATAATCTATACGTGTGTGCATTCCATGCGGGGCGCTGTAGTGCGAATACCCTGGTGTTTTGCTTTCTACTTCCCCTGCTGGTGTTCTCTCTTCCTCTTCTCTTGCAACCTTGCTCAGAGTGGGCTTTGCTAGGTTCCTTTGCCCTTCAGCTGTCTGATGATACTTCCTCTTCTTTTGTGCTTTTGTCTTTTTGCTTCATGCGCTCTCGTGATGTTCTTCTGTCTAGTAATTTCTCCCATTCTTGTGCCACCTTTCAACCAACAAACTTTAACTGTTAACAAACACCCAGCCACCCTCCCCCTGGTCGGCCTCCGCCACTTTCCTTGCACAGTCCCAGTTCCCTGAGGCTTGGCCACCGCAGCGTGATGTCTTAAACTGGCATCTCAAACCTTTTGGTTCCGTGGGGTTCCGTGTTGTGGCGTCCTTCAGGGGAGCCTAGGGGTCATTCTTCTCTGTCTCCTGGCTTATATTTCTTCTGGTCTTGTGTTTCGTATTTGGTCTCTTCTGCATTCTTTCAGATCCTTCCGGTCTCTTCCAGCGGTACCTTACGGCAGTGCGTTTCTATCATTACGCCCATTCCTGGCGTCTAGTTGGGGTATCACTTGCTGGTCCATACAATCATGGGCTTCTTCCGTGGTTTCAAAAATATGGGTTCTGCCAATTCGTAGCACTTTTAGTTTGGCGGGGTAGGTATCTGAGGGACCTTAACGCGTGAGGGATCATGGGTACAGTGGATGTCACACTAGGGATAGTATTACCGGCACGCCCTGTCGACGTCCCTTTTCGAGTTTCGAAAACAACTGTAATACTCTGCTGCTTCCACTAGATGTCGGCCTATGCACAGCATGTGAATCTAAGCAGATACAAGCATCAGAAATGCGATTACGGTGAGTAATGTATCCCATATTTGAGGTTTGCATTTCTGAGGCGTTCCTTTGTTGGACCAAATCTTGCTCTTTGTCTTTACACTAATATTGTATAGGCTGGGTAAATTGCTATCCTGGAGGAGTTTCTGGTGATCACGCCTCCTTCTCTTGAAAATGTTAGTATGTTTTCCCGTTCCTTGATGTTCATGATTTTGGCAATCATGGGTCTTGGGGGGGGGGGGGGGGGGGGCTGGGGGGGGGTAGAGGGAGGGGGAGTGGGGCCTGGGGGGGGGACCTACTGCAAAGCCCTGCGATCGTATCCCAGCACCCACTTCTTGTAACAGTAGATTCTCTACATAGTTTGTGTGGTCCTTGCCTTCCTCTCCTTCCGGCAGTCCGACAATGCGTATGTTATTTCTTCGTGCTCTCCCTTCTGCATCTTCGGCTCTGTGATCAAGGGTTTGTATTCAACCCAGCATGTCTGTCATCTGGGATTGGGTAGTGGTGACATTATTGGTATTATCCTGCACTCGCTGCTCTGCCGTGCTCACTCGGTCTGACAGAGCTCGAACGTCTTGTCTTAGCAGACCCACGTCCACTATTACTGCGTCTAGTTTGTGTTCAAGCAATGTCTTCAGCGTTGCAATTGCCTTGATGATGGGGCCGTCTTTTTGTCGCCCTGTTTTCTGTTCCGCTCCTGCTGTGCTCGTACTGCCATTCGGCGAGGTGTGTTGGCTAGTGCCGTTCTTGCGAGCGCAGGATTCCATGCAGGTCTGCTTACCCTTGCCCCCACGTTGTTTCTCTGGCATGTCGTGGTCTCACAGTTCTTGTTTATCCCTGTGCACTTCTGCCCTTTCCCAAGTGGCAGGTTTGCGTGGTGTGGTCCAGTTGCTCAGGTACGAGAGGATACTACACTTGTTTCTGGGCCTTCTGCGCACTTCTCAATTGTTTAGGTGGCTTGTTGCTCAGTTTTGTGTGTCGGGCTCTGGCCTCCTTCCCCCTCCTCCACTTGGTTGATCCGGCTACTGTGCCCTTGGTTCTGGTTTCTCGTTACCTCTCTGCTTCTCTATTGTTCCTAGGGATATGTCTCACCCTGTGTGTTCACCATATCAATGCAGTGCTGTTGTCCTTGCCACCTTGCCTGCGTTGGTCTAGGCACCCCCTTATCCCCTACTCCTGGGTGCAATGGGGGTTGCATGTTGTGCAGCCTGTGCCCTTCCTGCCGTTGTCTGAGCCGTGCATTGGTTGCTCAGTGGGGGTTGCCCTCCTAAATCTCTTGCCGTATGTGCAGCTTGCTTATATTGCTATGGGTCTGCTGAGAGTGTTAGATGGCTGGGGATGGTCTTTTTCCCTGCCCCGTCTCTCCCAAGGGTTTCGTGCCTCTTGTGCCTGCCACTTTCTCTCTTCATGCTCTGTTCGCTTTGTTGCGCAGTTTCAGTGATTTGTGTTCTTCCACGTGTAGAGCCTGTCTCTGGGTGGAGGCAGGCCCCCTCTACGTCCATGGGTTTGCCCTGTATGCAAGGCGTTGCTGGGTTCCCCCAGCGGGTTAGTTATATCGGCGATCTGCGCCCGTGAGCCCTGTTGTTCATCAGCCCCCCACGCACTGTGGTAGGGATTAAACAGTGATTGGGGGGGCGTGGGTTCTTTGCTTTGTGTCCTATATTCGTAGCCCTCTCCCTTTGGCATGTTCTTCAGCTTCCCGCTCTCCTTTCCCGGGCTCACCTGCTGCTACAGTCCGTTATGGCGTCGTCTGCCTCACCGCTCCTTACCGCTGCCACGCTCCGTCCTGTGCCAGCTCCTCTCACTAGCGTCTCCGGCAGCTGGGTGTCCACTGGCTTCGCGGTAGCGTTGCATCTTGCCTCGGTCTCATGGGGGCTCCCGCCGTCTCACCCTTCCACTCGGCAGTCTGGACGGCAGCTTCTCATGGTCACCTGCACACTCAAATGCACCTCCTCAGTGAGCCGCCGGGCTCCCGTCCACCATCTTGGTGCGTCTTCTGTGCGGCTCCATTTCAGAACTCTGTTTGTTGGCTCCTCACCTCTCTTTGCAACAGTGTTTCACCCAGGTGTTCTCCTCACCTTCCAACAGCCTCTCATATAATTTTATAACAAATGGGACCAGTTTTACTGATTCATCCGCACGATCTCTCAGGAGCTCTGAGCTTCTGCTTCTTCAGTGCATTGCCGCCAAGCCACGCAAGGTCACGGATATTCTTAGCGTACAACTGAGAATAAGAGGGCATGATCTGAACTCCCAAGTATTTCAAAGAGATCTTGGTCCACTGAAAGTCAAACATTCTTTGCCGCTCCTGTACTACCTCAGGCTTCTAAGAGACATTGAGAATGATAGATTCAGTATAATTAATTTTAAAGCCATAGACCCGATGGAACGACTCCAGTAGAGGGGCTATATGAGGAAGAGTTGCCTGAGAGTGATGCATGAAAAACAGTAGGTCATCGGCATAAAGGGTGACCTAATGCTGATAGCCTGCAATAATAATTCCATGTATAGTATCTTCCGTTCCGAACCTGACATGCAAAAGGCTTCATGGATAGTGCAAACAGGAGAAGAGATAATGGGCATCCCTTACGAGTCCCCCCTGGATGGAGCTAGTGGTTCAGACAAAGCCCCATTTAGTTTTATACGGGTCGTTGGGTGGACAAAATTAGCCTGTATTTGCCTAATATAAGTGGGACCAAACCCGAAACTGCCTAACACTTCAATGTGACCAAACACTTTTTCAGCATCTATAGATGATACTGCCAATTCCCGGTCATACTGCTTTGCATACTCAACTACATTCAGAACTCAACAAACATTATTAAATGCCCAATGTCCCATGATGAAACCTGGGGCTTTGTTAGGGAGGGACCGAATAACACGAGTCACCTCCTCAAGTGTAATCGGATTCTCTAGGCTCAGGCGGTCCTCCGCAGAGCTAGATAGTAAGTTTGCCTCCCTAATAAACTATTTTTGGGCTTTCCCATTCCAGTTGGCTGCGCTGTATAACGATGTATAATAGTTCACCAGAACACGCATTTTAGAGGTTTCATCTTCATGCAGCTGACCATTGTAGTCTTACAAATTGTGAGAGAGATCGGATGCCCATAGCGCCTTCAATTCAGATCTGTCCATCTGCTATTGTCTATAAACCCGCAGAGCGCCCCCTCTCATACTGCAAGTCCAATTCCAGCACCTGCTTTTCCATATCTGCCCTTTGGGATGTCATTAGCCACTTTTATTGCGGAGGCTAAGCTGACTCACCCCGTAGCGATGGCTTAAGAGCATGCCAAACTGTTCCAATTGTCACATCCCCCGTAAGATTTTACTGAAAATGTAAAGCAATGCGCTTGGAAATAGCGGTGCTATTAGTGACATCCGAAAGCAGGCAGTCGTTTATTTTCCATGAAACAGTTTCCCTCGCCCCCAAAGCAAATGCATCAATGCAAAGCGTGATGGAGGTATGATCGGAAACCATCACCAGTCCGATAGCAGTGTCAGGTACTTTAGGGATCAAAGAGTTGGATACCAAAAAGAAATCAAGCTGGGAGCGACTATGATGTTCATGGGAAAAGTAGGTGTAATCTCTTTCTAAAAGGTGCTGCAATCTCCAGACAGCCACCAATTGCAAATCCACCATTCCCTGTCTAAGAGACTCTGACCTAATTACATTGGCCCCCACAGCCAAGGAGGATCGATCAGTCCTACTATCCAGCACTACTTTAAAGTCTCCACCCACGACTAGTTCACCAACTTGGAAATGGGCAATATAGCGTTTGGGCATAAAATGCATCCTGGGATTGATTGTGCCTATAGACAGAAAATAAAGTAAGATCAGCATCCCCAAGACGAATGTGTAAATGCAAATATTGCCCCTCAGGGTCTTTGGTAATTTTTACTACAGTAAAGTTCAAGGAGTGGGCGAATAGGATAGCCACACTCGCCTGCTTAGTGGATGGTGACGCAAAATACTGACGGGGGAACCATTTAGAGCGAAACCTGGGCCAATTTGCTCTCAACAAGTGCGTGCAATACGACTATATCCGGTTTCAACTCAATCAACTTGGCCAACACGCTCATTTGCTTCCTGGGAGCCCTTGCACAATCATCGAAATCACTTTAAGGTCCCCCATTCACATAGGTGTCTCACAACTCAGTAGCCACTCAGCCATGACCCCTAAACCAAACAGGGCCATAACACCGCCCAAATATTCCAAAACAGTGTACCTCCCGTCGCACAAACTGGGTCAACCACCGAAAAACCAACCCAGAGAAAACTCCCTCTGTGGCATGGGTAAAAAGGAACAAAACAAAAAAAATCATCCTGTTTGGGACAAGCAGTGGGCCAACAATGGACCCAGTGAGGAGCGGGTACTCCTATTGCCCTACCCATAAATGCAGAAATACAAGAAAACGGTAAGCAGCTTCATCAAAGCCATAGATTCAACGCGATAGCTGTGAAAACTGCACCCCAACAGTACATTACAAACCGGCAAAGAAAATACTTGCGTCGTCCCACACTGTCATGTAGGCTCCCAGAGGCCGCACTTCTTTCTCGGCGTGCCATAGAGGGCCTTCTGCGGTCTCTGCACCTACTCTTCCTAGAGCGCAGTCTGGACCAATCCTTCGGAGGTGTTTCCAGCTAAAAACCTTGAGGTAGTTGGAGATCTGCACAGGGAATCTTTAGAACCTCTAATGCTGCAGCCTGAGAGACAAACTGACGTTGGACGCCTTTGTAGCTAAACATAATGTGGAATGGGTATCCCCAGTGGTACGAAATATCTTTCTTCAGCAGCCATTGGGTAAGCAGCCAAATCTGACGGCGCTTCTGAATTGTCCCCTGCGCCAAGTCCTGGAATATTTGCAGTTCATCCCCTGTGAACAGGATGGTGCGTTGGGACCTGGTCTTTTGAAAGATCCGTTCTTTGGTCCGGAAAAAATAGACCCTCGACAACACATCCAGAAGGAGATTTTGATGCTGCTGAAAGTTCGCATAGACTGTACGAGTCTGATCTAATGTGAGATCCGCTTGTCCTTCATCACCCAGGATATTACGAAAAAGATTGTGCACATATGCTTCCAACTAAGAGGTCTCGATCTAGGACTTCACAGGGGATCCACTGAATCCGGATGTTGTTTCTACGTGATTGGTTCTTGCCATCCTCTCTAACAGTCAGGTGTGATCACCCTGGGCACCTCCAACACCGCCACCCTCTGTTCTAGCTAGTCATGAGAGTTGGCCTATGACAGAAAGCAGGCTCCATGCCGCTTAGCCGATGCTCCGCTTGCTGAACATTGTGTGTTAGTTCCTGGAGGGTGGATGCCATTTCTTTCTGGATCGATTGGAGTAGCTTTGCAACATCCCCTTTAGTAGCTAGCTGGGAACTGGAGTCTAAGCAGAAAGCGGATCCATACCTGCCGACCCAGATGAGGTTGGTTTTGATGATTGTAACAGGTCTCTGATAGTGGGTGAAGACTTGTCTTTGGATTCATTTGATTTAGCCGGGCAGTCAAGCGTAGGCAGAAGAGCTCAAAGATGGGGATTCCCAAGAGAATGCCAGGAACACAAGTGGGAAGAGCAACAGAAAATGCACACATCCAGGGACGATTTTCAGCAAAACAAAGCAAACGAGGTGGCCCAATCTAATCCCCCAGAAATCTTGTGTGTGCGCTACCACAAACCATCCATAGTTAAAATAATCCAAGGGGAGGAGGGAATCACAGGCCAAGAGTGCAGAGTCAACAAGGCCCTGCTGAGAGGAGATAATTATAAGTGTTCTTATATAAGTGTTCTTCACTGCACTGATGAGGCCCAACAAGGCTGAAACACGTGTATGGGGTTGCTGTTGGTACTCTTGTTAAGAAGAGAATTGCCATAGCATTTCGGTGCTGGACTGCCCATGTGGGCGGGACAAAGACTGATATGCAAATGGATATTTCCCATCTGTGAAAGGTACAGTGAGCAAAAAGCAGATAGCTGCAAACTCTCAAAGTGGCTACTAACCACTGAACCAGTTATCATGCCGTGTTCTTTCGAGAGAGGGGCGCCTGCTACCTTTTTTGTATTTTTATATAACGCGCTTAATACCAGAGATTGGTTTCTAAGCGCAGGATCTGGATTCAAATCTCTGTTGCGTTGTCTTTCTTCTAAGACGGACGCGTTGCCTCTGAGCTATCCACCCTCACCAGGGCAGGTAGTATCAGGCAGCTTCACACCCTATAGCAAATAGTCATGCAGTGCTTCGGGGCTGTTAATTCACAGGAGCAGCAGAGCAGGAGCAACGCAGCTGTCCAGCCCATATATCAGCAAGCAACCTCAAATCCTATTGCTCCAAAGAGAACGCCTCAACGGAATCCTCAGAGTCCTCACTGAAAAACAGAGCAATGCCCTTGGGTTGACAGATGTCCAGCTGATGCCCTGGGAGAAAGCTGCTCTCGAGCGTGGCCGGAGCACAACGGTTACCGCTCTTCCCACAACCCTGGTAGGGGTGGGCCTGTTATGACAGGATCTTGCAGGATTACGCTTAAAGGATATGCTGTTAGGCCGCCAGTATTCTTCAGGTTACTTTATTCAGGTAGCTTAATTCATCAGATCTCATCGGGTAAATCGGGAGATTAAGACGTGCAGACAAGAACCCACTGGCTCCCACCACCCAGGCTACATCTTTCAACTGCCTTGGGTGGAACTCCATTCACACACAAACATTCCAATCATTCTGCTAACATTCCATATATGACATCACACCTTGCATACACCTCATGCAAGCAGGATGCAGGAAACAAGAAGGAAAGTTAATCACAACAGGGCTGCAGCGAGATCCGCTGGTCTTCCAATGAGGGCCGGAGCAACCGGGTGCCAGTCCAGAATGTACCTGCCGGGGCCACGCATTACCAATGCGCCAAGCCTTTCTCCCTCCAACATCAGGCAGTATCTGTCAGCGGCAGCCCGAATGTCCCAAGGCCCGCTGGAAAAGGGTAGCGAGGGCAGAGGCTGCACTCTGCACCTACCCGAAGTAAAAATCACATGCACAAGCAGCTCACGTTATCAGCTGCCGCGGGACGGAGGCCTCCATTTAGATGATTCTGCATACTTGCCAATCCTCCCGATTTAGGCGGGAGACTCCCCATTTTTCAATTACAAAAAGTTCTATTTTTTTACTGTCTACCACCTAATATAAGTATAACCCCATGCTGTTCTATGGAAGAATTACATTCTCCCAATTTTCTATTGTGAAATCTCCCTCTCAGGGGCTCCAGAATGTTGGCATGTCTGGACTCCGGTAGCCACAGCTACATAGATCGTCGAACATCCAGCCGCCTTGGATCCTTAGGTGGACGCAGCCATCTTGGGCTGCTAGGCGCACACCGCACCAGGAACTTTGGTGAAACACAGATCACTACAGCAGAGTGATTACTTTGCAAATGTACCAGAAGGATCTCTGGGGTCTCCGCCAGTCAGAGCCATCGTCCGACATTAAAAGAGGAATCCAGGGCACTGCGAAGCCTCATACTTCTCGGCAGGGCTATTTATTTATTTATTTTGGCATTTGTAGAGCGTATCAAGCCCGAAGGCATCCAGGCGCTGAAGCTCACAGGTCTCACGAGTCTATTAGCCTCCAGCCAGGCCACGCCCTGCAGATTGTTACTCTTGATGTGAAGAACTTTTGAAATATTAGAAAAAAAACAAACTGTTTGCGTGTCAGATAAGCAGGCCTTAAAATAAGCTTTAGAAGCCTGTGACATTTGGTTGCCCATCTTCTCTTTTTCCATTCCAATGGTCTACCTTTTCACAGAAGACAGCATATTACTATACAGTGAGATGAGGCGATCTGTGCAAGATCACTTTATCGTCTGTGGTCAAAGCCAGGATATGGGCCTCAACACTTGGGTTTGCCTGTCTCTAATTTGGCCACCTGATAACCTCCACTGACTAACACATTATGCTCTTCAATGGGGTGGCTACTCCGTTTTCAGAAACCTCCTTTGCAGCGACCATGCTGTATACTTTTGTTATGTCTGTTTTTATACCTAGCATTTTCTGGTGAAGGTACATGGTTTTGTAGCACAGGTGTTACTTTCACCAAAATTTATATACTCCAGTTTATTAACCTTTGCAAGAGGAAATGCTAACCCTGTCTTGCCGGGATTTGGAACTGTGATCTGGCATATGAACACAGATCTCTGTAACAAGTGCTTGACACACTGAGCTACCTTTGAATCGTTGTGGCATTGAACTCTACAACATGCATTTCAAATTTGGTTATTGCTCGTGATCAATATATCACCAAAGAATGGTGAAAATGTGACCTAAGTAATGCTATGGTGAACTCACAAAACTGTATGTACTACAGTGAACACAGACTCATTCCAGGTTTTAGTAATTCAGTTGACTACAGCCATAAAGCACAGTCGGTACTTCAGCAGCACACTATTCAATATCGTAAACTGCTTGCCACATTCTAGCAGCGTGTTCTGGGCTTACAAACTACCTATGTGAAAGGATACATGGACCTTTTAACTAATATTTTATTACCTCTGATCAATTTTGGAGTTCTGTCTATTCGGCTATATCCTCTGCAGACGGGGAGCAGGTGCAAGTGGATCAAGGTCACCGGGCCTAAGCCCCGCCCATGTTCCACCTTCTAGGTTGCAGCTCTCTTTCCCCACTTAGCAAGCCCCGCCCACCTGGTGCTTTCCTGGTTGCCGCTCTGTTTCCCTACTTAAGGAGCCCTCCAGCCTCTTTTCCTTTGCAGATGGGGAGCAGGTGCAAGTGGATCTAGGTCACCTGGCCTAAGCCCTGCCCACCTGGTGCCTGCTCCCCATCTGCAAAGGAAAAGAGGCTGAAGGGCTCCTTAAGTAGGGAAAAAGGACTGGCAACCAGGAAGGCACCAGGTGGACGGGGCTTGCTAAGTGGGGGAAAAGAGCAGCAACCGGGATCTTTAAGGGGATCTAGGTCACCTGGCCTAAGCACCACCCACCTTCTTAGTCCTACCTCTTCCTTCCTGCTCTTAACTCTTAGATCAAGGGCGCATCTCGCTCGGGCGTATGAAGAAAAGGGCAATTCCTGTTTGCACCTGTTCAGACAGCAGTTAAGCATGCACCAACATGTGTTTACCCCTTCTGTCTCCACAGGCCATCCTCACCCTCTCTGGTCCCCCTGTGATGTTCCCTTTTCTTATACAGGTGTTGCCTGTTTAGCTTGATTCTTCTACCCATCTCCCCCTTCCCCTCTGCCCCCCCACTCCAGCCTACTTCTGCAGGTGTCTGTCCTGATACATTCTGGTTTCACCATCATCGTCTTGTGGCCAATGCTGGATTTGACTTTTTTGGACTTCATTGATTCACGGTGCGTCACCCTTTCTCAACTCTAATGCTGGACTTCGTTTGCAACTTGTACTCATGGTGGCCCTGAATCATGCTGTTCCCATCTTCATCTTGTATCCTGGCTTGCAACATTGTGTTACTACTGACTTCTGCAATTGTATTCGCGCTCCCCTCTTGCTTCTCCACTCTTTGACTGCTTACTCTCTGTTCTCTCCTCCTTTCCCTTTCTCCCTTTTCCTATCTCCTCCCCTCCTCCCCTTACTTTCTTCTATGCACTTACTCTATCAGAATTGTTTCTGGACCTAGTATGATAGCAACCTCGTCTGTCTCCTCTCCTCTCCCCTCCCCTCGCTAGTCCCCCCTCTCCTCCAGCACTATCTGAAATGTCGTCAGGCCTAGTACGATAGTCGCTTGTTTTGTTCCTCCCTCCCCTCCCTTTCTGAACCCCTCTCCCTCACCTTTTGTTTTTCTACCGCTCTACCAGAAATGTCATCAGGCCTAGAACAGTAGTCTCCTGTGTTTCAATTTCCTTTCCACACTCCCCCTCCTTTCCTTTTCTATGTCTTAGCTCGTGCACAATCTGAAATGTCATCAGGCCGAGTATGATAGTTAATTTCACATCCTTACTGTTCATGGCCTGTAAGAATGCTATTGTATTTTCCCTTGTTCCCTCCCTCGTCTTGAAGCACTTTGAAACACATTGTGTATAGGCGCTATATAAATAAACAATCATATCATATCCTTGGTCATCACCGCTGCAGCTTTTTATATATGGCGTGAATTTCTAGCTCTACCTGCTGCGTTTTTTGTTACAAGTTACAATGGTACAGCCAGAGTGTGTTAAAGATAGAACAACTGTGGTGAAATAGTTAGTGGTACAATAGATAGTTACATTGGTGCAAGACAAGGCACATACGGTGTAAAAATTCAAAAGGTTGCAGGAAACATGAGTATGCATGCGTGAGGCACAGAGCGAGGGTCAGGCAGTGGTTAGTTCAACAACCAGGTTTTTAGTGCTTTGCGGAATGCAAGGTGTGAGGGTTTGTTTCTGAGGGTGAGTGGAAGGGAATTCCATTGTCTGGCAGCAATGAAGGGGAAGCTGGTGCCACTTGCTTTGGCTCGTTTGACTCTAAGGATTATGAGTCGGTGCGAGTAAGGTGTTCTCGTGGTTCTGGATGAGCCTGTTCTCATTACTTTCGAAGAAAGGTGGGGGCGGGGGGTGTGATTAATGCAATTGTGAGTGATGGTAAGAGTTTTGAATAGGACACGTTCTTTGATGGGGAGCTTGGCGTCTGGCAGCAGATGTGTTCTCTTTTGGGGATGTTGAGAGCAGCATGAAGTGCGTTGTTCTGGATTGTTTGGAGTTTCTTTAGCAGGACGTTGCTGTAATCCAGTCTTGAGCCTATTATGGCTCTGGCGATGGAGAGGCAATTCTCAGTGGATAAAAATGGTTTGGCTGCGTTGATCAGCTTGGTGTAGTAGGCCGCTGAGGGGGCGATGGCGTTGACTTGCCGTGACATGGAGAGGGTGGCATCAAGGTAGACTCCTAAGGTTTTGACCGATGGGGAGACTGGGATCTGTATGTTATCGATTGTGAACGTTGTGTATTGGTTGGAGAGTGTGTTTAGGGTTTATTGGGAACTTACTAGGAGGATTTCAGTCTTATATCAGTTGAGGCGAAGGCGGTTGGCGGATATCCAGGCCTGAATAGTGGAGTAGGCTGTAATGAGAGCCTTGGCGTCTGGTTCGTAGTTACCGGAGAGTGGAAGTAGGACATGGGTGTCATCAGCATAGTTAGTGTAGGCTATGCCACTGGAGTCTAGGATGTCAAATAAGGGCTTAGTGACAATGTAGAGAGTGGGCGAGATACAGGATCCGTGAGGGACTCCACAGTGGATGATGGCGGGAGCTGCGCAAGCCTGATCTGAGAGAACGCTCATGGCTCTACCTTGCATGAATTATCTGATGCAGACTGTGGCATTATGTGAGAAGTGTGCTGAGGAATTGAAGCTGTGACGGAGAATGTTGTGGTCCACTAGATCAAAAGCGGCTGATGGGTCCAGGCGGAGGAGTAGGGTGGCTTGCCTGCAACCTTTGTCATCAAGTTGGTTCTTTAGGTCAAGGAGAGCGGATTCTGTGCCGTGACCAGGGCGGAAGCTGTATTGGCGTAGGCACAGGATATGGTTGGTTTCCAGGAGGCTTTGGAGCTTAGTGTAGGCAGCTTTGTCGAGCATTTACAACAGGAAATGGACTGTGGTTATGGTCTATAGTTGTTTGGGGAGGCAGAGTCAAGTGACAGCTTTTTTAGAAGTGGTCGTACCCAGGCTTTCTTAAGGCTAGAGGGGACCAGTCATGTTGCTAAGGAGGCGTTGATAAATGCTGTGAGAAACGCGGCTAGTGTAATAGTACATTCTTTAATGATTGTGGCTGGACAGTCATCACCTTTGCAGTTCGAGGGTTTGAGGTGTTTTAGGAGGGTGAGAACTTAGAGTTCTGTGACATCATTGAAGGAGAACAGTGGGGGAGTCTTGGGCAGGGGGGTTAGTGTTGGGTGTGGTTAAGGGTAAGGACAATGTGTTCTGCATTGCAGAAGGTCAAGTTTGATGAGCAGGCCAATTTGGACGTTGGAATACCATGAATTGTCTTTGGATATGACCTGAGTGGTGGAAGCTGGTGATTCTAGTTCCCTGAAGATGGTGAAGATCTCCTTGGTTCCAAATTTTGAATTGTTAATCCTAGTGTTGAAGGAGGCAGATTTGTCCGAGGTGATTGCTTTTTTGTATGGGGTGGCTATCTTGTTGAAATCTACTTTTGTAGAATCATGTGGGTTGGTTTGCCAGGTGGAAAGGGCGGTGCGTTTCAACGAGCGGAGTTCCAGTAGCTCTGGGGTGAACCAGGCGTTTACATGTCTGGTAGTTTTGGCTTTCCTTACTGACAGTGGCGCTATGGCATTGATAGCATTTTTTAGTGCAGAGTTGTATAGTTCTGTTAGAATGATGGAATCATTGCAGAAAGGAGGTTTGAATGCAGGGGTTTCTAAGTAGGGCAGCAGCCTCTCTTTGGTTAGTTTTTTTAAGCTCGGAGCTCGAGTTGGTGGTAGTGGAGTGGTGAGAGATTTTTGATTTGTGGGTATGGGGATAGAGAAGTGGATGATGTGGTGGTCAGTCCAGGGGGTGCTGGAATGGATGGATAGAGAGCAATTGTGGTCGGATATCCAGTCTAGAATGCAGCCCTTGCAATAGTGGGGTTGGTGATCGATTGATTGAACCCCAGGGTGTCTGGAGCTCTAGCGAGGGATTTGGCATGTGGGTCCTTCGGGTCATTGAATCCAAGGTTCAGGTCTCCTAGTAGAATGGACTTCAAGGAGATTTTTAGGTTGTTGGATAGTAGGTGTGTGTGAGGTTCGCCTGGAAATCAACCATGGGGCCATGGGGGTGGTAGACGATATGAATAGTGATGGTGCAGTTAGGGGAGGTGTTAAGTTTTAGGGACACAATGTCACCGTTACCTTCAAAGGACCAGGAGACCTGTTTTAGGAGGAGGGATTCCTTGGCAATGATGGCAACTCCATTGCTTTTGGTGTGTAGGCTGTCCTGACGGTAGATGTTGTAGCCTTGGGGTAGGGCTAAGGATAAGGCAGGGCCAGAGGCTTCATGTAGGCATGTTTCTGAGATGGCAAGGAGGTCTAGATTGTGTGCGGTAAGCAGGTAACATATTTCCAGAGTGTGTGCTGGGAGGGAGCAGGCATTGATGAGGGGACATTGGAATGCGGCAAATGGTTTGGTGGGCTGCTTTGGGGTGGGGGCTGCTAATTACACCAGTGGTGGTGGTAGCAGAAGGGCTGTCTGGGCATGCTGCACTTGACTTGAATTCGATGTGGATGGATGTATTGATGCTGGTGGTCGGTGGGAGGTTGGCTATGGCAGGTGCAGCACCGGCTAATTGGCTAGAGATGCCTGAGAAGGAGGTGTAGCTTGTAGTTTGACTTCTTAGATGTGAGGAGAGAAGGAGAGATGACCAAGAGGTTTTTAGCCTCACAGATGGGAGCAGGAAGAAGGCCAAGAGAGGCCGGCCATAGGGTGACAGGAAAGGAGGGAGCAGGTGTTCCGATAAGGAGAATCTCAATCTTACTGGCATTAAGGCCGAGATCATTGGCGGCACACCACTCCTGGATAGTAGACACAGAGATGAGAAGAAGAGGTGGCTGAAGGGAGCCTGAAAATGAGCTGAGTGTCATTCGCATAGCACTGAAAGTTCGGGCAGAGAGCGGCAAAGAGGTGGGCATGAAGTGCCAGGTATTGGTTGAACAGCCAGGGAGAGAGGTTAGACCCCTGGGGAACATCACAGGTAGAGTGACGAGGAAGGACCCAAGTTTTACCTAGGAGGGTCGATCGGAGAGGAAAGAAGTCGACCAAGCTGGGGGGCTGATTGGTGATACCCAGGTTATCACAGAGAAGGTTGAGCAGGATGGCATGGTTGACCGTGTCAAAGGCAAAAGAGAGATCAAGTAAGATGAGAACACAGGGGGTGCTGGAATCGAAATTGGAGAGCAGAGAAGGATGAGAGCGCCAGAGAGTTGGCAGAGGAAGGAGGCAAGGAAGCCGAAGAAGGGGGAGAAAGGACAGCAGGAGAGGAAAGGAAAGTGATAAGGCGCGGGAAGCATCGATCAACGAGGAGGAGGTTGGCCTGAGGGCCTTGAACCAAGACGGTGCCATTCAGATAAACATTAATGATGACCTTAGAGGAGTGGAAGGGGGCTGGGAGGGCCTCCCACCGGGTGCCATCATTAATGGGAGAGGAAGAGAAAGAGAGCACAGAGACCATATGAGGAGTCCACAGGTCTGGCGAAGGAACGACCAGGAGGATGTCGGTGAGGGTCTGTCTGGAGGAAGTACTGGTATAGGTGTCAGTGAGAGGGAGGCCTGGGTTGGAGACTAGGATATCCTTTTTGAACTTCTTCATACCAGACAGGAAGAGGGCGGGAGATGCGGAGTGGGCAAACGGTAAGGGGAGAAGACACTGGGGCAGACACAAGGTGGGGGGCAGGGGGGATGCAAGCAGACGAGACCGAATAAGACGAGAACAAGTTAGTAAATGGATAAACTATTTTTTTTTTTTTTAAATGATTTTATTAATTTTAGTCAAACAAAACAGCAATACAACCAAACACGTAGTGAATTTTGAAACAAAATAATTATATTAATTCTCAATCTTGGCCACTACTTCCCCCCCTCACCCTCCCCCTTCATGAGCCTGTCTGTTCATCGTTCTCAGTGTCTGCCGCACACGGCGGGGTCTCGCTGCCTGTAGATTCTGTCCAGTCTTGTATTGCTCCAAACAATCCCGCTATTAATAATTTCCATGCCATCAGGGTCCCTGTCTCTTCCTCCCCCCTACCATGTTCGACTCTTGCCATACCATTGTTTCTGCCTCTGCCCATTTCTGTAACTCCTTCCACCACACCTCCACCCGTGGCCTATGACAAGTCTTCCATCCCATGGCAATCCTACATTTAGCAAGCACATACGCCAGATCTTTCAGTTTACCGACATGCTTAAGTTTTGATGATCTGGGGAACCCTCCCAACAAGCAGGCCCAGGCTGTATCTATGAGTAACGTGACCCCCTTCTCGGCTAGCTTTTGTGCCACTTCTCCCCAGAAACTCTCAATTACTGGGCATGACCAAAACATATGTGTCATATCAGCTTTCTCCTCGTCACATTTGGGGCACGCTTGTCGTCCAACGTTTTCAAACGTGGATATCCTCATAGGCGTCATATATGCTTGGTGCGTTATATATAATTGTATTTGCTTTAGTCTAGCATTCCTTGACACCTTCTTATGATATCCCAGTGCCCGTTCCCACATCCCATCCTCTATCGGAATTCCCACTTCCGCCTCCCAATCTAGCCTCAATTGCGTCAAGTCCTTCCCAACCTTGGACATCACCATCTCATACAGCCTCAAAATCTCATGCCCCCCATCTGATATATCATATATTGCCTCTATGATGGCATCCGGTTCTTCTGCTAATACAGTTTCGGGCCACGTCTCCCGAATTCTCTGCACAATTCTGTGGTATGTGATGTACTGGCCCGCATGCAATCCTGTTTCCTCTACAAGGGCCTCAAAGTCCAAAATGGCCCCTGCCTGCAAGACATCTCCTAAAGTTACTAGCCCCACCGATTCCCAATGGGTCCTGATTATTGCTCTTAACTGCATATCTCCCCCTGCCAATGCGACTAGCGGAACCTGCGGGGAACATGGAAATGGGTTCTCCATCAACCGGCACGCCCGACGCCACATCTGCCACCCAAGCATCATCATCCTAGGGCGCTCTCTCATTTCAGACCTGGGCAGCCAGATCATCTCTCTTGTAAAATGGGGCACAATGATGTCCAAATAATCTAGATTCAGGGGTCGCCTCGTCTGAGAGCCACTGAGCCACATATTGCAGCTGACTTGCTACGTAATACACCTCAAAATTGGGCAGTTTTATCCCCCCTTTTCATAAAAATTTTGCAGCTTCCACAACACCACTCTGTTCCGGGTGCCATGCCACAAGAAATCCCTACACATACTGTCAAGTTTAGCAAAAAACCTCTTGGGTATCATGTATGGAATGTTGCTGAAGTAATGCAGAAGCCTAGGCAGGACCACCATTTTTAGCATTGCACCCCGTCCCATCATTCCTAAGGACAACTTCACCCAAAATTGCACCCAAAATTGCATACACTTCTCGATTTTCTTGAGTGCCACCTCAGTGTTATGCTTGTGCTCCTCCTCCACCGTATGGTATACGTCTAGCCCAAGATATCGGAAAGAACTAACCTCCCATGGTACTTGTAACACCGGTAACCGTCTCTTAGGGGTCCCTTTATAATCGCCTAGCGGAAACATACTAGATTTTTGGGGATTCACCGCTATCCCAGACATCCCTGCATACCTCGCCATCACCTCCAGTATGTACTGGAGATTTTCTTCCGGATACCTCAGGTATAGCAACAAGTCATCTGCGTATAAGGAGATCAAATGTCGCTCTCCCCCCACTTCAATACCTATCGTAGCATTTTCACCCACCTCATATAACCAGGCCCCATACCATACTTCTCCAAGGCCGCCAGCAACCACGGCCACTTGACCGAGTCAAAAGCTTTGACCGCATCTAAGGACACAATCGCCATTTCGCCCTCAGTCGTACCACCCCACTCAACAACTCGTCGGAGCCGCCGATGATATGAGTTATATTCCTATTCGGGACATAGCCCGTCTGGTCAGGGTGTATTAGCTTGCTAATCACTCTCTGCAATCTGTTTGCCAGGACAGCTGTCAATATCTTGCTGTCCTGATTCAACATCGAGAGAGGTCTGTAAGAGCCGCAGCTGTGTGCAGGTTTATTAGGCTTGGGAAGCGGTATTATGACCGCCTCTCTAAGTGATTCTGGCAACCGTCCCACCTCAAACGCTTCATTGAGCATTTCTAACATTGGGGGGAGCACTTCCTCCCTGCATGTCTTATAGAATTCACTCGGGAGCCCATCCGCCCCGGGGGTCTTGCAGGTAGGTAACTGCCTCACCACTTCTTCTAGCTCCTCCAAGGTGATTGGTGCATCCAGCTCCTCCCGTTCCTCCTCACTTATCGTGGGTAATCCTATATCTTCTAACGTATCCATTATCTCCTCTCGGCTGCCCCCCATCTTGTCTGCATACAGCGCTTTATAATATTCTGCAAACTCCTCATTGACACCCTCTTGGGTGTCCGCTACGCTGCCATCTTCCCTCAATATCGTTCTGATCAGGGATCTGGGTGCCTCGCTCTTGTATAGCCATGCTAACAACCGTCCTGTTTTATCCCCTCCCGCATGTTGTCTCTCAATGTACTTTTTATAATTAAGATTGCAGAGCCTCTGCCAGTGTTCCGCACATTTCTGCTGCAGCCCAGGTACCCGTTCCATATCTTCGCATCCGCCTTTAATACTCCCTCAAGTTCCTCCTCCGTCCGTCGTAGGTCAGCTAGAACCCCGCCCTGCAGGCCCTTTGATTTCGCTATGGCAACCCCTCGCATCACTACCTTAAAGGCTTCCCATAACGTGCTTGCCGAGTCAACGCTTCCCGTATTCTCCTCAAAGTAATTGGCAATCTCCTCCCTTATATCTTCTCTAAAGACTGGATCCTTGAGCGCCTTAGCACGAAGGCGCCACGTCGGGATCCGCGCCCTCGGGGGGCGGTACTGCCACCCCAGAACCAACGGCGAGTGATCTGAGAGGACCCTCGCCTTATATTCCGCCTGAGTAACCTCTGCCATCACATCCGACTTGGCAAAGATGTAGTCCAGCCTCGTATGTAGCTGTTGTGGGGCGGAGTAATGTGAGTATTGCCTTTCTTGGGGTATTTCGTTCTCCACACATCCGCCAGACAAAAGTCATCTAGCAGTGTCTGTAGTGCTTTCGCCGCTGGGGAAGGTCGATCAGTCTTACCATCCGATCTATCTACGTTAGGATTCAGTACACAGTTAAAATCACCACCCCAAATCACTGCGCTACCCATACAGATGCCGAGGTTGGCACTCAGAGTCCTAAAATATGCTGCCGTATCCCGATTGGGGGCATATCTCCTTATTCTCCACCAACCCTCTAAGCATAACCATCCTCCCATCCGTCTCCGCCACCTCCTGCAATGGTTGGAACGGAACATGTGGCGCCACCCAGATTAGTACTCCCCTGGCATATGCAGAGTATGTCGAGCCCACCACCACTCCTTTCCATTTCTTAACAATCAGTTCCATCTTCTCCCGTGTCAGAAGCGTTTCCTGCAACAGCGCAATATCTATCCTCTGTCTTCTCAGATATAGGATGACCTTGTTCCTTTTCAAGTAGCTGTTAAGTCCCCTGACATTCCACGTGATTATTTTAAGATCCCCCATAGCCCATTACCGTCCCTCCTACCTACCTCCAGCAGATCCCACCCTCCCGCGCGACACAGATTCAACCATCCAGTTCTACTATATAGGCTCATTAGGTTTGCTTCCCAACTCAAACTCCCCTTAACTCCAAACACCCCAAACCCCCTTATCCCCCTCCCATCCTGACCCCTTCCCACCCACCACACTTCCCTTCCCCAACTTCACCCTCCCCAACTGTTGCCCAGCTCCATACCTGGATCTCAGGCACCCTCGCATCTAGCCCTTTCTGGTACACCCCGTACTCGCGGCTCAGCAGGGTTAGGCCGCCCTATTGGCCGCCTGTCTACTAAGTCTCGGGGGGTAGGTAAGTGCGATCCTGCCGCTCCTATTTGTAAAAGGTTACTACGCCCATTACCTCAATTTCCGTTAGCTGTTAACATGCTATATTCCAATCCCATAAAGTCACAAAGTTTGAGGGCTACGCCATGTCTATCCAGCAATACAAGCCGCTATATCCGGGCTCCCCACTCACCCCCTCTCCCTCAGGGTACATGACATAGTGTCTTCACTTATCGTGTGCCTAGGGGTCCTGTTCCTCGTTCCGCGCCGGGCAGCCCTGCAGGTCCAACCACAAATCCACATCCTCCGGGGAGTCAAAGAACAGCGCTCTGCCTTTGTGTAAGACTTTCAACTTTTCAGGGTACAACAACATTTACTTGATGTCCGCCGTACGTAGTCTTCTCTTGACCGCAACATAACTATATCGCTGCCTTTGTACCAACATGGTGTAGTACGCCGTAACCTTGGAAGAGGCCCTCTCTATCGTGCCTCCCTTGCGAAAGTACTCAAGATCTTTTCCCTGTCTCTGTAATTCAAGATTTTAGCAATTATTGGCCTCGGTGGAGCGCCAGGCCGTGGTTTCCTCATGAGGGCTCGATGTGCTCGCTCAACCGTGAACCCCTGCGAGAGTTTGTCCGCTCCCACTTCCTGCAGGATCATGGTCTCCACGTAATCCGTGGGGTCCTGGCCTTCTTCTCCTTCTGGCAGGCGAACCACTCGGATGTTATTCCGTCTTGCCCGTCCTTCCGCTTCCTCCACCCTGTTTTCGAGGTTGGCAACCTGCTGCATAAGCACGTGGACCTCTTTCGCGTTGTTTGTGCTTACTTCAGTGTTGGTCTTCACTGCACTTTCCAGTCCGCTAGTCCTTTCCACTACCGCTCGAATGTCCTGCCGCAGCAAGGTAACTTCAATCCCTACGGCATCTATTTTATTTTCCAGGGCTGTCCGCAGTTCCGCCATCGCCGTGCCCCACTTCGCGCTCAAGTCCGTTATAGCTGCAAGGACTTGTTGATTTTTCACCTCCAGGGGGTAGTCATCCCCCGATGCCTCTCCCGTCTTTTGTGTCGAAGTTGAAGGGGTCCACTGTGCCTCTGCATAGGTATCCATAGTGGGTTGTTTACTCCTGGACTTCCACCCTTTTAAAGACATATTGCCTACTCGCTGCATCTAACACCAGCACATCTATGTCACTGCAACTCCACCATTCCAGGCAGTGTTTGATGGTCTTGGTGGGCCACACCGTCGGGCTCAGTCCGGGAGTGGGCTGCTTCCTCTCACGTATCCTCCTTCTGCCCCGTTTTCAGTGGAGCGCTTCTGGGTCCCGCGCTCCTAGTGGTATGAACTTTCCAAGTGCTGCCACCACAAAAAGGATTCCTGTCGTGTGCCCTCTTGTTGTATTGCGGCCGTTACAATCCGCCCCCACCGTTCATGTGTTCCGCGCCAAACGTTCCAATATATGCAAGTGATAGTCAGCTCCTTTTGAAGCTCTCTCCGCACTCTGGTGCACACGGTTGTAACTAATAATCACAGTGCCTCCATGTCGCACAACACGAGTCGTTTACGGAATGTCTTGGTCCTGGGTGGGGTATGGTGCGCTGTCGTTGCCGAGTCGATCGGCTCCAATTGCAGCCTGTTGTTAATGTGGGCAGTACTTAATGCACAGTCACTGCTATGGAAAAAGCAGTTGATGTGTTAATTCATCCAGTGTACTGCGGGCTCGGCGCATTGGGTCGTGTGTCTTGGGCATAGGCGTAACGTTGCTGCCCACGACCCATAGGACCACACCACCTACCAATATGGGCCACTTAACGTTATTGGCTTCTGCCCGCTTCCCCGGCCGCAGCCCGCTCGTGCAGTCAGCGCGACCAGCGATCTTCACACGCTGCTCCGCTTCATGAACGGGCGCGAGTCTCCCAACCACAAGATCCGTCTGCGGGCGCTGCGCAATGTCCGGGGGGGCACTGCTTCTTCTCTCGCAGCACAGAGCAATGAGCGGCTGTGCTCACCACCGGCACAGCAGAAACTCGTTGTTTCCTTCAGCAGCGGGGAGCCTCCTCCTTTCACAGCGCTCCCTCATAAACAATGTAGCAGTCGCGGCTGTTACTTGTATCCGAGCTCCGGATTCCCATAAAACACAAGGCGAGGTTTCCCCATCCTCACTGCAGGCAGCCGCTTCGCTCGCGCACCGTGCCCTCCAGCAGCAATCCGATTTCTATAAGGCCGCAGCGCCGCTCCCTTTGTTGTCCGCCATTTTGGCAACAACGTTGCAATGCGGCCGCCACACGAAAAGTCAATTATCTGTCGGTCCGCAGATCCGGGCAACTTGCCTTTCAGGATTCCATGTGTAAACACTTTCCAACACCCTTTTCTTTCGTTTCAAGCCTCGGATGGCATTTTTGTAGCGTAGTTCCACAGATGTTTGTTGGATCATCAGGAGCACTGCACGGAGACACAGCCTAGTCCTTGGCTGGCTAGCCACGCCCCTCGATAAACTAATTTAACGAAGGACTCGAAGGGACGAGAGAAGAGTAATCAAGTAGAAGTGAAAACAAAAGCCAGTTAATTGTAAGAAGGAGGGGACCTGAAAGGAAAAAGGACACAGCATGGGAACAACCAGGCATAGCAGGGGCTGGAGAGAACGAAGGTCAAGGAGAAGCATGAAAAACATACAGAAGTAGGCAATACTGTATATGGAACGAATGGGGGACCCTGAAAGAAAAGGACACAAGAGGAACAACCAGGCAGAGCTAGGACTAGCTAAATGAGAAGTGATCAAAGGGTACCTACGGAGACGAGTGAGAAAAACAGATGGAGGTAGGCGGTACAAATGAGAATAGTTAAGAAAGCAGAAACAGAAACAGGAACAGAGAGATAAGCGAAGGGGCCCAGAATAAAAACAAGAGCAACACAGCATAGTCTCAGGGTCTGGGAGGGACAAAAGGGAGTGGGGAGGGAGGAGGGGGCCTGCAGCAGGGCAAGGACGCACAGAGGGCGCATGGCTGCTAGCGTGCCAAAAATAGAAGGGCATGAAGCACACAGGCGAAGGCTGCAAAGGCGCAAGTGTAGCCTGGATGGAGTGGGCATGGAAGCGCACGCGATCAAGGATTGCGAAGGGACCATACTGGCTGAGGACACTTGGGCACAGCATAGCAACGGTGGGAGGGGCGCAAAAGCACACGCAATCAACGAATGCGAAGGACCACGCGGGCAGAGGGCTCGTGGGCATGAGCTAGCCAAGGATGGAAGGGGCGCGGAAGCACACGCGATCAAGGATTGCAATGGACCACGCAGGCTGAGGACGCAGTGACTATAGTGGGTTCGGGTGGAATTACTGTGGACTGCTGTTGCGAGGGGAGGTAGGAGTACAGTGGGCTGCGGGTATGCAGTTAGGGAGGTTTTTGTTTTACTGTTGGGCGAGTGGTGAGCCAGGCTAGCGTGGTTGTGTTTGGCTGCTGAGGTTTGGGTGCCCAGGCAGAGTAGGTGATTTCTTGCGGACGTGCTTCTTCGGTGGGAGGGGCGTTGAAATGTGTTTCTTATTTAATGTGTTTTTTTTAAAAAGTCACTTCGATGCTGCCTCCAAGTATCACGGACTGATGATGCGCCCTGCAATGTCCTTTTCTGTGAAGTCACGTCTGTTGGTGCAATCCATATAATAGGAAGTTTGCCTGTATTTTGCCTCGGACGGCTTGGACAGAGTTCTAATAGATGAGTTTCCTGCATCTGGAATGATAATGATCCTGCAGTTTTATGTTTGTGTGTTAAAATGCAATCTTTCCACTCTACTTGGGGAGGACACACCTTCTGCCAACTTCATTTTGAAATAAGGATGGTGCTGCTTTAGTAGCATCTGAAAAGTGGCTAGACTAATTTTAGAGGCGTTGCAGAGCTGTGGCTTGCCACAGAGAATGCACCATTTGTTAGTGTGTCTTCATACCTGAGGCCTTAATGTGTACTGGGAGCTCTGCTCACATTGTCCAAATATGACAAGCTGAATGAGCTTCCTAGTTCCTGTCTGTGTGTCGCACGAACACCAAGCCGGAAAGCGATTCTCTGCTCTGCGGCCCTTGGAAGTGCTGCTGCTTGAGTGACAGTACAGGCGCCAGGCCCTGCAACGCCCAGTTCAGCACCCTGGCTGCTGACTTTGAGTCAGGGCAGCCAGGGTGAGGGACTGAACCATGCAGGGCATCCTGGCCCTGAATGTGTTGCAGCGCGGCTGGCAGGCATCTCAGCATTATGTAATGAGACAGCGCAAGCCTTGCTGGGCACCCCAGCCGGGCTCAGTCTGTCCAATTACATAATTGATGATTGCGGCCCCCTGCCTTCCCTCCAAAAGTTGGGGGGGGGGGGGACAAAAAGGCATGCCACAGAAATTTGGGGGGTGGAGGGGCACAAAACCCCCCATCCCCCCATCTAATTACGCCCATGCAGCTGATTCCAACACTTAAGTTTAGCGCATAGTGCAGTAGCCAGTGTATCGTAGTTCAGGTAGCGGACCACACTGGCCGACCTCAGCATCTCTACCCGTAGATATTTTAGCTGTTGGGTAGCCCATCGTAGCCCGAAAAGATTGCCAGGTGGTTTTGTGCACACATCAACCTTTTGGAACTGAGGGCAATCAGACTAGCGCTGATGGCCCATGCCCTCTGTACGGGGGAAGTATGTCCTGATAATGACGGACAATACAGTGGACAGGTACTACCTCTACAAGAGTGGAGTAGGGTCACTACCACTGCGCAAAGAGGAAATGCTGCTCTAGTTTTGGGCACTGCAAAAAGGAATCTCTCTCACGGCCGTTCACCTTGCCGGAAAGGAGAACACGGCGCTGGGTGCTCTGAGTAGGCAGAGCAGTCTCCTACGAGTGGGAACTAGCTCAGGAAGTCCTTCAAGAGATCTTGCCCTTTGGGGAAACCCCTAAAGTGGATCTGTGCACATGTGTCAACAGGAAGTGCGACCTGTTCTGCTCTAGGGAATTTCCTCCTAGAGGAGCTCTGGGAGATGTGTTCGTAGTGGACTGGAAGTTACCACACCTGTATGCGTTTCCTCCAGCCCCCATCATTCCTCCCATCATCAGGAGGTTGAGGAAGTTGGGGAAAACCATAATCCTGATTGCTCTGGATTGGGCTAGGAGGACGTGGTACCCGGACCTTTTGGACATGTGCTTCTGCCCTCCATTTCATCTTCCCCAAAGAGAGTACCTACTTTCGCAAGAGGGAGGTTGCATTCTTCACCCAGAGGTCAGGACTATCAACCTTCACACCTAGTTTATGAGCGTTTGAGATGCAAAGATTGGCACCTCCCGGAAGACCTAATAGAAGTGTTACTTTCGGCTAGAAGACCAGCAACAATGTCTCTGTACCGCTGTTGTCGGAATACAATTTACAGCTAGTGCAGAGCTGAGAGTGTGGATCCTTTTGTTTGTGACACACCAATGTTCTTGTGTTTTTTGATTCATTTGGCCAACCAGAGGCTCCAGGTTGCCACTGTTAAAGGCTAGCTGGCGGCACAATCCATTTGTAAGCGCTCCCCAGAGCAGGGATCTTATTTCAAGATCCCGATCATAGTGTCATTTTTAAAATGACTCACTAATGTGTTCCCTCCAGTCCCTTTCATTATACCAGTTTGGTACTGGAACCTTCTACTCAAATATTATTTATTTAGGCATTCATATGAGCACGCCAAGTTCTAGTAAGGGAGAAGGGTGCAGGAGGGGGAAACTGACACCAGGGCTGGGGGACAAGAGTTTTAGTTGAAGAGATAGGTTTTAAGCTTCTTCCTGAAGCTGCTGTAGGATGCTTCTTCACTGAGGTGGCCAGGGAGCTCATTCCAAAGTGCAGCGGCGCAGGCTGGGAAGCTGCCCTCCATACCCCCTTTGCTATTGAATCTAGGGGTGGTTAGACAGTGTTTGTAACCTAAGTGTTGAGGTCTTTTTGTAGTGTCTTAAGATTTTAGTTGCCAGGCAGGAGGGGGGCCTCGTTGGAGAGGCAATGGTGTATGATGGTCAAGATCTTGAAGTTGAGCCTATGCTTGACCAGTGGGTGGATTTCCTGGCTGGAGAAATGTTGTTGCGCTTTCCGATGTCTAGTGCTGCTCTCAATGCATTGTTTGGATTGACTGAAGTTTGCATAGGTTTTTGGCGGAAGGTGCCGCAGAGCAGATAGTTGCAATAGTCAAGTTTTGAGCAGATCAGCCCTCGAGCGACTGCTAGCTGTTTTTCTGGGCCATAAAAGGTCTGCAGGCGGTGATGAGCTTAGTGGCATATCCTGATGTAGAGGCAATGTGGTTGGTTTGGCGTCTCATGTTGAGTGTGGAGTCCAGATAGACGCTGAGGGTTTTTACGGCAGTGGCGACAGGGATGATGTGGCCATCGATAATGAAGGACTTGTAGTCCTGGTGGTGCTTCAGTAGTCTTGCTGGGGGGCCCATGAGAAGGAACTCAGTTGGCTCGTCGTTTAGACAGAAGCAGTGTGTGGCCATCCAGTTTTGGATTGTTTCTTAGAGGAGGTTGACCTTGAGTGAGTCCTCTGTGTGGTTGCCTGAGAGGGGGATGAGCGTCTCGATGTTGTCCACATAGTTGGTGTATGTGACACCGGGTGAGTCAATGTGGTAGAAGAGATGTTTGGTATATATGTTATATAGTGTCTGGGAGGAGCCTTGTGGGACACCACAGGTTGTGGGGGTCGGGTGTGCCGAGGCTTCTCTGGCAAATACTCTGGAGGTCCTGTCAGTGAGGAAAGAGGTGACCCATTTTGCTGCGTGCAGTGAGAAGTGTGCTGAGGTTGTGAGGTGGTGTCAGAGTGTGTTGTGATTGACAAGGTCAAACGCTGCAGAAAGGTCTAGGAGCAGGCGTAGGTAGATGTTGCCTCGGTCTTTGGCATCATCAAGCTGGTTTTTGAGGTCTAGTAGTGCCGTTTTTTGGCCAGAACCCGGATTGTCGGGAGCCTAAACTATGGTGAGTCTCAAGGAAGTCCTGGATTTGTAGATAAGCAACCCTGTCAAGGATCTTAAGCAGGAAAGAGACTGTGGTGATGGGACGGTAGTTGGTGGGTGTGGGGGGATCGAGGAAGGTTTCTTGAGGAGGGGGATACCCGGGATTCTTTGAGAGCCAGGGGCACAGTGCAGGAGGTGAAGGAGGAGTTGATGATGGTTCAGCGCAATCCTTCACGATGGGGGCTGGGCAGGCGTCCCCTTTGCATTAGGAGGTTTTGAGGCCTTTGATGATGTTTCCTAGTGTGAGCTCGCTGATGGGTTGCAACTCGAAGGCGGGGGAAGGGGAATCCCTGGGTTTTACTGGCAGTGAGGCAGGGGTGGTCGTGGTGTTGGTCCGTTTGGCTGCAATCTATTGCTGTAGGAGGGTGATTTTGCTGATGAAGGTGTCTTGGACAACATAGCACCAAGCGTTTTCTTTGTGGAGGCGGGGTGGGTAAGAGGGGAGTTTTCAGCTCACGGAGGATGGCAAAAAGTTGGTGCGAGCTGGAAGTTGCTTTGGAAGTTGCTTTCATTGTATGTAGAAGCTTTGGCCATATGAAGGGATTGCCTATAGAGGTAAGAGGTTTTAATGAAAAGAGCGTTGTTGGTTGGGTTGGGGTCTTTGTGCCAGGTGGTTTCTGCTGCTCTTTTCTTAGTTCGCAGGGCTTTGAATTCTGGTGTGAACCAGGAGTGAGGTGTTTGTATTTCTGAACCAGGGTGGTGGTTCCTTTGGAGATGAGCAAAGGCTGTTGGGGGAGAGGGATGATGCGGTCGCTTGTGAGGTTGCGGGTGCTGTGTGCCAGCATTGTGGTAAGTTCGGAGGCAATTGGGGGTTTGGGAGGCCGATGGGGAGGGGGCTAGAGAAGATTATGGTGTTGTGGTCAGACCATGGGCAGGGGCGGTAGGCAGGGATGGTGGCATTGCTTTTGTGATCCAAAATCCAGTCCACCGTGCAAACCTTAGTATGGGTGGGTCCAGAGATGAGTTGGGTGTAATCTAGGGCTGCCATAGAATTAGCCAGCATGGTGGCGTCTGAGTTTAGAGGGTCATTGTAACCGAGGTTAAGGTCACAGAAATTTGAGGGGCTGGCTGTTGGGTTTCAGATTGCTGAGGGCAAGCTGTGAGAGGTCTGCCTCGAAGCTGGCTAGCGGGCCAGGGGGCTGGTAGATGATGTGGGAGGGTGATGGAGGCGATGGCAGAGCATTACATTTTATCTGAGGTGATTTTGCAGATGGGGAAAGGGGTAGTTTTCAAGGGGTGCAGTGTACTGGTGTCTTTGTAAATCAGAGCAACACCACCCCCTTTCTCCAGCATTGGATCTTTCATGGATTCACATGCTGTGAATATTCCTCGTCAGGCTGGAAACCTCAGTCATTTTTTACTTAGCGTTTTCCTATGAAAAACTTACTTCAGTGTCCTATCAATGTCCTTTTTGGGTGCTTTTGCCACCACCAATAGGACATAGGGTATTAATAGCCCCAGCCCCACGGCTTTCCTTCAGATTTCAACCGTCTCCAAAGTGTTGGGATCACCTCGTGCTCGTTGTGATTTCTGCACGTGTTGGTGCGATTGGTGAAATGTCTTCTGGAAAATCATTGTTCGGGCCCTGTGCGACCTGCGGGCTGAGGAAGGTGTATGAGGGGGATGGGCATATGAACCGCCTTTATTGCCTCTACCCCCATCATTCGGCTGAGTCTTGTGAGATCTCTAAGGGGTTTTCACGAAAGATGCTCAGGGACCGCAATCAGCGGTTGGTGTGTTGGCTGAACGAGGGTACCTACCCCCCCCTCGGAGGTGGGGTCGGTGCAGAGCTTGGCATCAGAGAGGCCGGTTCAAGCGGCGGATCATCGCCGGTCAGCATCAGCTGAGCCTCTGGCTAAAAAGTCTCAACCTGTTTCTGTGGAGGTCTGTAAGAGTAGTCGCTCTTCTCTGTTGAAAGGGGCGTCTTCATCCAAGCATGGGCGATTGGACCAGTCACAGGTGTCTGGAAGTAGGCCCGAGAAGTCGGCGTCTCAGGTGAAGGCCAAGAAGGACTCGTCGAAACACTCGTCAGGGGATCATCACAAGTCCTCCTCTATTAGAGAGTCGTCTAAACGTCAGTCCAGTGGTGCCAAGTAGGCGGGATCGCCTGAAATATCTACACTGCAGGTTGCGGTTCCAACTATGTCGTCATCGACGGGAGTCCCGTCGTCGACAGTCCCTGTGTCAACTCTGATACCGTAGTCGACGGTGGTGTCTTCGGCTCCGGTAGGAGAAAGATGCCTGATGTCGTCAGGGATGGGCGCAGACAACTTGCTACCGGCGAAGGAGATATGGCAGGCTCCTGCTTTTGACTCTCGTCTACACTATCCTACAGCAAGAGACTGCATCGGAAGCGGAGGACGATGGGGATCCTGTGTTGGATCCGTCGGCCCTGGGCCTTCAGTGTGTTGGTCCATCGACGTCGATGGGCGTGGGGGCTGGCCCATCCAATTACCCTCTGATGAATCTGCAGGCGATGTTATCGCTTCAGGTGCTGTACACGTTGCAATCTCTGTTGGGCCAACTGGATTCCAGATTGCCTCCGGTGGTGCCTACCGTCGCCGCTGCAGGTGTTCCTCCGCGTTTGCTGGTTTTGGCTGAATCGCCGGCACCCCTGCAAGTGAACGAAGATCGTCCACGGTCCCATCCTGAGGAGGGTCAGCTGCCGGATTCAGAATCTGACAGTGTAGCTAGGGAGACTATGTCCACTGGCTCGTCGTCACCGTCGAGGGATCCGGTGTGGGATTCGGATGTTGAGATGGAGCTACCTCGTAGTCCGGCACAGCCGTCTCCATCCGATGATGTTGGAGCGTTTCACGCCATGATGGCGAAAGCATTTGTCGAATTTGGTTTGGCTCCTGAGGAGGAGCGAAAGGAGTGTTTCCTATTTGACCACATGGGCAATTGGAGAAAATCTGTTTTTGCCATGCCTATCCTGGACCACGTGTGGCAAGAGGGCCTGCGCACGATGCAACACCCCTTCTCGGAACCAGCTATTAAAGGGAGGCTGGAGAAGAAGTTTAAGGCACCGGACTCTGCACTGAAGTGTTAAGTTTCACAGCCCACTCCTGAGTCAGTGATTTCAGCAGCGGCTAGACGCAAATCTATGAGTCAGCACAAATGTATTACTCCTCCCGATAGTGACGCCAGGAGACAGGATGCCTTCGGTAAAAAGGTTTTGGCTGTGGGGGCGATGATGGTGAAAGCGGCCAATTCTCTAGCGATCATGGCTTGCTACGATCGTGAGATGTGGCATCGGTTAGCTCCTCTGCTGGAACATCTACCTGAGGAACACCGTAAAGCTGCTATGATGTTGGTACGCGAAGGAGAGGAGGTGTCCAATCATAGTATTAAAATTGCTGTAGACTTGGCGGAATCTGGTTTTAAACAGATAAACAACGGCGTAGTGCTGCATCGACAGGCCTGGCTTAAGTGCACAGACTTTCGCCCGGAGGTGCATTATAAAGTTCTGGACATGCCATGTGAGGGGGAACAGCTGTTTGGTGAGAAAATCGATGTGGCCCTCAAGGGTATGAAGGAGGACTCTGAGACTGCTAAGTCGTTGGGAGCCTTGCAGAGTGGCTGTTTGTTTCGTCCCTTTCCGTGGGGCGTTGGGAAATGCCCGGTTTACTTCCCCCAGAGACCGGGGCTACGGTCGAGCTGGTTACTCCTCCCAGGGGTATAGGAGGTCGGTGCAGTCGACACAAAAAAGTCATGATTTTCAGGCCCCCAGGAAAAGAGCGAGACAGGCCTCTTCCTCCAAAGGAAGACAGGCTAAGCCACAGCAATGACTGTCATCTGGGAAATCTGCTGGGGGGCAGGGTAGCACTACACGTGGACGAGTGGTGCAAGATCACGTCAGACCGTTGGGTGTTGGACACGGTGCAACTGGGTCACTCCCTGGAGTTCAAGTGTTCCCCAACCTCCATTCCTCCAGTGTATACCATACAACCCCACCTTCGCGTTCTACGACAGGAGGTGGTACTTATGCTGCAAAAAGGGGCTATAGAATTGGTTCCTGTAGCCGAGAAAGGCCAAGGGGTTTATTCCCGTTACTTTGTGGTAAAGAAACCCAATGGCAAGTGGCGGCCCATACTGGATCTTCGGGCGTTGAACAAGACTCTGCAACACCTGAAGTTCAAGATGCTCACACTTCAGGAGGTCGTTCGGTCTGTGCAGCCGTGCGAGTTCCTGGCCTCGTTGGATCTACAGGACGCATATTTCCATATCCCTATGTGTCAACGGCACCGAAAATTATTACGGTTTGTCGTAGGAGAAGATCATTACCAATTTCGAGTGCTCCCATTGGATTAAAGTCGCGTTTACAAAATGTTTGGCAGCGTGGCTCCGATGGGGAAGGTCATCATGTTTACCCATACCTGGACGACTGGCTGGTACGCGGTTCGTCGCCGGGAGAGGCGCAGGAAATTCTCAACGCTACTGTGCAGCTGTTGCAATGGCTAGGCTTCGCCGTGAACTTTGAGAATTCCTTTGTCGCCTTCCAAGGACTTTGATTTTCTGGGGGTGGAGTTTCAGACTCAGCTGGGCCTTGTGAAGCCCTCGGACGAGAGGGTTTGGAAGCTCAAGCAAAAAGCAGCAGAGTGGAAGATCGGTGCAAGGTTGTCGGTCCGGACCTACATATCACTGCTGGGGGCCATGGCATCCTGCATCCCTCTGGTGAGAAACTGTCGTCTCTTCATGAGGCCGGTACAAGAATTTCTCGCCGACTGATGGGCTCAGTCGCGGATTGTGGTCCGACAAGGTGGTGATCGACGGCGATCTAGTGGATGCGCTTCAATGATGGCAGTGCTCGGACAATCTAGTTCGGGGCATGCCGTTGCTGAAACCGGATTTCCACTTTACAATTGTGACGGATGCCTTAGGATGGGGGGCGCATCTTGAGGACTCGCAGGTTCATGGCCTGTGGTCTCGGGTGGAATCACGTTTCCACATCAATGTGCTCGAGTTGAGAGCGGTACACTGGGCCCTGAAATCGTTTCTGCTGCGTATACGCAGGTCGGTGGTGAGGGTGTTGACAGACAATACCACCACAATGTTTTACCTCCGGAAACAAGGGGGCACGCATTCCAGGGTGCTGTCGAAGGAAGCACAAACCCTCTGGCATTGGGCTCTGTTACGCAACATCGACATTGTGGCCTTTCATCTGCCGCGAGTGTTGAATGTGCAAGCGGACACGCTCAACAGGGAGGTGAGCCATCTACACGAGTGGCAGCAGAAGAAGCAGCAGGTGTCCATGCTCTTCCGAAAGTGGGGCCGTCCTTCGTTGGATCTCTTCGCAACGAGGGAGAACAAACAGTGCAAGGAGTTCGCCAGCAGGTGGGTTCATCTCTCTTTCCCGTGGACATACCGGTTCGCTTACGCATTTCCTCCGTTTCCGCTCATTCAACTGACACTCCAGCGGATTCGGAGATACCCATGTCGTGTGATTCTGTCCCCTTGCACCCCCACCCCACAGCAGTCAGGGGCACCTGCCAGCAGGCCCCGTTCTGGGCCAGGCAGCCGTGGTTTTTGGATCTCCTTCATCTGTCCGTGGCGGAGCTGATTCGGTTGGCAGTGACACCGGACCTTCCGTCACAGGACAAGGGCGCGGTCTGGCACCACGATCTGGGTTCTCTGAGCCTGACGGCTTGGCTCCTGACTTCTCCGAGTTTGGGCTCCTAAAGCTTTCTGGTGACTGTCGGCGAATTTTGGAGGCAGCAAGAGCTCCTTCCACGAATGCCTCCTACGCATGTAAATGGAAGAGATTTTCATGCCGATTCATGGAATTAATGTGCGCAGAAATTTTTGGCGCATGCGTGCAAAAGCGTGCGAATCGCAGTGCCAGTGCGAAAGTCGCAACGAAACCCACGCACACCGATTCATGGAAGTCCGTGCACAAGGAAATCCCAGGATGTGCGCCAAAATACTGCGTGGCACACGCTGGCGCACATGTCTTCAAACCGCGTGTGCTAAGCGCACATAGCGTGGCGCACAAAACAAAAGTAGGTATAACACGGGGCGTGACACGCGGAATGGGGAACAACGCGTGAAAATGAGGGCGTCACGGGGGAAGTACAGGAGGCAAGTGGGCGCAACGCCCACACGCTCGCCTACAACACGTATTCATGGAATCGAATAGGGCAAACCAGCGCACGGGCAAAGACACGTACAGGCCTAAACACATCAGCCACACGAAGGCAGGCGGTAGCGTCCCTGCGCATGAAAGAAATGTGCGCCATACTGTGGCCCTCTAGGACAAATGACGTGCAAAGGGGTACGGGACAAACACTGACACCCGCTGTGTGAAAAATAGCGTGTGCGTGTATTTCGGGGGTTTCCGGGCGTTTCACACGCGATAGGCCTTGGGTGAACGGGGTACGTGTATTTCAGGGGTGCGCAGGAAGTTTCACACGCGATTGGCCTGGGTATGTGTATTTCAGGGGTGCGCGGGAAGTTTCACACGCGATTTTGCTGTCAGAGCAGGGAATGTGTATTTCGGGGGTGCGCGGGGAGTCCTACACGTGAATTGGCAGTGTGGGTCCCCCCAGGTGTCCCCTCTCCCTCCTCCACGACCCCTGCAGGCAGCCAACAACACAGGGGACTACCCTGCACCCCTGGTCATGTCCCGCAGGCAGCCCATCCACCATGGGCATGCCCCCCTGCCAAGGCACATGTCACCTTGCAATATGATCAACAACTCATGTCCCCCTGCACCCCCACCCCCCCAGCAGTCAGGGGCACCTTCCAGCAGGCCCCCACTCATGGCCCCCTGCCCCCCCACCCCCTAGCAGTGCAGGGCACCTGCCAGCAGGCCCCCACTCATGTCCCCCTGCACCCCCACCCCCCCCCCAGCAGTCAGGGACACCTGCGAGCAGGCCCCCACTCATGTCCCCCTGCACCACCACCCCCCCCAGCAGTGCAGGGGCACCTGCCAGCAGGCCCCCACTCATGTCCCACTCATGTCCCCCTGCACCCCCACCCCCCAGCAGTCAGGGGCACCTGCCAGCAGGCCCCCACTCATGTCCCCCTGCACCCCCACCCCCCAGCAGTCAGGGGCACCTGCCAGCAGGCTCCCACTCATGTCCCCCTGCACCCCCACCCCCCATCATGTCCCACTCATGTCCCCCTGCACCCCCACCCCCCAGCAGTCAGGGGCACCTGCCAGCAGGCCCCCACTCATGTCCCCCAGCACCCCCACCCCCCAGCAGTGTAGGGGCACCTGCCAGCAGGCCCCCACTCATGTCCCCTTGCACCCCCACCCCCCAGCATTGCAGGGCCCCTGCCAGCAGGCCCCCACTCATGTCCCCCTGCACCCCGACCCCCTCAGCAGTGGAATGGCGATTCCATGACACAAACCAAAAGTCTACTATGTACATCAACACATGTCCCCACACGAAGGCAGGCGGTAGCGTCCCTGCGCATCAAAAAAATGTGCGCTATCAAAAAGCACGTATATACAGCTCTGATGAATTTCCCATACTGTGGCCCTCCAGGACAAATGACGTGCAAAGGGGTACACGACAAACACGGACACCCGCTGTGTCAACAATAGCGTGTATTTTGTGGGCACGCGGGAAGTTTCACACTTGATTGTGCCTGGCCTAGCGGGATACGTGTACTTCAGGGGCTCGCGGGAAGTTGGGCTCGCGTTAAGTTTTACACGTGATTGGGCCTGTGCGAGCGGGGTACGTGTAAATCTATGGTGGGCGGGGAAATACAGGAGGAAAATGTGCGGAACGCCCACACGCACGCGCCAAAAAAGACGCGCTAATCCGGAAACACGTACGCCAGCAGGAAGCAGGCGTACGTGTACCCGCGCAGCATAAAAGTGTGCGCAAACAACAAGCAAGCTCAGACGCCAGGATGAACATACCGTTCCTAGCAGCAGTGGTCGTGGGATACCGCAGGAGGAGGAGGAGGATAGTCAGGCCCAGAATTTTTACACCCAGAACCAGCCTTTTTGGCATGCCTGATGACCAGGTGTATGGGAGGTACAGGTTTCCACCTCACATAATACTCGACCTGGTCAGTGAGTGGGAGAATGACCTCACATCACCCACCCTCTGCTCCCAAGCACTCAGCCCCCTGGAGAAGGTCCTCAATGTACTGCACTTTTTGGCCACCGGATCATTTCAGCGGACAAGTGCCATAGTTGGGGGGGGTGTCACAGGCCACACAGTCACGCTGCCTACACCAGGTCTTGGCCATCATGACTGCACGCCCATCAGTGCGCAGGCACATATACCTGCCCAGAACACCTGCAGAAAGGCAGGCTGTCGTCCAGGATTTCTACAGGGTGGCACAATTCCCCAAAGTCCTAGTTGCCATTGATTGCACCCATGTGGCCCTATGTCCCCCCAGGGCATCAGAGCACATCTATAGAAACAGCAAGCACTGGCATTCCATCAACATACAGGTAGTATGTGATGCCAAGGGAATCATCACCTCAGTATATGCCAACTATCCAGGGTCCACCCACGACGGTTTCATTAACAGAATGTCAACCCTAAACCGGGACCTAGAAGCTGGGCGGCATGGCGATACATGGCTGCTTGGTGATTATAAATGCCACAGCACATGCATGCATGCATGCATGCCAGATACTGAGTAATGTCACAACCCCACTAATGATATCCATCACCACCTCCCCAGGGTACAGTGCCTACCCTCTGAGCACCCACATGATGACGCCAATTCGGAACCCCACCACGCCACCCGAGGTAAGATACAACACAGCCCATATTGCAACCCGGGGCATAGTGTAGCGCACATTCAGAGTGCTCAAGTCACGCTTTCGCTCCCTTGACCGTTCTGGTGGGCAGCTGTTATACGCTCCCCCAGTAGTGTGCAGGATCATAGTGGCATCATGTGTCCTGCACAACGTTGCAACACGCCGGGGCCTGCCCGTGGACATGGTGGTGCCCCCACATCCCCAACCACATGCACGCCCGCTGCGCATGGGAGGGGAAAGGGCACGGGGTGAGGCAGCCCGAACACAGCTGGTGGCTAATTACTTCACTTAGAAACACACCCCTGTGGAGTGCACACAGCCCTGCCACATACTAGCTGACAATCAATGATAATGACACGAGGGACAGTCAACTGTCACAACCATGCCATCCTGAGATTGGTCACCTGGAAGTGTCAAAATGTGTGCATCCCTACCTACAGAAACACCACCAATGCTGTGTCATCAAAAGACACATATGCTGCTAAATGCATGACCCCCTTGCAAAATACAATATGAGAACAGTGCCATGTCACCCAACCCCTCCCCAGCACCGCCACCCAACACACCATGGCATGTCATGCTATGTGAGAGCAAACAAAGCAATCCCAAAAACCTGACACAAGTGTCACAAAGTACAGTGTCCCTAATGGAAACTGGCCACACACAATATGCTCCTAGTAATGTTGAACTAACAACACACATGACCAAATACTTACCAACTAAACAATGCATCTAGACAAGTTCAAACATTACTAAAACATGACAGTACTAAGTTAAAGTAGTCGTAGTCATACAACCTGAATATGCCACCACATCGCCCCCTTCAAACTGTAGTCTTGCAGCCTTCAAAATTGGTCTGTGTACTGCATACAACATGAACTCCATCTCCAAAATAGACGGCCTTGTGAAGACATGAGGAATGAACCTGCAAATTCAGAGGGAGACATGGAAGCAAAATCATACATTAATACACCATGCAGTGTACAATACAACAACAATATACACAAGGAATGTCTGCACAGTATTGACTACGACTGCCCACACAGCTCATGGGAGCCCAACGTCACCGTGTACATCACTGTCACTTGGTCACACCCTTTGCAAGCCCATGGAAATGGGAAGCAGGAGGGGTGTGTGTGTCTCATGAACCCAAGCATCTAACCCAAACTCAGGACAAGCCTGCATGTGCCCAGCCGGAATACAGTGGATGCCCACGGGAGCCACACAAGGCAACACACTGTCAAATTATTTTTTCAAAATGGCCATGTGGGGGCCGGGCGGGGGGGGGGGGGCACCCAGGAGGTCTGAGGACAGGGTGCGCACCAACAGCCACCTGTGTGGATGTTGGGGAAAAAAACACCTCCATGGGCTCATGGCCTGCACGGCTATGCCAATGTGGGAGAACTGCTGCCGTCGCTCTCATGACCCTCTGCTGCTGCATCAGGAGGTGGTGGTGCTATGGGAGGCAGCCCACGCAAAGCCCTGGTATGGTCCTCCATGGCAGCAAGCATGTGGGTGTGGAAGGTCTCGTTCTGGAGGATTATAGTGCGGAGATCCCCATGCAACACCTAACGTGATGCCCGGATCTCAGCTGAGAGCATACTTGTGAGGTGCTCCAGCTGCTGTTCTGCCCTAAAATTAGCGGGAGTTTCAAGCTCAAGAAGAGTCTGCCTGAGGTTATGGAGTTCTGCACTCAGGGCTTCCCTGTGGGCCTGGGACTCTATTGAGATGGATTGGTGCAGCGTCTCCAGTGCCGCCCGTCGGTCCCTGTTGGACGCCAACATGTCTTCCCTGTGTGATTGGCAAATGGAGTCTGTTGCCTGCTGTAGTTGCTCCATCTGCCTTTCAGGGGGGATAATGGAAGTGGCCACCCTCTCCATTGCCTGAGCCATCATTTCAACTGATGCTGACTGTTGGGTTGCCATAGCGTATATGGAGTTCTCCCATACGCTATTGCCTGGTGGCGTACGGCCACCGCGTCGACGGGCACCACACCTGTTTGGGGCAAGGCGATGTGCACCTTGCTGCGCTGGCACCGCCTGAGGCTGCAGGACTGCATTCCCCCTCTGATCCGCTGGCCTAGGAACAGGATCAGATGCTGTGGAGTGTGACCCTGCATCCGTAATCGCCAAAGGCGCCTCTACCAACACTGACATCCCCAAAGAGGGATCTACCCCTGGTGCAGGTGGGTTGGCCAGAACAGAATCCCTGACAGAAACACTTACCTGTGACGGCACATAGGTCTCATCATCCGAATCGGCACCTGAATAGAGGTCTGGGGAGGTGCACCCAGAGACACCCCTGGAAAGTATGGTCTGCAGGAGGATTGGGTTCTCACCCACCACCACACCACGTCCCCCGCTGGTGCCCGGTCGTGCCTGGGATTCCTCCTGGGTCTGCACCATCTCCTCAACCTCAACAGCATCAAGTGCGTCATCCCCTGCAAAAACATGAAAGAGAAAAAATGGAAACAGGCATTAGCACCATAGCACACAAATAGGCCTGTCAAGCTACAGAACCAGTACATGATTCACACATGTCCCACATGACTATAACCCTCCCATGCCTGCACAGTCACTGAGTAGTAAGGGGAGGCAAAAGGCAGACACTGATGACACCAATATGGGAGAGCAACACATTTCCTGCATGCTAAGTAGCACTGCCATCACACATTGGCCTGTGAGTGGCATGTCCAATACACATACATGACACATGGCAGCAAACAGATGGCATATAGCATAGCCATGGTACATTTGACAAGTACAGCCATATGTCAGTGATTGAGTACTGTCACCCATCCATGTGGGATTGACATGACATGTAAAATGCTGCATACTGGGACTGAGTACACATGTGCCACTCACTGCAACACATGCAAGGTACAAGAATACAGTAATAGTTGGCTGATCTATTTTTTGTCACATTGACATCGCAGGAAACATCTGTCATTTTCCCCATGCAAACAGGCACTCATCTAAACATTTGTGCTGGCCAATACTCCATCAGCCTGAATGGTCTCATTGTGTACATAACCAGGTAAAGCTTTGCCCCAGTGTGGCCAGTAAACAATGACCGAAGCATATCACATATGTCACAATATGGTTGATAAATGTCTAGCAAAAAAGGGCAGAGTGAAAAATATTATCCTGAAGACACACTTACAAATTCTGACCAATGTAGTTGCAAGATGGCAGTACAAGGTCAACTGCACAATTGTGGACCTAATAGGATACTGTGGGCAGAAGGGATGCAGCCATAGCCAAATACAAGGCACGTGATCCCATGTCAGGAAGGAAATGGGTGACCCATAACACTCTGGAGTACACACCCTCATCTGGCACTCAATCAGAACCAGTCACCAAAAATACATACACATACATGCACTACACACACACACACACACACGCATGGGCACTCACCGGACAATGCTTCGTAATCAGGTAGTTCTCCCACACCTCGGATCTGTTCCCAGCAACAGACTCATGTTCAGTGAGTTCGTTGTCCTCTTGTGGAGACCCACCGCCAGTCAACAGAGTAGCGGCATGATTTGAGGCCAGCTTCTTCTTTGCTCTGCGTTTCAGGTCGTTCCACCGCTTGTAGCAATCATCAGCTGAGCGCCTCACAAATCCAAGGGCACTTATGTGGTCGGCGATGGTCTGCCAGTGTGCCTTACGTTGACCAGGTGTGGTCTTGGACCCTGCGGTCACCACCATTTTGTGGCTATGTTGCGACACATAGCTTACAAGTGCATTAAGCTCTGCGTCATTAAAGCAAGGATTCCTTGATGTGCCGGAGTGTGTAGCTGTTCCTGGGGTCTCAGCCTGTTGTGCCAGAGCACCCTTCTTCCTCTTTTTAGAAGGTGGAGCGGAGCCAGAGTGGCTAACGCCGCTCTGGTCAGTAGGGGCAGAATCACCGGTGGACACGGTTGTTGGAGTGTGCGAATGCACATTGACCATAGGACTTGGTGCAGGCATTGTCTGAAGTGTGATGTTGGCCGGGGGAACATCAGTATGATGGACCAGGACCGACACTGTCCTGGCTGGGAGAGTCAGAGCTGGGGCGGATGGAGCTGCAGCTGCCCCTGCAGCCTCACCACCCTGCATACTTGGGGCAGCAGATGACATAGCTGCCCCAGATCCACGTGCCTTGGTGACAACTTGCACCGCCACATGTGGCCTAGACTTGCTGACCTGGAAGTCAGCCAGGGAGTCATCCTGTGCCAGGTCAGGTGCCACAATGGGCTGGTCCAACAGGGGCTGAACTGGGATGGTCTCAGCCATGTTTCCCTCAACCATGGGGGCGGGAGGCATGGGTGTCCCTGATTGGCCCTCCACACATGGGGGTCTAGGGGCACCCTGCAAATCCTGGCCACGTCCCCTACCGCGCCCACCACGTCCACCTTTTGAAGGTCGGCCACCTTTGCCTCCCTTACCGCTTGGTCGCCTCCCAACCATGGCACTGATGTTGTTGTGCGTATGGGAGGAGCAGTAAACTATTGTCCTGGGCAATTGGGGGTCGAAGGGGTAGGGTACTAGATCGAATTCGTACCCTAGTGCTCTAACAAGGCTGACTGTGACCCCCCCGGGGGAAGATGATGGGTCACGCAACTCAGGCAGCCCAAAAACAAAAATAAACGTGCACGCAACCCCTCGACCACGTGCGTGGAAAAATGAGCCCGCACTACGCTGTGGCACCCAGAAACACAAAAATAAGCGTACGCGTAATACACGCAGCCTACAATGACCTCTGAAGGGGAGTGCGACACACAGAGCAAGCACAGTTGCTAAGTACGTGCAGAAGTCACTGTCTGCCTGGAATAAGAACGTGAAAAATACACGCGTGTGCGCGTTGGCAACACCCCCGCCAAAAGAAGAATTGTACGCTGTCTGAGGAGACAGGACAAAATGAGAAGTGAACACTGTTTGAGGAAACGGGCCCAAAAAAAGTAGAAAAATTAAAACTGTCAGAGGTAACGGGGAGTACGAACTTGAAACGCTGTGAAGTAATCGCATGTGAACCGACAAGAAGTACAAAATTCACCCACTCGCTCTCCACGAAAAGCACGTACAAGAAAATGGCGTTCTACACGTACCTTTCAAACCGGCCCACACGTACAGCTCACTTACGCATGTACGCGTCCTTTCCTCCAATTACACGCGCTGACACTCGGTCGTGCAGCTTTTCCACGTGTGCTCTGTCATCACGTGCTATGAGGGAAACACCTGCGCGTGTCACGTCATCGACATGCTTACGCGCTAAGGGCCTTTGGTTCATTGAAATCGATTACGTGCGCTGACGCGCTAAGGGCCTTTCCTCGAATTACACGCTGACGTGCAAGATTTTCACGTGCCAAATCACTCCGTATCAAGCTGGCCACGCGTTCACACACGGAAGACCACGCTCCTGCCCAGAAGGCCGAAATACTGCCCCCCCAGACCCCCGAGCACGCTCCCACCTGCCATCTGCTGCTGCCTGATTGCCTACTGCCCACGTGCCCTGCCATTTGCTGCCTGCACGTCAGCCCGGGGTGTTGTTGCTGTGACCACCCCTGCTGGAACCGAAGACTCCCGACTGCTATTCCATCGCTCCACAGCCCAGGCCCAGGACCCAGTTGCCCACCCACACCTGCCTCTGGGGTTGCCATGTCGGGCACTACACCATCTGGCACCACTGGCAACCCCCAGCCAGAGAGGCAGAGGGGCACCAGCTTCACTGCCACCGAAGTTGGTGTCCTGGTGGAGCAAGTCCTGGGGCAGTATGATGCCCTCTTCGGAAGTTCGTGCGCCGACAAGGAAGGACGGACTCGGATCTGGATGGACATCGTGACTGCCATCAACGCGGAGGGGGTGGCAGTCCGCGACTTCCAACATGTCAAGAAGCGCTGGGAGGACTTCAGGTCCAGGACCCTCAACAAGGCCCGGCGCCTCTTGAAGACAGCAGATGCTAAGGGGCGCCGGGGCCACCTGTCGGAATATCAGATGAGGGTCCTGGAACGCATACGCCCAGCGCTCCAAATCCAGGTCCTTGAGGGGCAGACCCGTCTGGAGTCGAGCGGTAAGTGTATGTGCATACTGATTGGAAGCTGTGCGTGTGGTGGTGTGTCAGTAGTGTGCAGGTTGTACATGTGGTTTTGTAGGGCCATGTATGGATGTGTATGTACAGGGCTGTGAGGCTGACACATGCAAGTCCTTTCATGTGTGAGACACATGGATGGTGTATGTGTGGGTAAGCATGCAGGCCAAATGCAGATGCAGACATGTTTGGATTACTGTGTATGTAAGTTGGCATGGTTGTGGTGTCACACATGGATGTTGGTTCCAGCTGCATGTATCAGCACTGTGTACATGTGCATTTGTGTGTATTTGACATGGGTGCAACAGTGATGCAACATGGATGCATGTGAGACTGATATGTAGAAGACTAATTGCCAGATGTGACATGGATGCCAATCTCATCACTGCAACAATTGGCAGAGGTGTACACATGCATGTAAGTGTGGTGGCATGTGTGCATGTCTAGTGCACTCCCTGTGTTTCATCTGATGTCTGGCTCACGTTTGTCTGCTCATGCTGTTGTATGTGTATGGATGGTGCTGGCTGTTGCAATATGGCTGTGGAATAGCTCATGTGTGTGAGTTGCAATGACGTGTGTTGGGGATTGTGATGCCATGACTGAAGTTTGACAATGCCACTCATGTACAAATATGATGTGTGTATGAGTCCATTGTACAGTGCCCTGATGCCTGTCTCCTATCTCTCCCTGTCTGCAGCGTCAACTGATGAAGAGGGTGGAGAAGGTGCTGTGGAGCACAGCGGCAGGGATCGCACCGCCAGCCGGAGACGCAAGGCCCGGCTCCCCTCCCAGGTTGTCACCTCGTCGGGGAGTGAGGCGTCTGGTGCCGCCTCCCAGGTCGCAGCTGCTGAGGGGAGGTCCAAGAGGCGGAGGTTGGAGTTGGGCTCCTCGGCAGCCGAAGGGGCAGCTGAGACCCCACAGGGCCTGACGGAGGAAGATGGCACGAAGTCATCCAGGTTGGTGGGGGGTTTGGTGGAGGAAGAGGTCGTGCAAGGGACAGAGACGGGGTCTGGAGGTGGGGATTGCACTGGTGCTAGTGGTGCAGTGCAGGGACAGGAGGCAGCACAGGCCGCCGTGGAGGTGCCTGTGTGTAATCCTGTCCCCGATCCTGTGACTGCATCATCTTGCACCAGCAGGGATACCTACGTCCAGACCCGTTCTCAGGGAGGGGATTGGCTTACACCAACTGGCCTTCCTCTCCCTGCGGATGGGGCTATCCGGCACCGGGTTGAGCCTGTCCTGGTTGTGGTGGCGTTGCGTCAACGTGCCATGCGAGCTGACCTGCAGTCTTTTCATGAGGAGACTGCACGTCTTCTCATATGGCTCGTTGACCGCGTTGACCCACTGGGACAGCTCACCATGGCCGGATTCCTCCGTTTTCTGGACCTTGTTCCGACACCCTCCTCAACTGAACCCCCCTATGCGCCAGTCGTCCTCCGTGCCATCTTCCCACCCATGTGTCACCTGGGTGCCCTGTGGAGCTGCCTCTGACCCTGCGGCCAGGCTGGTGGAGGACACATCCCTGCCACAGTCGGGAGTCGGACGTCCAGCAGGGGTGGCCATCTCAACAACTGCACCCCAGCTGGAGGAGGATGTGCAGGCAGCAGGAGCCAGGTCACAGGCAGCGGCACAGCAGCAGCAGCAACAAGATGGGAGCCATGATGGCTTGGGGCCTTCATCATCGGAGGGGCAGGCATCGGCCAGAGGGCAGGAGGACCCTGGACGGGAAGTGTCTTCCGTGTGGCAGCGGTTGGGCCATGCGATAGATGCGGAGTGGCAGCGAGCGGAAGAGGCACGGCTCACGATGTTCAAAGCGGAGAACTCCATGCGTAGGGCCCTGAGGCGGGCCGAGTGTCACCAGGCCATTCGCAGGGACCTGGAGTTCCAGGTGTCATCGTCCCTGCGAACCCTCGGGGCCATGGAAGAGGACCGCCTCCGGGACATCGAGCAGGAGTTCGATGATGCCCTGGCCCGGGATATCAACATGTGAGCCGTTGGACTTGCCCGCTGCCCTTGTAAATAGATAGTGTTAGGTTTCCTTTGGTTTTTTCTTTATTTTAGTTGCGCTTGGACAATGCACCACGTTTCTGTATATTGCTTTTCATTAGGTAGTAATTTTGATAGGTTTCATTTCTTCAGTTGGGATCATGGACCCTGGATTATTCATCTGTATATAGGTCTCTATTGGATTCATCTTTTTTTTTTTTAAATTTCCCCATGGAGCAATGGTTTCATTTTTTGAACTGACTTTGGACACCTTTCCTTTGGATTATGATTTGTTGTTTTTCATTATTTTACGGAGATGCAACTTTTCTTTTTTAATTTCCATTGTCGTTTGATTTTAATTCCATTCATGTTGCTTTTAATACATTTTTTTCCTCATACTTCGATGTGTGGTATTATCTCATTGGTTTCATGCGTGTCATGATATGGGTTTTGAGATTCACTTGCACCCATTGTGTGTGTGTGTGTGACGGACATGTGTTCATTTACATACTTGCCATTGGGGTTGTATCATGTAATTGGCATTTATATGTGGGTGGATGCAATACTTGGGTGGGTCTTTGGCATGTGGAGGCTGGCCATAAGGGCCAGGGATCTAGATTGTGATGACGTGTTGGCTGGGGGACATGTGTCAGGGCCTGCTGGCAGGTGCCCCGCACTGCTGGGGGGTGGGGGTGCCGGGGACATGTGTCGGGGCCTGCTGGCAGGTGCCCCGCACTGCTGGGGGGTGGGGGTGCAAGGGGACATGAGTGGGGGCCTGCTGGCAGGTGCCCTGCACTGCTGGGAGGTGGGGGTGCTGGGTGACATGAGTGGGGGCCTGCTGGCAGGTGCCCTGCACTGCTGGGGGTGGGGGTGCAGGGGGACATGTGGGGGCCTGCTGGCAGGTGCCCCGCACTGCTGGGGGGTGGGTATGCAAGGGGACATGAGTGGGGGCCTGCTGGCAGGTGCCCTGAACTGCTGGGGGGTGGGTGTGCAAGGGGACATGAGTGGGGGCCTGCTGGCAGGTTGTAACGCTCACCTGACTCCCACGGAGGCGCAGGCCTGGTTTGGAGTGCTGTTGCCTCTTCTATGGTGAAGCGCAGGACTCGGAAGATGGACTGGACCGGACCTTCAAATCTGGCTTGTCTGACTCGCAGAAATTTCCTTCTGTGTGTGAAAAGGGAGTATTAACAATCTGCGGGATAATGTGTAAGCCTCCCACTCCCTTCTCACCCTCCACGAAACCCTTCTGCGATTCCCCGTGAAGTCTCACCTTAGGGTCCGAAAGGACGAGCTCTCATCCTGCTTCTGATGCAGGGGCGCATTGTAATCCAGTTACTTCACTGGATCATGGATTGTAGAGAGTTCAAGTTTGCTTGACCTTCTGGGTAAAGTTCTGTGAGAATTCTGTTTATAAGTATGAGCCCGAAATAATAATTGTCCGTTGTCTCTATTTCAGGTGCAGAACAAAGATTCCGAGATGAGCAATGGAACCGACGAAGGAAACTCAGGTGAGTTGTTTGATGAGAGGTTCCTTTAGTGTCCTTGCATTAATGCACTAATGCTTGTGTCTTTTTTCCCCATAGGGGCCGGGGTTCGGAAATGCCGGAGATATGGCACCGACCCGAAGTGAAAGGTGCAGTTCCAGTAGATATCAGGTAAGTCTTTAATGAGCGTTCAGGTAATGTCGTAGCATTCGCTCACTGACGCTGATGTCTCTTTTTCCCCTTAGGGGCCGGGGTCCGGAAATGCCAGGATGCGGCACCGACCCGAAATGAAGTGGGAATGACCCAACAGGTAAGTCTTATGATGGCAAATTAAGGTTTTCTTAGTCTCTTCCCTAGCTCACCTTTGTTCTTGTCTTTTTCTCCCTAGGCGCTGAAATGTGGTTGCGGATCCAGATGGTCGCTGATGAACATGGAGGCGCCTAGTAAAGGTGAGTGGAATGCGGCGCTGCAGCGATCGATGCGATGTGCTTTTAAAATGAATGTCTTCCTTTTCAGGATCGTCGGCGAAATGTCTCCAGAATGCGGATTTAGCAGGCAAGGACTCTTCTTTCTCCTATTCTCTTCTCCCTTTGCAGGTGTTCCAGAATGCTGGCGGGCGTGGCAGAAGTCAGGATGAAGGAGCAGACACGGTGAGCGTCCAGCTGCTAGATGCAGAACAACACGAAGCGTGAGTTGCTGCTTGGGCGTGGCTTAAATAGCCTTCGAAGTAGTTCCAGGTATGTATCCTTCCTCTCAGGTATGTATTCTTCCTCCGGCCACACACGTGTGGTTAAGTAGTTCCCAAAGATAAAGTAGTCCCATTCAGGCCTCTAGATGGCCCGGATGTTGCAGCATGGTCTGCATCAGGTAAGTTTACACCAAGCACCTTTAAACACAAAGTCATCTTTTATGAGCATGGCGCCTATGGCGCCAGGACTGTTGTCCAATATGAGCCTGGTGCCAAAGGCGCCAGGACTGAGTCCAAAGGGCCCCTACTTGGGGCTGCTGAGACTTCCCTCGGGGACATGTCTGCCTCTGGGGTAGCTGGGCCTGGTCTGGCTCCTTGGAGGTAGGCATCATGACACAGGTGCCCCGCACTGCTGGGGGTTGGGTGTACAAGGGGACATGAGTGGGGGCCTGCTGGCAGGTGCCCGGCACTGCTGGGGGGTGGGGGTGCAGGGGGACATGAGTGGGGGCCTGCTGGCAGGTGCCCTGCACTTCTGGGGGGTGGGGGTTCTGGGGGGCATGAGTGTGTGCCTGCTGGCAGGTGCCCTGCACTGCTGTGGGGGTGGCGGTGCAGGGGGGGGTAATGCGTTGGTGATCACTAGTGCAAGGTGACATGTGGCTTGGCTGGGGGGGCATGCCCATGGTGGATGGGCTGCCTGCGGGACATGACCAGGGGTGCAGGGTAGTCCCCTGTGGTGTGGTCTGCCTGCAGGGGCCGTGGAGGGTGTAGAGGGAACACCTGGGAGGACCCACACTGCCAATTCACGTTTAGGACTCCCCTGCACCCCCGAAATACACGTACCCCACTCGCACAGGGCCTATCGCGTGTGAAACTTGCCCGCACCCCAGTAATACACGTACCCTGCTGAAATCGCGTGTGGAACTTCCCGCGCACCCCAGTAATACAGGTACCCTGCTGAAATCGCGTGTAAAACTTCCCCGCACCCCAGAAATACACGTACCCTGCTGAAATCGCGTGTGGAACTTCCCGCGCACCCCAGTAATACAGGTACCCTGCTGAAATCGCGTGTAAAACTTCCCCGCACCCTAGAAATAAACGTACCCTGCTGAAATCGCGTATTTAACTTCCCCGCACCCCAGTAATACAGGTACCCTGCTGAAATCGTGTGTAAAAGTTCCCCGCACCCCAGAAATACACGTACCCTGCTGAAATCGCGTGTGGAACTTCCCGCGCACCCCAGTAATACAGGTACCCTGCTGAAATCGCGTGTGGAACTTCCCGTGCACCCCAGTAATACAGGTACCCTGCTGAAATTGCGTGTGGAACTTCCTGTGCACCCCAGTAATACAGGTACCCTGCTGAAATTGCGTGTACAACTTCCCCAGAAATACACGTACCCTGCTGGAATCGCGTGTGGAACTTCCCGCGCACCCCAGTAATACAGGTACCCTGCTGAAATTGCGTGTGGAACTTCCTGTGCACCCCAGTAATAAAGGTACCCTGCTGAAATTGCGTGTACAACTTCCCCAGAAATACACGTACCCTGCTGGAATCGCGTGTGGAACTTCCCGCGCACCCCAGTAATACAGGTACCCTGCTGAAATCGCGTGTAAAACTTCCCCGCACCCTAGAAATAAACGTACCCTGCTGAAATCGCGTATTAAACTTCCCCGCACCCCAGAAATACACGTACCCTGCTGGAATCTCGTGTGTAACTTCCCACGCACTCCAGTAATACAGGTACCCTGCTGAAATCGTGTGTAAAAGTTCCCCGCACCCCAGAAATACACGTACCCTGCTGAAATCGCGTGTGGAACTTCCCGCGCACCCCAGTAATACAGGTACCCTGCTGAAATCGCGTGTGGAACTTCCCGTGCACCCCAGTGATAAAGGTACACTGCTGAAATTGCGTGTACAACTTCCCCGCATCCCAGAAATACACGTACCCTGCTGGAATCGCATGTGGAACTTTGCGCGCACTCCAGTAATACACGTACCCTGCTGTAATCGCGTGTTGAACTTCCCCGCACCCCAGAAATACACATACCCTGCTGAAATCGCGTGTGGAACTTCCGCGCACCCCAGTAATACACGTTCCCCGCTCGGCGTTTTCTGTTTGGCGGCCCTATATACTGGTCCAGGGTTAGCGCAGCCCTTTGCGATGAATTGGGAATTTTGATGGCTTTTCCTTGCGCAAGGGCGTTCTTGGGGGCGTAACTGGCGCTGCTGCAGGGTCGCTGCGCCACTCTGCGCCACGGCTGGTTTTGGAGGCTGAAATCCATGAATACGCTGTGCGCGGATATCGATTTTAGCGCACGCGGCTGGCGCAGATATTCGCACGCGCACACTGTGCGCCAGCCGCGTGCGCCACTTTTGTGCGAAATTCTGTTTGTGTGTGGTGTAAGGACCAACCTGGAGTGGACGCTTTGAACATTTCGCCCGAGCAGGTTTTGCCATACTTATTGCTGTTAGCGAAGAAGGGTCTGGCATTCTCCTCCATAAAGGTACACTTGGTAGCAATCTCTAGATTCACTCGGAAGCAGCATGCAGTACCTCTGTTTAGTGATCGTCTCATCAAGCATTTCTTAAAGGGATTGTTTCAGACCTTTCCTCCAGTCAAGAAATTCCCTCCGGCGTGGAGCCTTAATGTGGTTCTGTCAGGTCTGATGAGACCTCCGTTTGAACCAATGTTGTCGACGCCTTTACAGTTTTTGTCTTGGAAGGTGGCTTTTTTGGTGGCCATTACTTCGGCCAGAAGGATGTCAGAGTTGCAAGCTTTGGTTGTGGACCCTCCATTCTGGAGGTTCTTCAAGGACAATGTGGTGTTAGCTACTAATTCGCTCTTTAGCCCCAAAGTGCCAACAACTTTTCACAAACTCTCTTCTATTGTGTTGCCCTCCTTCTTTGCTTCAGCCTCCACGCCTGCAGAGTGATCCTTACATTCGCTGGATGTGAAGAGAACGTTAAAGTTTTATTTGAATCGTACGCAGGAGCTCAGACTTTCTAATCAACTATTTGTGGCGCATGGACCGTCCGTCAGAGGATGGGCTGTCTCCAAGCAAGGACTTGCTCCTTGGGTATGGTCTGCTATCTCATTCTGCCAAGCTAAGGCTGGGAAGCCTTTGGAGAGGAACCCGAGAGCACACTTGACGAGGGCTGCAGCTTCGTCGGTGGCATTGTGGTCAGGGATTCCTCTGGTGGACATCTGCCAAGCGGCCTCCTGGGCGGTGTTGCATACCTTTACTCGACATTGTCTGGAAAGGCAGCATGGTGAAGATGTGCAGGTGGGACAGGCGGTCCTGCAATACCTGTTTCAAAAAGGTAAGCCCCGCAGCTTTGGGGTATTTGTTGTTTGACCTTCATCACTGAATGGGTTTCTTGTCTCATGTATGTGATTTGGTTTTTTCCATGGGTTTGCATTTGCACTCCGCCATGTATAAGGAATATTGCTATGTAATCTATTCACAGCATGTGAATCCATGAAAGATCCATTGCTGGAGATGGGAGTAGTTTCTTACCTGTAACTCCATTTCTCCAGCGTTGGTATCTTTCATGGATTCACATGCGCCCTCCGCCTCCCCTGCATCCAAACCGGAATTGGGTTTCCTCCACTTTGAGGTTAAAATCTCAAGGGAAGCCGCGGGGGCGGGTCTATTTGTACCCTACGTCCTATTGGTGGTGGCGAAAGCGCCCAAAAAGGATGTTGATAGGACACTGAAGTGGTTTCCCATAGGAAAACGCTAAGTAAAAAATGACCGAGGTTGCCAGCCTGACGACGGGGAATATTCACAGCATGTGAATCCATGAAAGATACCAAAGCTGGAGAAATGAAGTTAAAGGTAGGAAACTACTCCCTTTTTCTGGGTTCTGTCATAGTGCAGTAGGGCTTAACCACTGGGGATGGCTAGAGAGAGCGCTGGGCCAGAGGATGGGGTGAGCCATGTTTCAGTGAGAGGGAGGATGTCTAGATTGTTGCTGGAGATGAGGTGTCATGTGCATGTGCCACCAGAGATCTGGTGTTCAGTGGGGCGCCATGTAGGGAGGAGCAGCAATGGAAGGTGCGGTTGTTGGCCTGGGTGTGATTGGCTGATGTGTTGTTGGTTGGGGGGGGGGGTCCGTAGGTGGAATCTGGGCAGATAGGCGGTGCAGTATTTGAGGTGGAAGCTGCGCTCTGGTAAGGTGCGGAGGAGTGAGACATTAGTGGGGATAGTGGTGCATGAGGTGAAGTGTGTGAGGCGGTCGCAAAGTGGGCGAGGATTGTGTCTTTCTTGGCTAGATGTGCTGCTGGCCGCTAGCCGGTGGTTGGAAGTGGGTAGGTGTGGGACCTGGAGCCGTTAAGGTGGCCTCCTTACCCGTTGTGGGGAGCGAGAGGAGCGATACTCTGGAGGATCTGGGTTTTCTGGAGGAGTCAGCGGTGTTAGATCTGGTGCTGGCGAGTGACGGGAGGGGCTTTGGAATCATCCCGTGGGAGGCGAGTGGAGGTAGAGGAGGCAGATGAGCTGCATGGTGGGATTCACTTGGGTTGAATGCTGTTTTGTTAGGTGTAGAGCTGGCGTTGTGCTTGCATGCATGGGGAGAGAATGCGGATTGTTGGATTTCGTAATTTGGGCTCGTGTTGTCTGGTATGGTGGACAGCCATTGTAGTAGCGTGGGGGAGGAAAGGGGAGTGCAGGGGGGCCGGCCTGTTAGTGTTCGGAGAGGGCTGGCTGCTAAGGCCTATTTTGGACGACCGAGTGTGCGGTTTGGTGCTGGGTACATGTTTTGTGAGAGTTGGGTGTGTATGTAGTTCCCTGGTAAGGTGGGCGTAGTACTTGCAGGGGCTGGCATGGTCGGCCTGGGTCGGGGGGGGGTTAGCTGGTGTTGTGGATGGTCCGCATGGGGTCACATGGGTTTTGGTTGCGCTTGCAAAGCTAGAGCAGGGGTACAGGAAAGGGTTGGGAGGAGGCAGGATGTTGGCAGGTAGATGGTGAGATAGGCTGTGCGGGCAAGAACAGTAAGGTGCATGAACAGCTAGTGGTAGGCATGGCTCACCGTCAATGTGTTGAGTGCAGACATTGAAGTAGGAGCTCGGAGACAGCAGAGGGCACTCGGGCATTGTGCAGCATCGCCGGCGGAGACCGGCAGAGATGCTGATTGATGGCAGAGACGCTGGTTTATGCCCTTAGGTGCAGGCCTTCAGTGCGGGCCGGCTTTGCCTCCCAGCTCGCATGGGGCACCATATCTCATGGCTACATTCATGTCCTCTAGGGATGTTAACTCTCAAAATGGTTTTCCTAACGGCCATCACATTGGCACGTAGAGTCCGTGAACTGCATGCTCATGCAAGCTGCCTTTTACAAGGAGAAGGTTATTTTGAGAGCCCGTCCCACATTTCAGAATTTCATCTGGGCCAAAAAATTGTCCTTCCTACTTTTTATCATCCACCTCATCCTTCTAAGGATGAGGAGAGAGAGACTACATAGTCTTAACCCTAAAAGGGCCCTGAGATTTTCTTTTACTTTCGACTTCCACTTGCGTGCCTGTACCCTTGCTGCGGACATCATCATAATGACGTACACTGTGCGGGCCGCTTTCGTGGGAATGTCCGCCAGTGCCTGGTTTAGGCCTAACATATTGAGCCCCCTGTCCCCCCCCGACCCCCGATGCCCAGAACCTGGTCGATGGCCTGCTGAATGTTGCCCCAAAATGTGTTCAATTTCGGGCACTCCCACCAAATGTGAGCCCTTGAGCCCGCCCCCCCCGCAATCCCTCCAGCAGAGTTGAGAGGCTCGAGAAAACATCTTTTTTATTATGACCGGGGTTAGGTGCCACTGAAACATCAGCTTCGGTAAGTTTCGGTATCTGAGCCCACAATTATTGCCACTCCTGCTCCTCTATTTCGGTGCCCGTGTCCGCTTCCCATTTCCTCATGTAAATTTTGTTAGGCGGAGTTTCCCCCTCCTTAATATATTCATATATGGAAGCCATCAGCCCCCTGTCCCCCTCATGTGTGTAAGTATTTTTCAAATGGGGTTAGGGGGCGTGTGCCTGCCTGTCACAGGATAGCCAATGCCTCAGCTGTGTATATCTGTATGTATGGGTCTCCTTCAGCCCAAACTGTTTTGCACTGTTCAAATTCTTTGATCTTGCCATCCCCATACATGTCTCGCACCATCCGACATCCCCCCGAATACCAATCGTCAAATACCGGATTCTTACAGCCTGGGGAGAATTGTGGGTTCTCGAACAGGGCTGTTTATGGGGAAGGAAAGGTAGTGAGTGATATGGGCCCGTTTGACTGCCGCGTCCCAGGCTTCCCCTATAGTTGAGGTGATTCGACTACTATATATCTGGGGGGGGGGTCTATCCGCCCTTGGGTTCCACAAAGTTCCCTTTAACCGCCCTGCTACCACCGCCCTATCCATCGGCCTCCACGGTTTATCCCGGTCATCTCTCTGCCAATCCCTGAGAATCCTTATCTGGGCCGCTATGTAGTAGGCCCTAAAATCGGGCTCTCCCATGCCACCTCGGAGGGTTGATGTCCTCATGAGGGCTGAGGCTATTCTGGAACGTCTATGGTTCCAGATAAAGCGATTTGTGGCTTTGCGTAGGGCTCCGAAAAAGGAACGTAGGACTTCACCAGAAGGGCGGCTAAGTGGTACAGGAGCTGTGATAGGACCACCATTTTTAGGACATTGATGCGCCCCATCCACGAGATAAATAGTGTTCCCCAGTCTACTAGCTTCGATTTGATTTTCTCCAGCTTAGGCAGGTAATTCGCCCGATATAGTTCCCGCACGGTTTTGGTAAGGAGGACCCCAAAGTTCCTGATACCTTTGCTTGCCCATCTGAAAGCATATTCTCTTTTGACATGCTGCACCGAAGCTGCCTGTAGGTTAAGATTAAGAATCTCTGACTTGTTAGTGTTTACTTTTAGGCCGGCGACCCGCCCAAACCGGTCAAGCTCCTCGCTTAACGCTGGTAGTGATACCTCAGGGCCGGTCAGTGTAAGAAGCATATCGCCCGCAAAGCAGCCACTTTATGGACCTGCCCCCCAAACATGATGCCCTTTATGTTTTCGGCCATTCTTATCGCCTCTAGGAATGGCTCTAGATAGAGAGCATAGAGCAGCAGGGATAGTGGGCATCCCTGCTTCGTGCCCCTCTCTACCTTTACCGGAGCCGAAATCCGACCATTGATTGCCAGTCGAAGGGATGGAGACTGATAGCTGGCTCCTACTCAGTCAATGTATTTTGGTCCGAAGCCCATTTTGGTCATTGTGGCAGAGAAAGCCCCACTCCACGCGATCGAAGTCCTTTTCAGCATCGACCGCTAGGAGGAGAGCGGGAATCCTCTTTATCTGTGTTTTCTCGATCAGGTGGGTCACTCTCCTTACGTTATCCGCTGTCTGCCGCCCTCTAATGAAGCCCGCCTGATCGGATTGGACTAACTTGGACGTAATGGAATCTAACCTGGAAGCCAGTATCTTCGTGTGGATCTTGGCGTCAACGTTTATGAGCGCCATCGGGCGATAGGAGCCTGCACTCCTCTGGGTCTTTGCCCTTTTTATGTATAAGAATTACTTTGGCCTTGTCCATGGACCTGGGGAGGGCTCTGGAAGAGCCTATGTGATTGAAAAGTCTGGTAAGATGGGGAATTAGAAATTCCTTGTCTATTTTATAGAACTCGGCCACAAAGCCGCCTGGGCCCAGGGCTTTGTTCAGGGAGAGGGTGGTGAATGCCTTTCTGACTTCGTCAGCCGTTATTTCTCCTTCAAGCTGTTCCCGCTCCCCCTTTGATATGGCCTTGAGATCGAGCCTGTCTAGGTATGCCTTTTGTGCATTGGGGTCAGGATTGTTTGACGAATATAAGGTGGTGTAAAACTGGCAAAATTCTCTTTCTATCTCTCGCTTGTTTGTAAATGCCTGCCCTCCCTCCCCCTTGATTTTTAGAGTATTTTTGCCCCTCTCCCTCTTTCGCAACAACCGGGCTAGAAGTCAGTCAGATTTGTTCGCTTTAATGTAGTGCTTTTGGCGTAGGCGCAGTAAATTACGTTCTGTCGCCCTGGTCTGAATGAGATTCAGTTGGCCCCTTACCATCTGGACCTCCCTTGCTATGGCTGGCGTTTCCCTTATGGCCATTTGCACCATTGCCTCTTTCAGTTTTTTGCCCAGGTTCTCTTCCTCAAGTCTTAGTTCCCTTTCTCTTCTAGCCTTGATTGCAATAATTTTCCCTCTTAGCATGGCTTTTAGAGCATCCCACCATATTTGTGGTGTAGTGTCATCCCAACCATTATTCCCCGCGTATTACTCAAGTTCCCATTCTACCTCCTGTACCAGAATCGGATCCTTAAATAACGGGGTCGGGTATCACCACTTCCACAGCCCTGGGGGTCCCCGTGGCCTGCTCAATGTCAGGTTGATGGAGGTGTGGTCCGAGATCGCGATGGGCCCGGTGATGGTCCCCAAGAGCGGGGTGGGCACCCAAATGTAATCGATTTGGGAGTGGATTTTATGTGCATGTGAATAAAACGTGTACCCCTTCTCGTTCCCCTGAGTCTCCCTCCATGCGTCCACAGGGCCAGGTATTGGAGTTTCTTTTTGAGGTCCCCGGAAGGGCCGCCCGTAGATCCCCACAGAGCCCTGCTTCTGTCCCTGGAGGGGTCCCATGCCAGGTTAAAGTCCCCAGTTAAGACAATATGTCCCCTGGTGAAATCGCACAAGCGGGTGAGAGACTTCTGAATGAAGGCATCCTGACCAGTGTTGGGCGCATACAGTGTAGCAATCGTGTATACCTCTCCTCTGCCCTCTAATATCAACGCCAGGTACCTTCCCTGGTCATCTTTTTGCATTGTTTTAATTGCCAGGTCCAGCCCATCCCTTAGTGCAAGTGCCACTGCCTCCCCTTTTTGCTAGGCTGAGTGGCCTGGAAGAGCCGAGCGTATCCCCAGACTTTAATTCTCTGAGTGTCCCGTGTTTGGATGTGGGTCTCATGTAATGCAACTATATGTGGTTTTTCTTTACGTATGAACAACTCCACCTTCTTCCTTTTTAACCGGCGAATTTAGCCCGTTTACATTCAGGGACCGTATCTTCAGTTGCTCCATGTTATTAGTGTGCGTAGTTTATTTGGTGTGGACTAATCACATTGGACCCCTGTTTTCTTGGGACCCCCGATACCGTGGTCAAGATGCATATTTTCGAGCTCCCCACTCCTGCCTGCCCCTGGAATTCCCCCCGCCCAGCCCCCACCCCCTCAACAACTCTGGTATCCCCCTGGTCGAGCTCAGCTGGCAACATGCCCCCCTCGTTCCCAGAAGATGAGAGCTGAGCCCTGAGATTACCCCAGATCTTCCCAACGCAGGATCTCTCAATCCCATCCCAAGTGACTCTCCCCCTCCCTTCCCCGCAGTGAACCATCAGAACTGCTTTCGTTACCCTACTCCGGTGCCTCAACCTTGTGTAGCAAGTGCCCTCCCCGGACTCACTGTGCTGGCGCCCCTATGATTTCGGGGTTCCGGTGCCGGCTGGGCTTTCAGTCGAGCCATTTTGACTATTGGACCGGCTCCTTCCCAGTGGGTTGCGGCCCGCCTTCTGGGGGTCCTCTTTCCTTGATCGCTTGGGCTTGACTGTAGTCCATTCCCAAGATTTGTACGAGTCGTTCCGAGCAGGAGGGCCAGCAGGGTTCGCTGATGGTTGTTCCTCGACTCCCAGTAACTCTAAGCCTTGTTCGCATGTCGTGATCTTGTGTTGTCTTCCCTGCCACTGGAAGAATAGGGTGGAACCATCTGTATCTGATCTGCTTTTCGCGTAGGTATTTCAATACCGGGAACATCCGTCTCCTTTTGTTCAAGGTTATTCGGGACAGATCTTGATACACAAATATCTCGACGCCGTTGTAGGATATATGGCTGGCCTTTCTTGCTTTTTCCAGGATCTTTTCTTTTGCGGCATAACTGTGGAATGCCACCAGAACATCCTGGGTCTGGCTCCTGGTTCTGGCCAGGGGGGGTTCCACTCTGTGGATTCTGTTAAACTGAAGATCTATGGCTGTGTCCACGTCCAGGAGGTCCCTGAAGACAGCTGTGAGAGTTTGTACAAAGTCCTGAGCTTGAACGGACCCTGGCAACGCTTTGACTCGAATGTTGATTCTTCTAGAGTGGTTCTCTAAGTCTTCGGCCTGCAGCTCCAAGTTCTCAGTGGCCTGCGCCAGAGTTTCCAGGAGGTTCTCAGCTTTCCTTGCGTCCTCGGTCAGCTCCTGGATGGCCCGCTCATTTGTGTCCACTCTTTCTTCGACTTTATGGATATCCCGCTTTATGTCCTTTAACCCCTCGGCCAGATCTTCCCTCAAGGTGTCTATCTCTTTCTGACTTGCCGTCTTGATCTTGTCCACCACTTCCCCGAGGAATTGTCTGAGAGCCGCGTGAGTGACTGGTCTGTCCTGGTGCTCGAGGTGAGGGTCTGTTCCCTGGTCGCTTGCCCAATCTCCCGCCTGGTGATCACCCTGGTGGTCAGCTTCTGACTCAAGGTCCTTGGCCCAGATTTTGGTAAGGGAGACATCTTGGGTCTTCTTGGCATTTTTGAAGGCCGAGGGTGGGGGTCTTTAGCTCTGTTCCTGGACATGGTGGGTCGCGGACCTGAGACTGGTTTGTTTTCCGCCTGGGTGGAATGGCGTGAAGTGATGAAGTGGCAGCGGGGTCTCCGCTCTCTTGGGTATTGTTGGCTGCCACAGATGGAGGCCGCTATCGCCTCTCCCCCTCCTAGCTTCCACTGGCAGGCCGTGCGTCTCTGTCCGGCCTGTGCGCTTTCCGTACTCCCCAGGTGAGTTCCATAGGTGTATGGGTTGAGCCCTGGTTCGTGGTGGCCTGGGGCAGTTCAGGCCGCAGTGGGAGGCAGGGTCAGGTGCTCCCAGTGCAGCCCCCTGCCCCCTCGATGCTCCGGTGGTTCCTCGGGGGGTCAAGGGGCCTCCTGGCCTACTTCCGTGGATTTAGGACTGTAGTGAGCCTGATGGGGGGAGAGTGGGGGCGCTTCTGTGCTTGGGGGGTGGGGGGATGGGACCTCTTCCCCCCAAGCTGTGCCAGCCTCCGGTCCTATCTGGCCGACAGGCTGCTTGTGCTGGATACATTTCACAGGGCGCCCCCAAGCTTGCAAGCCCCAAGTCTGCGTTCCAATGATGGCCCCCTGTGTCCCCGCAAGCTGCCGCCTGCTGTCTCTGGTCTCCGGCCGCGCTTGTGATGGCGGCAAGCTCTGCCAGGGGCCTCCGGGCCAGCCATGTAGTTTTCTGCCGCCTCTCGCTCGCCCAGGTCTCCGCTCGCGTCTGTGTCGGCGGCTGGGGTTTGCCATGGCCCAGCGGGCCAGCCGCACGATATCCCCGGGTCCCGCCTGGTGTACCTACCGGTGGGGGGCCCTCCACCGCCGCTCCCCACCAGGGTCTGCTTCTGCTGCTAATGCCACTCGGACCGGGTATCTACGGGTGCCCTGGTGTGCAGGGAAAAGGTCTGCTTGGGTGGGCCGCACTGCTGAAGGGCTCTACCGGGGTCCCCGTGTGTTGCCCCCGGCGAGCCAGCTGTCGGGTGATGCAGGCGCCGAGGGAGATGGGGGAGCGCAAGAATGAGCATCGGGACCGCATTGACACCATCAGGGTAGGAGCGGGTCCGGGAGCTCGGGAGCAGCAGTGTTCATTAGACGGCGACCATCTTGGAATCCCGGGCCGTAAGTTTTTACATCTTTAGGATGCCAAACCTTAGACAAGACGACATATTGTTTGTGGGTTACACCGGTCACAGCTCAGAATGCTATCATTTAGCGGGCAAAGACGTTTGTGTGGGCCTGCGGGTGCACTCTAGTAGCGCTCCGACCACTTCGGCTTTACAGAGAGGGGTACCAGTACAAAACCTCTGTGCTGCTGCCACTTGGTCCTCTCTGCATACATTTTCAAAACATTATTGCCTGGACTCTTCGTCGGACAGGAGGCAGGATTTGGGAATGCTGTAATTCACAGCATTCATGATAAGTACATTGTTGCTCCCATCTCTTACTTATACTGCTTTGGGAGTGTATCAAAGATGAAGAATACGTGGGAGGACACAATCCATTCGAAAAACAAATTACCTACCCCTGTTAATGTTCTTTCGACTGGATGCTCCTCCCGCATATTCCCCATTGTCCCTCCTATCCTGCCCCTCAGTAGAATTTCCGTGCATTACACCTTCCACTCTTCACCGTCTGGTCTTTTTATCCTTGCAGAATGTCTGTGCTCTGGAAGTGATAGGAAAAACTAGTACTGAAATAACAGGAGCGGTGCATGCTATATAAACAGTCGGTGACGTCATGCTTGCGAGTGGACGGAGTTCTTTGAGGGACATTGAGTGGACGACGCATGCCAAGCTCAACAGAGAGAAAAGTTTTCCTAAGCAGCTGACACTGGAAGGCGTTATCAAAGATGAGGAATAAGTGAGACGAACATCCAGTGAAAAGAACATTACCTGGGGTAAGTAATGTGTTCTTCTGTGTAAGCATATAGGTGTTAAGTTGAACAACATTAGTTCCTTTGCAAAGGCCATCCAATGATAAAGCTGGAACCCAATTTCACCGGAAGACAGTTTGTTTGACCATTTTTTTTAAATATGAAAGATACAAATTAAATAAAATGGGGGCCAGAATACACCCCTGTCAAAGTCCCACCATCGAAGGACGGGAAAGGGTGCCACTCTTCGTGAGTCTAATTTGCATTTTTGTATTCTTGTGTAAACACAGGATACGTTTTTATTTTTTTCATCTTATTTAAATTTTCACAAAAACCAAATTATTCAAACATTACACAGGTTTCCAAATTATACCAGTTTCAAGATAATCAGAACGCTTTTTACCTAACTTATAACATATAATACAAGCGACGCAATTAAGATCTAGAAGTTCTACTATTCACACCAAACCATTCACACCAAACCCAACTATTATAAGGCAACAAGATATGATCCACAAACCACATAGACAAAAACAGGACAAATCACAAAACAAACCCACACCCCCATATACATATCACCCACCTAGACTGACACATATATATTCAATCATTAAATGCTATATTTTACACTCACCCATTCATATCATTGAAGGGCGCCCATAATTCCAAAGAAGTTTCCTCCTTGTTCTGTTTCATCAGCATATATTTTTCAAAATTTGAAAGAGATTGCATGTCTGATGACAACCCTCTACAAGTGGTTTCTTTCATGATACGTTTGAGCAAGCCCTCCGGCATCGACCACAGTAAGAGTTTGGACCATAACTCCGTACAAACGGTGTCAAAATCCTTTGACAAGTACATACTTGTAATACAGACCGTCTCCCCATGTTTGAAATGGCTGTTTGCGAGAAAGTTAGGACATGATGAAGCCAATTAGTGTAGTCCCCACCTGTTTTTCCATTTAACCAAGTTTTCAATTTCTTGTAGCAACAGCCCCGCAAAGATTTTACTTGATACATCCAATATTGAAACAGGACGGTAATTCTCATGGTCTGTACTGTCTCCATTTGTATGCACTGGGATGATACAAGTTAAACAGATGTCAAAATTAAGTGGCTTCATCAATCCTGTAATTAGGCGAGAACCTTGTGGACTCACCATCCATAACTGACCAGAACATGTGTTATTACCGGACATATGTTTCATTATCATTTGGCTATCTTTTATTGACATCTGGCATTTATAACCTGCTAGCCATTTTGATAGTGCTGACACATTTTCTGCTTTTCAATTTGATAGGTCAGAACATCGTTAGCCAATTATTTAGACAAAGGTCTAATTAGCATTATTTTTGATCTCTTCAATTTCATGTTGTTAATATCGAAAGCTTGTTTGAATTGACCAAAACTGAAATAGTGACCCTTTTTTAGAACCAAATGTATATAATCCTTCACTGTCATTTATTGACTTTATGGCTCTAAAGCAGGAGATAGAGCAGAGATTTGTGTTTATTAAAATATTCATAAAGGTTTTTTGGGTACTGTGATTCGAAATCATTGAACAAGATAGTAACAGGTTTGTAGAATTCAATTAACATGAGAGAAAGGAAAAACTAGTCAGTCCGGGAATAGAAAGTGCCCCTCCTCCAGTATCCACATTGGTCCGGGGAAATATTTTTGCGTGTGAATTATTTTCCTCTGACTAATAGACTTTTAAATTTATTTTTATTTACGAGATTATAATCGTTGAAAGCGATTTTTACAAGTTTCTAAAAGGAAGAAAAAAGTTAGTAGAAAATCAATTTCAATGATGTGCAAGTAAGTCTATATAGTTTCGCTGCTTTCCGTATCACCGTGAACATGAATAAAGTTCTCTGGTTTCGGCGCAGGAGAGCTGCCAAAGATCTTTACCGCAGTTATTGCCCATGAGGGTCTATCTCCCCATATCAGGTGAGACCACCAAAGTTCCTCTTCGACTATGTGTGCCTTAGCCAGATGGTGTGTCAAGTATGGCGATCTAAAATGCCTTGTTCCCGGACAAGTCAAGGTGTCGAATTGTTTGTCGTTGAGGATGTATCACAAAAGTGACAATTATTTGTAGATGAAAGCCCTCTTATATTTATGATCTCATTTGACGGGAAGAGGTTTAGCCGTGCCTGTAAGAGTATGGATCTCAATTTTTTGTTAGGATGCTTTTTTTAAAATGACTGAATTTCGTTTAGCTTTCTCGCAGTTGATGGCAAGTGCAATGTCAATTTGTATTTAAGAGCGTTGTCTAAGGTTGAGATCCAATGAGTCCCTGGTCATCTTTTTGCATTGTTTTAATTGCCAGGTCCAGCCCATCCCTTAGTGCAAGTGCCACCCCCTCCTCTTTTTGCTAGGCTGAGTGGCCTGGAAGAGCCGAGCGTATCCCCAGACTTTAATTCTCTGAGTGTCCCGTGTTTGGATGTGGGTCTCCTGTAATGCAACTATTTGTGGTTTTTCTTTACGTATGAACAACTCCACCTTCTTCCTTTTAACCGGCAAATTTAGCCCGTTTACATTCAGGGACCGTATCTTCAGTTGCTCCATGTTATTACTGTGTGTAGTTTATTTGGTGTGGACTAATCACATTGGACCCATGTTTTCTTGGGACCCCCGATACCGTGGTCAAGATGCATATTTTCAAGCTCCCCCCACTCTCCTGCCTGCCCCCGGAATTCCCCCCGCCCAGCCCCCACCCCCTCAACAACTCTGGTATCCCCCTGGTCGAGCTCAGCTGGCAACATGCCCCCCTCGTTCCCGGAAGATGAGAGCTGAGCCCTGAGATTACCCCAGATCTTCCCAACGCAGGATCTCTCAATCCCATCCCAAGTGACTCTCCCCCTCCCTTCCCCGCAGTGAACCATCAGAACTGCTTTCGCTACCCTACTCCGGTGCCTCAACCTTGTGTAGCGAGTGCCCTCCCCGGACTCAATGTGCTGGCGCCCCTATGATTTCGGGGATCCGGTGCCGGCTGGGCTTTCAGGCGAGCCATTTTGACTATTGGACCGGCTCCTTCCCAGTGGGTTGCGGCCCGCCTTCCGGGGGTCCTCTTTCCTTGATCGCTTGGGTTTGACTGTAGTCCATTCCCAAGATTTGTACGAGTCGTTCCGAGTAGGAGGGCCAGCAGGGTTCGCTGATGGTTGTTCCTCGACTCCCAGTAACTCTAAGCCTTGTTCGCATGTCGTGATCTTGTGTTGTCTTCCCTGCCACTGGAAGAATAGGATGGAACCATCTGTATCTGATCTGCTTTTCGCGTAGGTATTACAATACCGGGAACATCCGTCTCCTTTTGTTCAAGGTTATTTGGGACAGATCTTGATACACGAATATCTCGACGCCGTTGTAGGATATATGGCTGGCCTTGCTTGCTTTTTCCAGGATCTTTTCTTTTGCGGCATAACTGTGGAATGCCACCAGAACATCTAGTCTTCTTTTTGTCCTTGTCGGGTTCTGGAGTAACTCTTCTATGGAGCTGCTGCATGCCACCAGATTTTCTTAGCATCTCTTTCCTATTGGGTCATCATTTTACATGATCCAGAATTCATCTCCGATCTTGCCAGCGTGAAGATCGGTGGGCTGGATGAGTCAATGATTTTTCTGTATAGCATAATGCTATTTCGGGCCACGATAGCCTCGAGTGAATTCAGGGCCAATTTGCGCCTGATCAGGACCATTGGGGTTGACTTGGGAAGATTGAGAATTGTTTGCCAAAACAGACTTTCCAATGAGATCCAAATTGATTTTGGCAAAAACGGCATACCCTCTACACCGTATGTGATTGATGGGATAAGGTTGACTCAGTAAAACTTTATTTTTGGTAGCAAAGAGAAGCGGCCGTACTTCTTATCAAGAATTTTTGCTTGAGAAATAAGGTTTCTCATTTTTTCATGAAGATGTGTTTGCATTGAATTTATTTTTTTTGTCCTGTCGAGCATGACGCCTAAATATTTAAATTCCAGAACCTGTTCCACTCTAAACGGCTTCCAAATAAGAGTACGATTTTTCTTGTTTCCTTTTCGTCTTTTCCAATATCATTATCTTTGTTTTAGACATGTTTATTTCGAGGTCGTTGACTGATGTATATTTGGATAGAGAATCGAGCTGGCGTTGGAGGCCTATAGCTGTTTGATCCAATTGGATCAGGTCGTCTGCATACAACAGGCAGGGCACTTTTTCATGACCAATTGCTGGTGGAAAAGATCTAATCGAGACATTTGCTTCCTTGTAGTCTCCAAAGTACGCCAAAAAAAGGGCCGGGGTGAGTGGACAGCCCTGTTTACCCCTCTGGCTGTGCGGATCGCAGAGGAAAGAAGACCTTGGGTACTCAACCGGACTTGAACACTAGTGTCTGTGTGGAGGTCTTTTAAGGGACGTAAAATATCCGGCTGACAATTCCAGCCCTCTAATTTCTGCCAAAGTTTCAACCTATTTACAAGGTCGAAGGCCTGAGTAAGATCTATGAAGGCTAAGTAGATTCGAGGAAAGGGGAGAGTTGCATTTCGGCTCCAGCCGGTTGCATATCTATCCAGACTTTTCTGTGGCAGTGCAGCAGGAGAATGGAACATTTTTGGCTGGTAAACAAAAGCTTGGGAAACTTGGCTTGAAATACGCAATGCTTTATCCAGCTAAGTTGCGCATTGAACTAAAGGACCAAACATATTTCTTCACAGTCCCCGAGAAAGCCATGAAATGTCTTGATGAACGCACTGGTTCCCTCTAGGTGTTGTCGGAGCATAGTTACTTGTGTTTCGGGGCCCCAGTTGCCCTGCTACGACTGTTACGGGATACACGACGGGATGTAACTTGTATTGGGTTTTACATTTTTTCTCTTGGTCATAGGAGGCTTATTAATGCTTGATGTAATGGTTTTCAATTGTTGTAGCTGCGCCCGGGCCCGAAGATGTTGCGCCGGCCTCCCCATGCAAAGTTGCAATGTTCTGTTTGGGTGTGATGTTGGGGGCACAATCTTCCTGGTTGGGGGGATGAGGGTGGTGGGTGGGCGAGATATGAAGTGGTTTCAAAATGCACTTGGTTGCGATACTGAAGCACTTAGGGTACATTGATGGTGTAATGGGAACTGTTGCTTAGGACTTTATTTAAGAACTACATAGAGACTGGTGATATTGCCTGTGTTGATGGGTGATTTCGTGAGTATGAGATGGAACGTGCGTGGGCTCGGTAACCCGGTCAAGCAGCGGAAGGTAATGCTCTATATTGAGTGCCACAAGGTCCTACTGTTTTTGCATGAGATCCATGCTCTGGCGTCTGGATGTGAGGGGCTTTCTAGAAACCGGGTTAGGAACAGGATCTACACCACGTACTCTATACAATGTAGGGGGGGGGGGTAATGATTCGGCTCCATAGCTCCGTGCCCTTTCAGCATAAGAAGATTCACTCGGACATGCAGGGGCGGTATAGGCATGTGTACGGAGTGCTTGCTAATAGGGAGGTAATCTTGCTCAATGTATATGGTTCCAATGTTGAAGATCTTAGGTTTTATACCAAGCTTTTTGACATCCTGGCCCTCTATCAGTTGGTGCCCATATTGTGGGGTGGGGACTTTAACACCATTTTAGATGTGAACCTTGATAGGTCTGGCCGGTCCTCTAGGTTGCTTATCGGAGTGGCGCTGAGGATACGTGAGTGAATGACTGCCCTGAGTTTGATTGATGCTTTGAGGGCTCTCCATCTTGAGTATAGGGCCTACTCATTTGACTCTCCGGTACATGACTCATCCTCCCGGATAGACCTCTGGCTGGTCTCAGATGGCCTTCTGGGGGGAATTTCTGTCACAAAATATTCAGATAATTCAGATAATTCTCCTTTCTTGATCTCTTTACATCCTGATGAGCTCTCGAAGGCCCTTACTAACTGGCGGTTTAAGCCCCAGGCATTACTTGACTTTGCATTTGTAGCTAATCTTACTGAGCATGTTACTATTTTGAGATAACTGAACGGTCTATCTCCTCCGTGAGTACCCTGTGGGAGGCCTTCAAAGCTTATATTCAGGGACTTGTGAAGGCCACAGAGTTCGGGGTTCTCTGGGCCATCAGGCAAGACATTCGAGCTAGTGAAGACAATCTTTGATGTCTGGAGTGGTAGCACTTGCTTAACCTCCCTCTTGGCCCCCTCTCCCCCCCTCCACTGTTACGCTTTTGCATGTAAACGCCCTGGACCACTTTAGGGATAATGCAGCTAGGGAACTTAATTTTGTTGATACTCCAGTGGCAGCCAGAAGATGCGGGGAGGGGCAGAGACCATGTCGGCTTCTTGCTCAAGCTGCTCGACAGGCGGGTGGGGGCCGCTGTATACCGCTCATAAAGAATAGTGAGGGCCCAATAGTACATACATTAGCTGAAATAAATAAGGTGTTTGTAGACTTTTATGCTGCATTATACACTAACAACGATACTTGCCCTTTGTCTGACATTTATAGATTTCTCAAATGTCTCCTGCTTGCGCAGCTGTCCCTTGAGGCCAGTGCCTTACTGGATCTCCCCATGTCCCTGTAGAAGCCATTCGTTCACTACCCACGGGAAAGGCACCTGGCCCGGATAGCTTGGGTGCTGAATTTTATAAACATTTCAAAGCCTCTCTCGCGCCTTATCTGCTCAAGGTATGGATGGAGGCCTTCGACTCCCACAAGCTCCCCGACACTATGCGAGAAGCGGCGATCAGTGTTTTTGAAGCCCGACAAACCGCCTGAGCAGTATAGCTCATATCGCCTGCTTTCGTTAATCAACTCCTACATCAAAATCTTTGCCAAGATATTGGCTGCCCGCTTGACCCCATTTATGCCTCATAAAGTGCACCCTGACCAGTCTGGGTTTATTCCTGGGCACTCCACGGCACTCAACTTGTGCCGACTGTTCAACAGACTGCGCAAATTGACCCAGACGTGCAGGCAGCGGCAGCCACGTTAGATGTACAGAAGGCTTTGATTCAGTCTCATGGAGCTTCATGTATGTGGTACTAGAGAAATGACAGTTAGGCCCACATTTTGTCTCATGCATGTTTGCTTTTTCACTTCTCTGATGGGTAGGGTCTATACAAATGGGATGCTGTCGGCTCCAATACACATAGCCATGGGTACGCGTCAAGGGTGCCCACTATCTCCCTTATTGTTTGCCATAGTGATAGAGCCGCTGGCTGATCTTGTCCGGCACACGCACTGGCATAGAGGCATTCGGCTTTCTACTGATCCTGAGATTATTTCTCTATATGCTGACGACGCCATACTATATGTGCGCAATCCGCAGACCCACCTTGGGGTCATCATGCAAGATATCTCTATTATTGGGGCTATGTCTGGTCTTCAGGTGAATTGCAGTAAGTCTGTGCTGTTCCCTCTTACGGATGAGGTGTGCAGATCCCCTGACTTTCTTGGGTTTTCTTGGGCTCTGTGTGCAATACGATACTTGGGGATCACAATAGCTAGGCTCCACACAGCGCTGCTAGAAAGCAACTACACTGCATATTTCTTACATCCTATCTTGGGTTGTGGGGGAAGTTACCACTGACAATAGCTGGGAAAATAGCACTCATTAAAATGACAGTCTTACCTACTTCTTTCAGAATATTCCTCTACGGCCGGGGGTGAAATTCTTTGATTTACAAGCTGCTGTGAATTCTTGGGTGCACCACAAATGGGATACCCTGGTGCTGCCTTATACTCGCGGAGGGTTTGCAGCCCCGGATTTTAAGATATACTGGCTGGCGGCACAGACTCAATGTGCTGCCTAATGATTTGCGCCTGTGGAGCCGCTCCCACATGTCAAGCTTGAAAGACACTCGGCGGGTAGGCATGAGGTTAGGTCCCTGGTGGTGTATCCCATGGTTTGCGTACCCGTGGCAATTTGATCCTGCGAGCACCACTGCCCAGGCCTGTTGAATGGTGTGGAAGCTCACACCCTTATCATGAGAATTACCTGTTGTGGAATTGTACACAACATTTCCCATTGTAGATGTGGTATCGGAGCGACGTTGGGTTCAAGAGGAATTTGACACACTGAGAAGCATGTTCCATGATTTAATTTTTTTTGGGGCGGGTGATTTATCTGCACTTGCACGATCCAACCCTTCTCACTGGTTGCAGTTTGTGAGGGTCCACAGAGCCTTTAAGAAGCGAAGGGCGTGTTTTCCGACTAAGCCGTTGAATGATTCCCTGTTGGGGTACATCATAGATGCTTATGGGTCACGGGGCATGGTCTCTTCTCTTTACAGTCGGATCCAGAATTGTGCACTGTCATCCTTCACCAAACTCGGGCCCATCATTTGGGTCTGGACATTACTGATGAGATGTGGGGTGATGTGTGTGCACACCTGGGAGGTTTCTTATAAATCCCGGTTTCGCCTAATTCAACTTGAGGTGTTACATAGATACCACTATAATCCAGCCCGACTCAGGCTCTTTGCCCCTACAAACACTGGCTGCTGTCTGAGATGTGGTGAGGATGATGCAGGATATTACCATATGGTGTGGGGCTGCCCTAAACCTGATGGGTATTGGAGGGATGTATGCACCATGTTTACAGATATGACTGGTTACAGGTTAGATGCTACTCCCATGTAATGCCTTTTTTATGTATATGATGGTTAAATTGGACAAGTGTGTAAGATACTGAATTTGAGTTTAGTACTTGCAGTGCGATGTCTGCTATTACATTGGTCAAGACCCTCTTTACCTTCTGCTGACCAATGGTTGCGTGCAATGTCATGGGCCAGTGATAGTGAAGAACAGTTGGCCTCTTTGCAGCCGATGGTGTCCCATCCCAGAGACATATGGCAGGCCTTTAAGGATTATGTTGCACGCACACTGGATGCCCCCACAAAGACTATAAGGGGAGTGCAATTCTGAGACCCTTTATTGTACTCGGCTCCTGGAGGGCGGGAGTTTTGCCCACTGCGACATGTTTCCTAAATTCTGGATGTTCTCTTTATCTTTCAAATTTGCACTTCTTTCCCATGCTTAGTCCCGTTCACCGGTTCATATATGTGACAATGATAATGTTGATGCTCTTCATGTGATTGTGTAATGCCCTTGTGTTGCCTTCACCAAGTGCTCTAAAAAGGTTTAACATTTTTTTTATAAATCTAAAGTAATTCATGCCCAAAGCAAATTCTGACAGATCCAGTAGAAAATGGTGATTACAACAAACTAACTTGCAATGAGTTACTCCAACATGTACTGCTTTGATTCCTTCCTCAGTGGATATATGTACCCTTTACATCACCAGTTGCTATTAATATGTGGTCCTCTATGCTTTGCCAAGATCCCACAGTCATAATAAAGTATTATATCACAAATGCGTAATTTTCATTATGTTCTACGAATTGTGCTAGAAAATAGTCCACATATTCTGAAATATCTTCAAAAATGCTTCCAGATTGGGAGACAATTGGTCGATGTTCATCATATCCTGCTTGCCAGAATTTTACTCTCCACCCCAGAGGTGGTGAAAGGCTCACCTGGGGCAGTGGCATATTTTGCAGCAGAGAATAGTGCTTCAAGGATCTGGAGAGAGTTGGCTTTCTATGCTTAGTGCAATATTAACCGCTACTACAAAGCACGTGACCGGTTTACTATTGGACAGCAATGCTTTCATGGGCCTATGCCCAGAACATAGAGGAACCAATTATTTTATACTTGTGTAAATAATCAACATTTAAATGCCATACATAATAACTTGCCCACACAGTTTTATCACTAAAACAGAAAGCATTTCAACTTGCAACATGGTACCTCTTGGTGGGCTTCTTTTTAGGAGTACAAGGACTGCTCTCACTCTTTTTTGTTTAGCATTTGTGGCTCTGCATTCTCTTTTAGAGATAAAATATAAACACTAAAAGTAGTGTAGCTAAACAATAAGCAATCCCCAATATTAACAATAATATAGTTGAATATAATCCTGGTATCCTGCTTTTGCAAACAGTTGTAGTGCACCTGCCATATTCCTCCTATCCATTTTCGTGTTTCCTTTTTAAAACTAACAGGGTTAGCGTCATATTTGTCCAGTTTTAAAATCTAACTAAATCCAACCTTAGACTCCTTTTATTGAAGTAACTGAAAATATTAATCTGAGTTGATAGATGCATGAGCTTTCAAAGTCCCACAGACATCTTCATCAGATGGTGGTCACATGATAAATGAGCATAGAAAAAAAAAACACACACACAGAGCTGTGCATATCTTTTACATAGAATTGAAACAAAAGACAAGGGACACTTTATACACCATTGGCTGCAGGACGATCTATGCAACAAATTCAATCCTACATGGCCCCTTTATTTACAGGGCTATAACATTGGAGTTAAACTGACACGTACTCAAACATTGGGAAACCATTCTCATTGCCAGTGCAGAGAAATTACATTTTCAAGCAGGGCTATGTTATTCACTCAATGTTGTGCATGTAATGTGTCTAAAAATATAAGCATGACCAGTCTAATATGTGGAACCTCCTGTATAAAAAAACAGTGCTTGCTGCTGTAGAGAAATTCCAAAATGTACAATTCAGTGGGGCACAGTTTCAGAAATAAATTATGCTTTTCACACTTACAACACCTACATTCCATGGCAACGGAAATGGGAACAGCACCAACACCATCTAAGGTAGTATAAAATCTGGGAGTCCTGATGGACAACACCCTAACCGTAGAAACTCAAATACATGCAATAATCAAGAAATGCTTCTTCCTCTTCACATGACAAGAAGAATCTTACCTTTCCTCTCCTACACCCACAAAAAACTCACAATTGTTGCCCTCATCATGTCAAGAATCCACTATGCAAGCAGCCTCTATCTCGGGATGCCAGAATATCTCCTGAAGAAACTACAACAGATCCAGAATACAGCAGCCAGACTGCTCCTCAAACTATCCATAAGAGACCACATCACTCCAGCACTAAAAACACTGCATTGGCTCACACTCAAACATTGCATCACCTTCAAAACAATGTGCATAACATACAGGGCAATCAGCGAACAAGGAGCTGAAGTCTTACAAAAGAAAATAACAATCTACAAGCCAACGAGACTCCTCAGATCAAGCAACGAAATCCTCCAGGAACAAAAAGCATACCTTAAGAGGAAAAAACTTGGGGGCTCCATCTTCTCCCACTTAGCCGCAAAATCCTGGAACAACATCCCAAAAGAAATGAGAAACACCAAAGACCACCTACAATTCAGAAAATTACTTAAAACCTAGCACTTCAACATCACAGATTCAAACTGAAAACACAAAACAATCGAACGGGAAACACAAAGTAAAGGATGACAAGATTTTGGATGACCGGTATCACATAGGTGGCCGGGGTCGAACTTGGTCAAGGTTATGAATGTTAGGGGATGCCATGTGTTAAAGGGTCTGAGTGTCGGAAGGTCTCAGATCTGGCCTGAGACGCAGAGATGCTCGCGCACCCCACCTGGAGAGAATATGGAGGTTTAGCGCCTCGTTTCCAGACAGCAATGCCAATTAACCAATCCACTAACAACTTCACCCCTCTTCATACACCTCTCAAACTCTATCCAAACACAACCACAAGCTTACAACACAACAATCCGCACAAACTTCACTGCAACAACAAAACAAACCACACATAGACTCGCACAACAGCACACCACGACTACCAACTGGAAAACACCCCAAGCCCAGGCAACGGAGTTACCGGGCTGAGGCCGCCAACAGCACATCACTGCTCTCTTGCACTTTTCCAGCTTATTCCCACTAACTCACCCCCCCAACCCCATTCCCTTTTTCAGAGCCGCCAGAGCGCCATGGGACCACTCCGGTGGTGATAGTGTGCGGTACAAATATCCTTTAACATTAACCTTCCCTGTACAGTCTAAGGTTTTTCAAAAGTACAGTGGTTTTACTTTTCAAATGTTTCAACCAGCCTCATGTTTTTTCAACTACAAATTGTATTAGTATCTAACTGGCATCCACAACAAATAATTGCTTGCAGTGATTGTAAGGCCCAACCAGTCTAAGAATGGCACCCTGCACCAGGGTGTTGAGAGTAAACTATTGTCAGAGGTAGGTGCATGTTTTTGCACCTCCATGCTATGCTAGGGTCGTACAGTAGGTCAACCAGAGGTACTTGGGCCTACTTGTGTAAATATGGTAGTACCAATGCAGAAATCATGTCTACTCTTCAAAGTTGCCATCTCAAAATGTTCCTAGTTGTCCCTCATGTTTGACAGTGGCTTACTGACTTGCATACAAAGTTGGCAAATGCAAAAATACGTTGCCACTGTTGGCTGGGCGTTTGCTCGATAATGGGTAACAATCATCTGTACTCAGGCTTCCAAATTTGTCTTGCATGATGCCTGGGTCATTGCTCATTCAGGGTTCTGAAACATTGTGTCCATCAGTCGAAGGGGATAGGTGGTAACGGCACGTCATGTTTTTGTACCGTTGATGTGGTTGGCTTGAATGTTGCAGGCTATAAATAGCCCACAGTGCATCATAAATCCTTTGTCTGTTTAAACCTGTATATTTCGAGTTGGGCATCCCACGTTCTTCTTCATGTGGTATTTGAGAGGCCACCTTTCAGTACTATAACTGACTGGTCCTGCAGTGTCCGCCCATCCTGTGTGAAGTGTTGACCAGATGTTTCTTTTTTCTAAATGGTGTCTCTCTGCAGGTTCATTCTTTCCCATAGTTCCTTGCAAGTCTCACCAACATTCTTAACTTGTGGACATTTCTTGCATTGAATGAGGTATACCGTATTGGACTGTTTGCAATTGTATGTTCCTTCTATCTGTAATATGTTCTCTGGAGTTGTTACAGCTGATTTAGTACAGATGGGTTGGCATGTTTTGCATCTTCTAACATTCTTCTGGATATGGTAATAAATATGCTTTTGGTGAGGGACCATGCCCAATTCTTCAGTTGCTTGTTGTGACGAGACATGAAACTTATTCTTGTCAAAGGGGGTGTGTGAACCCCACCTCGCAGAATGGATAACATTTGCACAATAGGAAATAAATCGACCAGAAAACATGCCCTATGGTAATTGACAATTTGGGTCAGAAGTAGGGTTAAAGTAAAAGATCAAGATGATAACACATTGATCTGCACTGTGTGCTGTCTCAGAACTCTACTGCCTGATTTTGTGAATGTATTGCCCACTTATAAATATATGACCCAAGTAAGAGTACTGTGTGTATTGCCTTGGCTACGGTGACACCCTTCTGTGGACTGGTGTGCTTTGTGTCCTGTTGTTAAGAAGCGTCATAGCAATTGGTTGGAATTGTAGGGACCTAGACTTTGCAACATTATATTAATGCACGATACTGGGCCTCAATATGACCCTAGTGGTAGCCGTGCAATGGGGATGTACCAGGGCATTCCAGCCCCGGTAGACCCGTTAATTCCCCTTCGCCGGGTGCCGGTAAAAATTACTCCCCATTCCCATTTGAGTCCCATAGGACTCAATGGGGAGGCCGTTAGCACCGGCACTGTTAATAACAGTGCCGGTGCTACCGTGTAGGTCTGATCGCGGGTGCCTGTCTGCCCAACAGGTGAGACCTGCCAGGCTGTAAGGCACCCGCTCGCAGACCTCCTAGTTCGCCAGTCCGGTAACAACGGTACCAGCAAGCTTACTGGTACCGTTGTTACCGAACCGGCTACCTTGTAATGAGGCCCACTGTCTATCCTCTTTTTTGGATGCCATGTGACGTAATTGTAAATAGTCTCCACTGTACATAGTTCAGGTTACCAGTGCTTCTGTGATCTCATACTATTCTGCATAGAACATTTCCCTTGATGACAATTAGAATGTAGAGACATTAGAATGTTATTGTAGGCACTGAATGAGTTGAAGTGCTGGCCAAATGGAGAGAGCTGCTGCCTTACCTGAGTTACTGAATAAAGCTTTATCAACTTATCCAGTTGTGTGGAAATTCACTTGGAAGATAATAACTTGAAATAATTTTTAGTCACCCCAACCACAATATCCACACCTGACTGAACCACACCATCTTCTTGAGGCAGCCCCCAATCCTGTATATCGGCAGTCGAAAAAGTGATGGACCTTCCTTGAATATGGCCGTAAATTTGCACTTTGCCCCACAACAATTTAAGTGTTCACTGAAGTGCTGCTCTTTTGTGAAAAGCACCCCTTAAGGACTGACAAAACCTCCTGTACCTGCTTTCAGGTTCTTTCCACCTGTACATTTCCACTCAGCCTAAGAGAAAATCTTCGGCAGAAATATATGCTTACATTTTCGACGTTTTGGGACATCTGGTACCACAGCGCTATTCCATTACCTGTTATGGCTTATGAACAACTATTTCCCTACACCTGACTCTCAAACCTATGTGAAGAAAACCTTTTTATTGTCCATGGTTAAAATACCTACCTATATTTGAAGATTTTAGGGATCTGCATTGTTTCCCATTTTGTTTAACATGTACCGTCGCTGTTTGTTACACTTAAGTCTTTTGGTTTCATATTTTACACATATGTGGAAGACACGCAGAGTCTTTATATTTTTCCTTTCCATCGTCCCCTATGGTGATAGCTTGCTATTTCCAAACTTACCTCTGATATCTGTGCTTGGACAGAGAACTTACCGTGAGACTCCACAAACTCCTCCGATAAGCGCATGCTGCATCACAGATGCCCCTGGGTTGGACTGTGCTGCCATGCATGCAAAATGCACGTGATGATCATTCTGCCGCAGGAGCGCCGCATGCACTGCTGTCATGAGAGGACAAAGGCAGTGAATATGGCAAGGGAAATGTGCACAAGATCCTATAGTGAATAGCGTTGAGTCGGACAACGTGCACTCAAGAACCAAGACACATGTACACTAACCCAGGATGTGCAAGCAGAGCGTGATAAGAATACAAATATATGAAAAGGGGTGTGAGATAAGCACTTAGAAGCTCCTTAGGATTACAAATAAAGTCAGAAGCTCCTAACCCACAATTGCTGTTACATGTACTGTCAGTGCTAAGCCCACATACAGGGCAAGCAACAACAGGATCAGTGAGCTTACACCCTTGATGGTATTTTATAAGGTAATTTAAAGACAATACTCACGAGGACAAGAAACCTCCTTAAATGTCGCCGAACCCCACTTACCCTTTTGATCAAACAGGGACCCAGGAAGGATATAACAGCAAAGGGAGGATAACGTAATACATCGACTCCTGACAAGGGACAAGTAGGAATAGTGATTGCAGAATATTGAGGAAAACATAGGCAGTCACACAGGAGCTGGCTACAACAGCACACCACGCCTAACAGTCCATAGGGAACAAAAGGGAGAAGTGCAAGGGAACACCTGGAACAGACTACAAGAGAAAATAAAGGAACAGGAGCAGGGAAAACGAAATTACAAGGGCATAACCTCCCCCCTTCCCACCCAGGGAAGAAAAAGCAAACTGGGACAAACTACTAAATCTATAAATGAGGAGTGACTAAAGGATCAAGATTTCACTGCTGAATAGGGCAAAGTCAAAGGAATAAAGAACCCTAACAAACTGGGCTGCAGAAAAAGGAAAGCACTGGGAAGTGCAGAAAAAAGAGAGCACTGGGAAGTGCTCACTGCAAAACAGGGGAAGACAGAAAGGGAACCCAGGAACCAGAAATAACTAATAAGCACACTAAATGTGAAATCCAGGAACAAGGGAACAAGAAAGTAGAAGTTAGAAACTAGAAACCAAGCTAAAAACCAGGCACAAGGGACCAGTCACAAATAGGAACACTGCACCAGTGACCAGCACTGCACTGGGGCATTTAAAGCTGGCTAATGAGCACATGCCTCAGGTGTGCTACTTGCTGCACCTGCCAGCCACAGGTGCTGCTTATCCTCCACCCAACCTTGTCCTGAAAGGGTGGAGATAATGCAGTGGGCCAGGATTTCTGGGAAGTATAGTCATTTGATTAAAGCAGCATAAAGGCTGCCAAAAACCTGGATGGATCCAGAAGGGAAGTAACATGGAAAATAAGGATTTAGCGCTCCCAATTCACCACAGCACTGTCGGAAGAGGTCCAGAAGGAAAGTCCATTGGCCTGGGAGCATCGGTTGCTTAACACTCCTCGATCCTGCACAGACCTCAATTATTATTATAAAAATGTATTCAGCGCAAACTTTGGCGGAAGGGTATCTAGGCGCTGGGAGGAGAAACAGCTCACACAATCAATTGCCTCGAGTTAAACAAGAGGAAGAAAATGAACTAAAACAAGTGAGCCTTCAATGCTTTCCTAAAAGGAAAATACGCAGTCAATGCTCTCAAATATACCGAAAGAGCATTCCACAAACTAGGGGAGGTTCAGAGTGCAGACTTCTTACTGGACAATACCTTTCCAGGTTTTTTTTTTAAGATAATGAGGACTGACATTGTACACAGCTCGGTGGACAATGCAGAGAATCTTCAACTCAGTCCGCACCACCACTTGCAGCCAATGCAAACGATGTAGAAGAGCAGCAGAAGAAGTCGGACGAGGTGCCTTAAGCACCAGTCGCACTGCTGCATTCTGAAGCATTTGCAGCCTCTGGATCTATTATTTTGGTTGTCCCAAATAGATACCATTATAGTAATCTATGGCACCAATTATAGTGGATGTCACCAGTGTAATGTGCTTTTCTGAGGGAATCGGAGGAAGAATTGTCCTCAAGGCTTTTGATCTTGCAAAATGGCAGGGATCTGGGCTTCGCGAGATCCATTTGGAAGGAGTTTCACTCCAAGACTCTTTACAGAGGCACAGGGGCCGGACATGGGCCAAGTGAACCAGGCCAGTATTGTGTATTCCAGAGGAGGTCCCTTCCATGGGGCCCGACCCCCAGTATCTCTGTTTTGCTTCCGTTTAATTGCAGCCGTTTGGCCGACGTCCATCTGTCCACTTTCTCCAGGCAGTCTCGCAGCTTCTTAGGGGATGCCGCTTGAGAAGAGACCAGCCGAAATAATAGTTCTGTGTCGTCCTCATTGGAGTAGAAGAGTACTATGCATTCTGTAATGAGGTCAGCCAGCATACGTAAATACAAATTAAACAAAATGGGGGACAAGGCCGACCCCTGCGGGACTCCACAGGACAGCTCCACAGGAGAAGAGCAACTCGCTTTGAAGAACACTCTTTGAGAGCGGCCTTCCAAAAAAGACCTAAACCAGCCCAGGAGGGAAGCAGTGACACCCGCTTGCTCCAACCAAGTCAGTAAAGTTTCATGATCTACCGTGTCAAAGGCCGCAGAGAGATCCAGGAGAATAAGTACTTCTTTCTCTCCACTGTCCTGAAGCAGTGCAAGATCATCTAGCAACAATATCATTACGGACTCAGTCCCCATCTTGGGACAAAAGCCCAAGTGAAAAGGATGAAGGCAGTCATTGTCTTCTGGGAATTTAGAAATCTGAGGAGCAATTACTGCCTCCAACAGCTTCATCATTTCTGGGAGCAAGGAGATAGGCCTGTAGTTAGCAGACACTCAGGGATCCAAATTAGCCTTTTTAAAAAGCGACCGGACTACTGCATGCTTAAGGGCAGGTGACATAATACCTACTGAAAAAGAATACTGCAGTGCGTCAGTCAACATGCCCATGGCTCTTTGAGGAAGAGCTTTCAGAATGTGAAAGGGACCGCATCAAGGGGTGAGACCGATTTAAGGCCCATCAGGGCTTTCCAAATAGTTGCATCGTTTATTGGGTCGAGTTTGAAGTTGTTTGCCAAAATTGAAGAGGAGAAGCCATTACTAGGCCAAGTTTGCGATGTAGCCTCGGCCATTTGATATGATAGGTTATTTATAACGTGCTTAATACCGAGAGGTTTCTAAGCGCGGACTCAGGGGTCGAACCTCTGTTGCCCCGTGTTGTCTTGCTTCCAAGGTGAGCATGTTTCCCCTGTGCTATCCTCTCGAGATCCATTTGACGATATTTGATGCCCTTGCGAATATCGAGGATCTTTTCATAGACAAAAAGTGCTGATTTCATCACATCTTAACTGAGCATCAGGAGATTCAGCAGAATTACCCGCATGGCAAACCAGTAGCTCTTTGGCTACTACGAATAATTCTCTCGAAGCACAAGCTGCTTCAGTTATCCGCTTAGCATAGTATTTGGCTTTTTCCGATGAAATCATCTGGTGATAACACAACACTACTTGCTTATAAAGGTTGCGGGTGTCTGTTGTATTTCAGCCGCCAATTTCTCTCAAGAGGCATACACAGTTGTTTCTGAGTTCAGTTCGGAAGTATACTACGCCTCAGGCGGCTTCGTTCTGCCAAAATGAGGAAGACTAGGGGCTAGTTTAGGCTAGTTTATCAGCTACCATCTCAAGGGAGCCAAGGAGAGAGGGAAAAGGATCATCGCCCTTCTCCCTAAAAATCCTAACTTCCCCAGAGAGTAGCTCTGTCATGTCAGTCAGATCCACTTTGTGCCATTGTCGGCGGAGAAGAACACAGTGAGATGCCTTCAAGGGGCCATGTGGAATCTGGACCCGGAAAGGAATCAAGAAATTATCGACCAGGCCACTGGAACCGGGGTACAGCTTGAAGCCATTCCAGCCTAAGTAAAAATAAGATCAAGCGTGTTGCTGTTCTCATGGGTGGGGCGATGGTTGCACAGAACCGGAGACCGATCAGACAAACAAGTCACCAGGTTACTGGCATAACAGTCCAAAGGATGGTTGGGCTGTAGATTAAAGTCACCTTACACCACCATATTAGGGTGTACCAGACTCAAATTGGCCACCAGTTGAGCAAAATTAATTGCAAAATCAGCATGGCTAGCGGAAGGCGGTCTATAAACCAATAAGAAGTGAATAGTCATGTTCACATTAACCTGTGCTCTAATCAGCAGCAATTCACAAGGGAGGGAGTGAGCTACTGGGATAGAAAGACACTGGTAGGAATCACAATGGATTACTGCTAGCCCACCACCTCTACTAGTAGGGGGCCTATCGGTGCGCAGTGTAGCATAGGAGGTGGGAATTAATTGGCACAGATCAGGATCATAGCTCTCAGAGAACCCGGTCTCTGTCATACATATAAAATCAGGAGCAGCATCTTTCAATATAGTGTATGCGATATCTGTATGCACCAGCATATCTAGCATTGACCAGCACACATGGCAAAAATGCAGCAGTGTCGCCACCAATCTCTCCATCCAAGGTCTCTCCCTCAGCTGGGCCAGTCCCAGGTCCCATATCTCCAGTGGCCATATGTAAGGTCTTCTCATAAAGCAGAGTACCCTCGGGCGCCAATTCTATTAACTCAGCTCGAGACTAGTTGTGAATATAATTCCACGACTCACGTGGCTAAGGCCTGCGTTATGATGGCAAAAGAACATGGCCCTGTCGGCCCCAGTCGGGTTATGGACGTGCCCAGGCGCGCTTGTGTTTTGAGCGCTTTCATCGTGCTCTCAGCACGCCCACCGGGCGCATAGGCTCCAGCACAAAATTTAAATACTTCCTGGAAGCGGGACACCGAAGCAGTAAGGACAAAGAAAGTGGACTATCCTGGTTTCGAGGTGAAAGATCAGGAAGTCAGCGTTCCCTGTACTGAACGGCATTGCACTGTGCTTTAAACAATATAGCAGAGCAGCGTAAATTAAAAAAAGATTAAATTAAGTTATAATGCACTATTACTTTTAAAATCCTAAATTCAATTGATCAGGCTAAAAATAACATTCACATTCCACAAGTTCTCACACGAGCAGCACATTTTTCAATGAGCCGCTCCGCGTCAAGATTTAAATACTACCTGGAAGCGGGACGCTGAAGCGGGAATGACAAATAAAGTGTACTATCCTGATTTCAAAGTGAAAGATCAGGAAGTCAGCATTCCCCATACTGAACAGCAATAACCCTGGAGTACAAAACCAGTGCACATGTGCGAAGCTGGCGTGAAGTCGTGTGCAAAGTCACACAGTTGTTCCGTGTGCAGTGGATTCTGTGACCAATGATACCTGTTTTTGCAAGGATCGAACCCTGAATTGTGCCATAATCCATTCATTTGCCTGGGAGCATCGGTTGCTCAACACTCCTCGATCCTGCACAGACCGCAATACCCCTGGAGTACAAAACCAATGCGCATGCGCAAAGTCGTGTGCAAAGTCACACAGTTGTGCAGTGGATTCTGTGACATGTGATAGCTGTTTTTGCAAGGATTGAACCCTGAATTGTGCCATAATACATCAATTGGCCTGAGAGCATCGGTTGCTTGGCTTGGCACTCCTCGATCCTGCACAGATCGCAATACCCCTGGAGTACAAAACCAGTGCGCATGCGCGAAGCGTCCGTAAAGTCGTGTGCAAAGTCACGCAGTTGTTGCAGTTTTTGCATTTTCGACAAACCTCATTCAACAAACTGTGAGTTACAAATAACCAAATGTAATAATATGTATGGAGTTGGAAGCTGAACCTCAGTTTTAACAGTTCTTAGGAGCTGGCTGGCAGACGGGAGGTCCTTTTGAGAATAGGACTGTGTAAATTGCCATATCACCCTCGTGATACTGGTATGCCGCTGGTTTCTTTCCCATACTGACTGCAAAGAAAACAGTCTGCCCACTTGGCTTAAGTGTTTTGATCTTCACAAGCCCAACCTGTGGATATTATTGAGACTTTAACATACTGATCCATAGACATTACACTGCCCAATTCTGTGAATGCATGTGACTGTGGGACAGTGTCTCTGAACTCCGCCTTTTGTATCAGGGAAGGTGAAATATTTTGATTCAACTGCCGTCCTAATAATTAACTGTACTAGGGTGAGCAAAGTGCTTTACCCACAGAGAAGCATCAAGGGAACTGAAACAATTGCTCGACCATCGCTCTTTTTATCTGACCGTCAGCCATATTGTTACCTTCCTCATTAGTGATCAGTTTTTAAAATCACTATTATATACACGTTAGCCATTACCTCTGACCTATAAATGTCCTATTTATATACTCTAAAGTCAACTAAAAATAAAAAATGCCAAAATCAATTAAAACCTCGCCTTCCTAAACATTGAAACCTCAACACTGCGATCTGCTGTATAAGGGAAAGACATTCGTTTATATCTCTGTCCTAAAAAAAACCCCTCAGTACCATCTCATGAGAAACGAAATGACTTAACATCTAACTACCCTAATTGTTCAACTCAAGTCTGGTTTCATGCCAGGTTGATCAATTGATATCACTTGTGGATATCTCTGATTCAGCTCTTAAAAGCAAATATCGGAAAAAGTAGAGGCCACAGCTATTTATAAACAGTTGATGGAACAAAGAACAAAGAAATGACACCTTGGAAAAAGAATTCATAAGTCCAGATATACAGATTGTACAACCCCAGAGACTGGATCAAATTCCCAGACTATTAGAAATAACCACTCCGCAAATTCACGGAGTCAAAAATCAGCTCACACTGTATCCTCAAATTGAACAATTTACACTAAATGCTCAGAACACTACATCAAATCATTTAACAGTGATTTGCACTGAAGAACCAGCCCCCAATTTCACTGGCAACCACTATATGACCAAGAAAATGATATTGCTGATGTATCTGTGAAAGATTTAATACATCCTCAGGATCATTTAGACCAAAGTGCAAAATTATCAGCTTTCCCGACCTTCCATCAAAATCGTTTAGATTTGTCGTCATCGTCAATTTAATTTGCTCAGCCAACTCCCAAGACGATCATTCGGGTTAATGAATCCAATCAACACACCTATTGACTCGACACTTTTTTTAAAAAAAAATGTTTTAATAACAATTTTTACTAATTTTACAACACAACCAAAAACACAAACCAAACAAGCAGTGCACTATACAATAGTTACATTAGCATCAATTAGTCCTTGAGCACCGCCCCCCTAATCCCACCCCCTGTTACGAGCCTGTTTGTCTTTCACACTCAGTATCTGTTACTCGTGGCAGGGCATCACCTTCCTCGGATTCCGCCGAGTCCAATACTGTTCTGAACAATCCAGCTATAAGTGATTTCCACGCCATCAGGTTACCCACTTCTTCCTCCCCACTCATGCTACTTGCCTCCTGCCATACCACCGTTTCAGCCTCTGCCCATTTCTGCAATTCCCTCCACTACACCTCCACCCTTGACCTGTGACACTTTTTCCATCCCATAGCAATCCTCCGTTTTGCAAGCACATATGCCAGGTCTTTCAGTTTCCCAACATGTTTAAGCTTCCGTGGCTTGGGAAACCCTCCCAGCAGGCAGGCCCAGGCCGTGTCTACGATGAGCGTGACCCCCTTCTCTGCCAGTTTTTGTGCCACTTCTCTCCAGAAACGCTCAATTACTGGGCATGACCAAAACATGTGTGTCATATCTGCATTTTCCTCATCACACTTGGGGCACGCCTGTCGCCCAGCGTTACTAAACTTAGATATCCTCAAAGGGGTCATGTACGCTCTATGCGTTACATACAGCTGTACTTGCTTCAATCTAGCATTCCTAGATACCTTCTTGTGGTATCCCAGGGCACGCTCCCATACCCGATCCTCTATCTGGGCCCCCACCTCCGCTTCCCAATCCAATCTCAAATGCGTCAATTCTTTCCCAACCTTAGTCATCACCATCTCATACAGTCTAGAGATCTTGTGCCCCCCTTCCGTTATGTCATATATTGTCCCTATAATGGCGTCTGGTTCCTCCGCCAATACTGTCTCGGGCCACTTCTTCCGAATTTTCTGCACCAGCCTATGATATGTAGCGTATTGGCCCCCATGCAATCCTGCCTCTCCCCCCAGTTCCTCAAAATCCCTGATGGTCCCTTCTTGCCAGATGTCCCCTACTGTTACCAGCCCAACTGACTCCCAGTAGGTTCTGATTATCATCCTCAGTTGTCTGTCTCCATCCGCCAAAGCAACCAGCGGTACCTGCGGGGACCACGGGTGCGGGTCTCCCATCATCCGGCATGCTCAACGCCACATTTTCCACCCCAGCAACAACATCCCCGGCCGCTCTTTCATTTCTGACTCAGGCAGCCAGATAATTTCCTTCAGGTAAAACGGGGTACAGTCTCGCCCAAACAACCTAAATTCAGGGGTCTCTTCATCAGAAAGTCATTTGGCAACATATTGTAATTGACCCGCTACATAATAAGCCTCTAAATTAGGTATCTTGATACCCTCTTTCTTGGGAAAATTTTGCAACTTCCATAGCGCCACTCTATTCCGGGTACCATGCCACAGGAAGCTTCTACACATACCATTCAGTTGAACAAAAAACCTCTTGGGAATCATATGTGGGATGTTACTAAAGTGATGCAAGAGCCGAGGCAGAACTACCATCTTAAGCATCGCCCCTCGTCCCATCATAGGCAACTTCTCCCAAAACCCCATACACTTGCAGATTTTACCAATGGCTACCTCAGTGTTGTGTTTATGTTCCTCTTCCACTGTGTGATACACATCTATTCCAAGGTAGCGAAAGGAACCGACAGTCCATGGCACTGGTACCACTGGTAATCTTTCTACGGGGATTCCTTTATAACTACCCAGCAGGAATATGCTGGATTATTGAGGGTTCACAGCTATACCGGACAGCCTCACATACCTTTCCATTACCTCCAAAATATACTGAAGATTTTCTTCTGGGTATCTTAAATATAACAACAAATCGTCCGCATATAAGGATATCGGGTGCCTCTCCCCTCCTACTTCGATACCTATCGTGCTGTATTGTTGTCTGAGGTATACAGCCAGGGGCTCCAGAGCCAGAATGTACAACATCGGGGACCAAGGGCACCCCTGTCTAGTGCCCCTACTAAGTTGCCACCTCTCAGATAACACCGCTCCTGTTTGAACCCTCGCTAGCGGCTCACTATACAGCATTGTCGCCCACCTGAGGTACCCCGGCCCCACCCCATAATCTCCCAGGGCCGCCATCAGCCACGGCCACCTAACCGAGTCGAAGGCCTTTACTGCGTCTAGAGACACAACTGCCATTTCACCTTCATTGTCACCCCCCCATTCAACTATCCTATGGAGTCGCCTTTGATTGTGGGTTATATTCCTGTTCGGGACATAGCCTGTCTGGTCTGGATGTATTAATTTGCTAATCACTTTCCGCAATCTGTTTGCCAGGACTGTCGTTAGTATCTTGCTGTCCTGGTTCAGCATCGACAGCGGTCTGTATGAGCCACAGCTATGCCCTGGTTTATTAGGTATTGGGAGCGGTATTATGATCTCTTCCCTAAGCAACTCCGGTAACCGACTCATTTCAAACGCCTCGTTTAGCATGTCTAGCATTGGGGGGGGGAGTACCTCCTCCCCATATGCCTTATAAAATTCACTAGGGAACCCATCCTCTCCTGGGGTCTTACAAGTAGGCAGCTGCCTAACCACCTCCTCCAACTCCTCTAAAGTAATTGGTTCATCCAGTTCTTCTTTCTTCTGCACTGATTTTGGGTAATCCTATATCTTCCAGAGTTTCAAGTATCTCCTCCTGGCTGCCCTCCCCTTTATCCTCGTACAATAGCCTGTAGTAATCCACAAATTTCCTATTGACTTCCTCTTGGGTGTCTGCTATCTCACCATCTTCACTGGTTACTGTCCTAATCGGGGGCCTAGTTGTTTCACTCTTGTACAGCCACGCTAAGAGGCGGCCAGTTTTATCCCCACCCGCATGCTGTCTCAACATATTTTCTATAATTAAGGTTACGGAGCCTTTCCCAGTGTTCCGCACACTGCTGCTGTAGGTTAAGTACCCGTTCTGTGTCTATACTTCGAGGGGATTGGGTCCTCCGACGTATTCCATATCTATGACGGGTAATGTCCACAGCTGTGCTGCTTTGGAAAATCTTTGGCGTCTGCGTCCTGTGTCGATGACGTCCATGCGCCGTCCCCGAGGACCACCTCCGACGGCCGACGTCACCCGATGTGATGAGTAGGACGCACGACGCCCATAGCCTCAGTTCCGGTTTTTCCGCGAACGTGTTCGCTTCGTGAATCTCGATACGCCTCGACTCGTTGGAGCTGCTGTTTTCTATTCTCGGTTCGTTGAACCTGTTCGGTTGGTTGTGAAGACCTGTTCGTGGCGATGTCTTTCTCATCTTCGACCCCGCGTCCGGGCTTCAAGAACTGCGGGGACTGTGGGTCCAAGATGTCGGTCACGGACTCGCACGACGCCTGCCTCTGGTACCTCGGGAAGGCCCACGATACGGACGATTGTGTCGACTGCCAGTCGCTCACTGTGAAGTCCTTGCGGGAACGCAAGAAGAAGCTGTCGGTAGGCCGGGTGTCTAAGCCCTGGAAGTCGAGGTCTGCGGGGCTTTCGACCGATGACTCGAGGGGTGACTCTCCGCGTCATCGTAGGAAGTCCAGTGGGTCTCCTTCCAGGAATCGGTCTCGCCACTCCTCTGCCTCTTCTAGGCATTCCAGGAAGCGCCGGCATAGGTCGCCTTCCCCGTCCTCTTCCGAGGACTCCGCCCGTAGGCGGTTCGCTTATCCCTCCATGCAAGCGACACCGGAGGAATGGGCTTCCTTCGGGAAGCAGATGCTAGCGATTCTGGAATCGCAGGGCAGCGGTCCGTCTGCGGCTCCGAGTGGGGTCGGTCGGCACCTGTCGAGAGACACCGCCCGTACGCCTTCGGGCTCGGGTGGTCGGCACGGCTCGCGGGAGAGGTCCAGCTTGGACAAGGGTAGCCGTTCTCGCCATGCCCGTTCCAGGTCCAGGTCCCGGTCCTCGACGCGCGCGAGACCGCGTGATCCTGTGCCGTCTTCGAAGAAGACGTCGATGCCTGTGGCGCCGAGGTCGTCGACGATTTCTCTCGAGGTTCCGTCTTCGAGGGGGTCGTCGACGCCCAGGTTGTCAAGAGACACGCTCGGAGCTCCGGCTTTGAGGACTGTGTCGACGCCGCAGATGCTGGAGGCGTTACAGCTGACGTCGACGCCGATTCGCTCGACGTCGATGCCTTTTCTGTCGACGCCAGCGCCGACTCGTTCGGCGCCCTCGACGCCTTTTCTGTCGGCGCCGACTCGTTCGGCGCCCTCGACGCCTTTCGAGGCGATGGTGTCGGAGGGGCCCCGTGGCACGGGGTTTGCCCCTAAAAAGGCTATGGCTAAGGTCCGGCACTGCTTTGGTCCGCAGAGGTCTTCCTCTCCCCACCTGGAGTACATTTCAGAGGGTGATGAAGGCTCTGATGGCGGCCTGGTTCCGGTTCTGGTTACGGTTCCAGATGACCTTATCTCGGGCCATAGTCAGTTTGATGACCTGAGGCAGTCACTGCATGATGCCAGTGGACTGGACACCTCTCCGGAGGTGGAGTTTTGTCGGCCGGAACCTGGCACTCATGCCGATTCGTCATTTCGGCGCCTTATGTCTCGGGTTACCGAGTACTTGGGTTGGTCAGCTCCCCCAGGTGAGTTTGTTCAGGATGATCTCACGGCATCCTTGATCTCGGTCCACCCACTGACCCGGTTTTGCCTTTTCATATGGCTCTGCAGAGAAGGGTGGCGGCGGCTTGGACTGCTCCGGAGCGTCTCCCGGCAGTGGGCAAGTCTTTGTCGCGAAAATACCGTCCAGCCAGTAGCGACCCCTGCTACTTGTCTAGGCACCCCACCCCGGAGAGTTTGGTGGTGCAGGCGGCTACGGCCCCGGCAAAGCAGGCGTCGGATCCTACCATCCCTCCGGATAGGGACGACAAACGTTTTGACGGCTGGGCGAAGAAAGTGTTTTCTTCGGGGGGTATGGCGCTTCAGGCGGCCAACTCCATATGTGCCTTTTCTCGTTTCACACACACTCTGTGGAACTGTGTTGCATTAGCGGCTGATCATATTCCCGAAGGGGACGAACGGGATGGTTTCCTTGCTATGGTTCAGGATGGCAAGGATGCTATGTGTGAGGCCGTTCAGTCGGGTTTGGACTTGGCGGATTGTGTCAGCCGGTCCATGGCGGCGAGCACCGTAATGCGCAGGTTTGCGTGGTTGCAGAAGTCTGGGTTCGCTCCTGATGTGCATTCCCGGCTCCTCAACATGCCTTTTGACGGTGAACACCTTTTTGGCAGCAAGGCTGACGAGAGCCTTGAGAGGTTGCAGACCTCCAAAGCTGCAGCGAAATCGTTGGGTGCTGCAGTTCGCCAACCTCTGCCTTTTCGTCCTAGGGGACAGCAATGGAGGGGAGGTTCCTTTCGCTATTACTCGTCCTTCAGTAAAGCGAGAGGAGCTAGCAGTCAAAGAGGCCATCGTAAGAGTGCCAGAGGTGGAAACAGAGGTACTCGAGGTGCCAAGGCCGCTCGGGCAGTTGCCTCTTTGCCCTCAGGCAATGCCGCAGCCGCTACCACTCAGTCATGGGGCCAGGTCCCATGGTTCGCCGGTTGGGGGAAGGCTGGCGGAGCATCTTGTAGAGTGGCAAGCCATTACTTCGGATGTGTGGGTTCTGGAGATCATAACCCACGGCTACTGTCTTCCTTTTCGGCAGAGGCCTCACGACAATGCACCAGGGAACCTCTCTTTGAAGAGTCCGGATCCGCTCCTTGCGCAGGAAGTTCAAGCCCTGCTGGAGAAAGGCGCCATAGAACTGGTGCCTGTAGCAGAGAGGAACAAGGGATGGTATTCCCCTTATTTTTTGATTTCAAAGAAAGACGGGGATTGAGACCCATCATGGACTTGCGCGGTTTGAACAAACTACTCAGGAAGGACAAGTTCAAGATGGGGACTCTTTCTCAAGTCCTCCAGGCCCTTCAACTTCAGGACTGGTTGGTGTCTCTCGACCTCAAGGATGCTTACTTCCATGTGTCGATCCATCCCAAGCACAAGAAGTACCTGAGGTTCGCGGTTGGTGACTCGCACTTTCAGTTTCGTGTCCTGCCGTTCGGATTGACCTCCGCCCGAGGGTTTTCACCAAGCTCATGGTGGTGGTGGCAGCGCATCTCAGGAAAGGGGGGGATTCACGTCTACCCCTACCTGGACGATTGGTTGATCAGGGGGAGCTCTCCCGAGCAAGTCCTGGATCATCTGTCTGTCACCTGCCACTCCCTTCACAGGCTGGGCTTCTCCCTCAATTTAAAGAATTCCCATTTGACACCAACGCAGCGGCTCCAGTACATCGGAGTAGTGCTTGACACGTCCCTGGGACAGTGTTTTCCTCCTCAGGTGAGGGCTCTTCACATTCAGCAGATGGTGCACAAGTTTCAGTTTGCCCAGAATCTCCCAGCGTCCGAGTTCTTGAGACTGCTCGGCCTCATGGCATCCTGCATTCTTCTGGTGCCAGAGGCTCGTCTGCGGATGAGATCTTTGCAGTGGGCACTCAAGCTCCAGTGGTCTCAGTCATACGGCAGGCTGTCGGACCCTGTTCAGGTGCCGCCCTCGGTAGCCCGGGACCTTCTGTGGTGGGCCGTCGAGGGCAATCTGATGAAGGGGGCCCCATTTTGGCTGCCCTGGCTGGAGGTGACAATCGTGACGGACGCATCCCTCACAGGATAGGGAGCTCATGCCAACGAGCTGACAGTCAGCGGTCGTTGCTCTCCGTCGGAGTCCAGACTCCATATCAATCTGTTGGAGCTGAGGGCCGTCAGGCTAGCCCTGAAGGCTTTTCTGCCGACTGTGCGCGGGAAGAGTGTCCTGATTCTAACGGACAACACGGTGGCCATGCACTACCTCAACAAAAAGGGGGGGCAGGGTCACTTCCGCTGTGCAGGGAGGCGATGCAGCTCGAGTTCTGGGCCATCCAGCAGGAAGTTTCGATCTCGGCAGTTCATCTGGCCGGAGACGACAACGAGACGGCGGACGCTCTGAGCAGGGACAGCACGATCTCATGAGTGGGAGCTGGCTCAGGAGATTCTCCTGGAAATCTTCGCCCTTTGGGGGACCCCTCAAGTGGATCTCTTCGCCTCCAGTGTCAACCTGAAGTGCGAAAGGTTTTGCTCGCGGGAATTTCCTCCAAAAGGAGCCTTAGGAGACGCGTTCGTGGTGGAGTGGTCATTCAAACTGCTGTACGCGTTTCCTCCAGTCCCCGTCATCCCGCAAGTGTTGTGGAGGTTACAGAGGTTCGGTTCCCGGATGATCCTCATTGCTACGGCGTGGGCCCGGAGGATGTGGTACCCGGACCTTCTAGACTTGTCCATCTGCCCTCCACGTCGTCTTCCCTACCGAGACGATCTGCTCTCACGGGAGGGGGGTCAGGTTCTCCATCCAGAGGTCGGATCCCTCAATCTTCACGCTTGGCTTCTGAAAGGTAGAGGTATAAGGATTGGGACCTCCCTGAAGACGTGATGGAGGTGTTGCTCTCGGCCAGGCGGCCGGCAACAAAGTCTCTGTACCGTTGGAGAAAGTTCTGCGACTGGTGCAGAGTTCAGAATGTGGATCCTTTTGAATGCGACATTCCCATGGTTTTGTCTTTTTTGCTTTCTTTGGCCCACAGGGGCTTGCAAGTGGGGACCATTAAAGGTTACCTGGCGGCGCTGTCCATATTTAAGCGCTCGCCTGAAGAGTGTTCCTATTTTAAGATTCCTTTAATTTCGCAGTTTTTGAAAGGGCTCACTAATGTGTTCCCTCCGTCACCTTTTTTGGTGCCAGGTTGGGATTTGAACCTTGTTCTTAAGTTTCTTATGGGTGCTCCGTTTGAGCCTTTACATTCTTGCCCTTTGAGGCTGTTGACTCTGAAAACTGTGTTTTTGGTTGCGGTTACTTCCGCTCGCAGAGTGAATTACAGGCACTTTCAGTTAAGCCACCCTTCACTGTGTTTCACAAGGACAGGGTTGTCCTTAGAGTTCGTCCTTCTTTTCTTCCGAAGGTGGTTTCGGTTTTTCATTTGAGCCAGAAGGTGGTTCTTCCGGCGTTCTATCCTCCTCCACATCCTGGTAAGGAAGAGGAGAGGCTCCATAGGCTTGATCCTCGGAGAGCGTTGAGCTTTTATATTTCGCGCATGTCCCGGGTCAGAGTGGACGATCAACTTTTCATTGGTTACGCTGGGAAGCGTTTGGGACAAGCTGTGACGAAACAGACTTTGTCTCGTTGGATTATTTTAGCTATCTCCGAGTGTTACCGCTTGGCGGGTAAGGACCCTCCAGCTGACTTGCGGGCCCATTCTACCAGAGGAGTGGCTGCGTCTACTGCCCTGGAGAGGGGAGTTCCTATTCCTCACATCTGTGATGCAGCCACCTGGGCTTCAGTGCATACTTTTGTACGTCACTATTCCCTTGATTCCATCAGAGGGCAAGATCTGGCCTTTGGCAAGGCAGTTCTCTATTCCGCAATTTGATTGGGCATGCTAAATTTGTATTCTAAATTCTTTCCCACCTGCTTGCTTGGTACTGCTTTGGGAGTCTGTCATAGATATGGAATACATCGGGGGACCCAATCCCCTCGAAGAACAAGTTACTTTCTTACCTGGTAACGTTCTTTCGATGGGATGGTCCAACGTTTTCCATATCGCTCCCTCCCTGCTTTCCCCGCTGCAGAATTTCTTTTGCGATTGCAGCTTGCGTTCCGCAAGGCCTTGTGTGTCTGACTGGCAGAAAACTGGTGGCACACATTCTGGGAAAAAACTATAA